>NC_137465.1:98771181-99285079 GCF_964235325.1 Thermobia domestica | reverse complement strand
TGAGCCAGTACCTGTAGAGCCTCCGTTGACATGGTTTTTTATTACATTTAGGGTACTTATAAGTACCCCTCTTTGTGGCCGATTTATTGTTTGTCTTATTTTTGTGTTCATAAAAAGTCTGTTGCACCAAACACTGGCACAATAGCTCAGTACTGGCATGATCACTGTTTTGTTGTAAGTTTGCAATATCCTCTTAGGGATTTGGTAGTCCCTTCTTGCTATTGTTAGTAATTTGTATGCTACTTTTTTGCTCTTACTCGTAATCTTCTCTATATGTTTTCCGTAATTTAATTTTTCATCTATCCATACTCCCAGGTACTTAAAGTCTTTAACTCTGTCTAGCTTTTTCTTGGATGTCTTTAGAATAGGACCACCTTGAATTTTCTGTCCAAAAATTGTATACTTTGTTTTTGTTCCGGAAAGAGTTAAATTATTTGTTGAACACCATTTTGTAGCTTTTCCAGTATTATGTTTCCCTTCCTTTCTATTTCATGTCTTGAAGATATCGACAACACTATCGCTATGTTATCAGCATAACCAACTACTCCTTCTGTTTCTTCAAGTCGATTAAGACATTTCAGACATGGATCTATTACAATATCCCACAATGTAGGGCCACATATGGATCCTTATGGACATCCTTTTGTACTATATGTAGTTATATTTTTATTTGGTGCTATGTATGTTATGTTCCTATCGGTACAGTAATCTATTATCAATTCATACAGAGACTTTGGTACCCCCATTTCTTTAAATTGCTTAAATAGTGATGGCCACCATAGGTTATCAAAGGCCCCACTTATATCTACGTATATTACTACCTGATATTTCTCCATCTTACCCTTTTCAATTAGTTCCAAAAGTCTTCTTATTGCAGTCTCAGTACTTCTTCCTTTCTGAAAACCATGTTGTAGTCTATCATTTTCTATATTTCTGTATTTGTTTAATCTTTTTACGATAACTCTCTCGAAGAGTTTGCCAATTGTATTTAGGAGAAATAATTGGTCTGTACGCTTTTGGATCGTCGTTCATTTTGTCGTCATTCTTTTTGATTATGGCTAAATTGGCTTTCTTCCAGTTTTTAGGTACCCTTTTCTGTTTTAGACATAAGTTGCAAAGCCTCGATAAGTATGGTGCCCATTTCTCCACTTGATCCTTGTATATTTCTGATTTTATATTGTCCGGTCCTGCGGCTTTCTTATTTTTCAGCATTTTTTTGTATGCTATTATCTCTTCGTTCGTAGTTTCTTCTATTTGTTTATCATTTCTAGGTGGTATTTTCATCTGATTTCGTGTCTGCCTATGTTCATCGTTGTCTTTAGTTGGGTCGTCAGTCGGTAAGAGCTTTGTCATTAAATAATTTACTGTATTTTCCCAACCCTTGGTATGATTTCCATTGTCCATTTTGAGGGTAGAAAGTGTTGTTGGCTTGTTTACTTTGTTACTAATTATTTTATATGGTTCACCCCGTATGTCTAGATTTATGTTTTCCCTTAAAAGTGCTTTCCAACTTTTTAATTTTGTTTCTTTTAGTTCATCTTGATATTTGTTTTTAATTTCTCTATATTTTTCTAGTCTTCTTTGTTTGAGTTCGGCATCCCACGTGGTTTGGTATAATTTCCTTGCTTTTCTGGTTTTCGTTTTCAGGTTTTGCAACTCCCCATTCCAAAATGTTTTTGTTTAAATCGGTTTGTCATATTGTGATTTTGTTTTTGTTGAACTTTTGATAGCTTTTATTATTTCGGCTTCTATTTTTACTGACAAATCATCCACATCATCATCATCATTTGTATTCGGTAGGTTTATGTTTCTCCAAAATTTTTCCCAGTTTATTCTTTTGGTGTTGTAGATTAGTATTTTTTCTTGTGTAGAAATAGTGTGTGATATATTTATCTAACATAGCTACTAGTTTATTTTCTTATCTTTGTATCAAGTGTGAAAGCAGAGAACTGTCATTTCAGTGACCCGGGTTTGAATCCCGGCGTGACATTTATTTTTTTCTTTATTGGAATGTATTGTTTACGTAATTGATATTATTATTATTATTATTATTATTATTATTATTATTATTATTATTATTATTATTATTATTATTATTATTGTATGAATTTCGATGGCAACTGTCGCCGAATATTAGAAAGTTAATATGGAAGAACTATGAAATGAAGTAAAGAGATACGCGTAATTTTATTATAAAATTATATGGCGAAAACATTTTATCTTATCCCAAACGGTTATTTTCGAATATACACGGTTAAAGGAGCCCTCTGTTTGTCAAATTAAAAGGACTCAACGATTTATCCCTCTATAAGGAGACGTTGCTTCTGTGAGTGTCACAATAACTTCCTCAAGATTTCTTTCTTTAAACCAAAAAAAAAAAAAAAAAAGTATATAGACGTTTCTCAATGAGGAACATATCACGAAACGTTGTTCAAGTTGAGGCTGTGTCATAGTTTTCAGCGATAATCCCGATTTACATTACAATTTTTAGGTATGGGCACGAGTCGAGCTATAACTCGACTCGACTCGAAACTCGAAGGAATTCATGTTGAATTTCGATTCCAGTCAAAGGTAATTTTCTCGAGTCCAGTTCCAAGTCAAATCGCTGTTCTGAGGTCGAGTTTCAGTCGAGGCGAGTTTGATAAATGGCTCGCTCGTTTAGCTCGTTTTATATGGGAAAGCGAAAGCTATGAGAAATGTAAGCATTAATGCGGAATATTTTAGTGTTGCTCATGAGATGGAACATTGCTCGCATCTTGTCTCGTCTCGATTAACAAGACGACAATGGATCTTTATAACGAGACAGTCTCAAATGTCGTAAGCACTAACATAAGTATATATTGTATTTCTTACTACCAAGGCTAAGACCTGCACGGGCGAAAATTTGAGCCGAGGCAGCCCAACCCGGGTAGTGATGTTAACCGATTCAGCTCGAGCCGACTCGGTTGAGATGAGGCACCTACTCGGCTCAGGTGAGCCATCGGCTCGAGCCAGTTGGCTGGGGTAAGCCATCAGCTCGGTTTGATTCGGCTCGAGCCGGCTTGGGTGGGTGAGCTAGTGGCTCGGCTTGATAGGGAATGAGCTGTGAGCCGATCCGTTCGAGCCGTTGAGAACCCTAAACCCGGGTCAAGCAGTTTTGAAGAAGTTTTGCCGGCGTCCTCTAATTTGTAACGATTTTTGGTTTGAGCACTGATGCTTGCTTCTCCGGAACTCAAATCCAGAACCTAGTGAACGGTGTCCTTGCCTCGTAGACTTCATGACTATTGAGGTCAGCAGTCAACTAGTGTTTAGTATTCAGATATACCTATATTACATGTTTATACATGGTTTGGTTATAATAATAATAATAATAATAATAATAATAATAATAATAATAATAATAATAATAATAATAATAATAATAATAATAATAATAATAATAATAAGTAGAAGTAGTAGTAGTAGTAGCATTATTGATAACAATTATATTGTTGATGTAGGATATTTGAAAAAAAGTACTTGAAACTACACACAGCATTTGGCTCGATTTTCCTCCTTTTGACTCGACTCGAATCGAAACTCGAGTAAAATTCGAGTCGAGTTGGAGGAAGTTTTTTGAGCCGAGCTCAAAGATATTTGTTTCGAGTCGAGTTTGACTGAAAACTCGCTCGAACTAGTGATGAGCAAATGCAAGACCAAGATCAAGACCGGGGTGGTCTTAGTCTTGGTCTCGGTCTTGCACATCCAGTCTTGGTCTTGGTCTTGCACTGGAATCCTCGGTCTTGGTCTTGGTCTTGCACACCCAGTCTTCGTCTTGGTCTTGGTCTTGCATGCAGGAGTCTTGCAAGTCTTGCATTTAGGAAATCTCAAGCTTTTCATAGGTAAATTTTAGTCTGGATATAAGGGATAATAAACTCTACAATGCGCCAATAGCAACGGAAATACAAGGTATGTTTCTAAATGTAATATAGGTTAACTTGGTGTAAGTATGACGATTGATGTAAGTATGATGATAGTGTACAACATAGGTGATGTCCTTTATTTTTTAATGGGTGCTCACGCTTCACTACTTATAAGATATGCCTAAATCACGTTTCGTAATCTGTTTATATTTTTTAACAGATCCAACACTCCTCTGGTTCCCAAACTGGGGAGGCTACCCCTGAGACGCATGAAAGAAAATCAAGACGGCACATATTATTGAAATACCATGAATTGCGAAATTATTTTTACACTCTAAAGGCATCAGATTTTTCTTTTTAACCATGATTAGCTAATCCTTGTATTAAACAAACTTCCAATTAAATATTGAGATTTTGTTTTACTGATTTCAATATGTACTTTATGGGGCATTAAAAAGGCCGATTTTAAAAATTGCAGGCATTCGAAATGTGGGCATGGAGAAAAAAGGAGAGAATTAGCTGTGTTGAACGGAAAATGAATGAGAAGGTTTTAGAAATACGTATTAGCAGTAGGGGACAAGAAGAAGAATTTTAGATATTGTTAAGAGGAGAAATAGGAACTGGTTAGGATATTGGCTGAGGAGGAACTGTATTATGAAGGACGTGCTAGAGGGTATTTCGGAAGGAAAGAGAGGGAAGGAGCGAAGGAGACTGTAGTTGAAGGAAGGTATTAAAACAGAAAATTGCTACGGCAAGACGAAGAGACTAGCTGAGGAGCACCGAACATCCAACCTTCTCAGTTGCAGCAAGTAACCTGCCAATAATGGCAGAATAGCTATGATGATGATGATGACATGTTTAGTAACACTGACCAAAACAAAGAGAGAGAAAATTAAAATAATAATTATTATAGTCAAACCTCTTAATATTTTAGAATAATTTGAGTGAAAATTGAAAATGACTCAACTATCTATGTCTTGTAGAAACTCAATTTATATGAATACTTTCGACCTGTATTAGATATACAAACTAACGGCATCAAACTCGAATTTATTTGAAGTCTCACTGGTGAATATCAATTACTAGCATCAATTATCCACTTCGTGGGTTAAACTAAAAAAAATAATAAAATAAAAATAAAAAAATAAAAAGTAATATATTTCGTTAGTCAGTCACCTTTTACTATTAGTAAAGCGCTCTCTGATATCGATCATTTTCGATTATTTTTATATTTCTCTCCCCTCCTTCTCCCCAAGTTGCGGGGCTGAATTTGGATTTAAACGGCATCAGAAGTGTCACTGTTCGTCTCAGACACGAAGAAAACTATGGATTCGGCACTAATATAGGTAATTTTCAATAAACTTATATATCTCCGCCTCCCCCATGTTGCATCGGAAGTGTCATTGTTCATCCCAATGACCTGGATAACCATGAGTTCGAAATTGATAATGGTCATTTTCGATAATTTTTATATATCTCCTTCTTCCCCCAAGTTGCGGTGCTGAATTGGCATTTAAACGGGATAGGAAGTATCACTGTTCACCTTAGCAACGCCGAAAACTATGGATTCGACAATAATATTTGATAATTTTTATCATTATTATGTATCTCCCTCTCCCCCAAGTTACGAGGCTGAATTTGGTCGTAAACGGTATCGGAAGGTCAGTACTCAACTCAGCGACCTCGAAAACTATGGATTCGACACTAATATTAGTGATTTTCGATCATTTTTATACCTCTTCTCTTCCCTCCGCTAAGCTACGGGGCTCAATTTGAATTTAAACAGCATCGGAATTGTCACTGTTTAGCTCAGCGACCCCCAAAACTATAGATTTCATTTTAATATCGGTCATTTTGAATCATTTTTAAATATCTCTTCCCTCCCCGCCCCTAAGCTGTATTGTCAAAGTGACATGACAGAAACCATCTCAGGTCCGATCCTCATCTATGTTGAAAATGAGATCGAGTTCAGTCGGGTGGTTCAAGAGTTATTAAATTTTATTAATTTTTTTTTACATTTTCCATTCCCTTCCCCTCCCCTACGTTCTATCGTCAAAGTGATTTGATAAAAACCACAACCTCATCTATGTTGAAAATTTTATTGAGATCGATCGGCTGGATCAAGAGTAATGAAGTCACAATGACAGTCACTTATATTTTTAGTTTTTTACATATATCTCCCTCCTTCCCGTCCCCTACGTTGCACCATCAAAGTAAAATTATAAAATACGCTCCAGGCTTCAACTTCATCTATGTTGAACATTTGATCAAGATCGGTCGGGCCTTTCATATATATCCCCCTCACATCCTCCTCCCCTACCTTCTACAATCAAAATGAAAAAAACTGTAAAAAACTTTCCAGGACCGAACCTCATGCATGTTAAAAATTTGATTGAGATCGGTTCAAGAGTTATTAAGTCACAAACTTAGTAACTTTTATATTTGTTCATATTGATTTTTATACATCTCCCCCTCCTCCGCTACGTTGTTCCGTCAAAGTGAACTGACGGATAACATTCCAGCCTTGAACCTCACCTACGTTAAAAAAATGATCGAGATAGGTCGTTTGGTGCAAGGGTTATTAAGTTTTATTTATTATTTTATAACTCCCCCTTCTCCCCTCCCCTAAGTTTTACCGTGAAAGTGAAATGATGAAAATACTCCCAGGCCCAAACCTTATCTATGTTGAAAATTTGATCGAGATCGGTCGGGTGGTTCAAGAAATTACTAGTCACAAAAATAGTCACTTTCAATTTTATGATATAGATTTATTGTAGTATATTATATCGCTCAATCCTCGATGGGTCGTATACCTGAGGAGGCTAAAAGTTATATTATAAACAATTATTCAACGTACAAGCATCCGTCCATGAAATCAAACTTGCGATTACATGTACTAAGTTTTCGTCAATGTCATGAAAATGTTATTTCGATATTAATTTTATGAGGACACGTTAAAAATTTCCAACGAATGCTTGAGTCTCGGAGCCAAGGCCATACCTATGTAGTCGACCCTATAGTGTACGGTATTACCGATATTCAATACTACATTTCTCTTCAGTTTTGGAAGAAGAACACCACTAATATGCTTTGAAATGAAATGAAGTGTCTAATTTAACGTCCCACGATTATGCACCAAGGCTAAGGGAGAAAGTGCTGATGAGAAATGACTGAAACGGTGAAATGAAGAAAGTATGAGGAAACGGGAAAAGGCCGAGAAAATCCACGCACACCGTGTTTGTCTACCAAGAAAGCTCACATGGCGCAAGGTGACACCTGTGTAGTTTGAAAAAGAGCAACATCTACAGAAAACGAGAACAACCAATTTAGAAGACGACATACTGTAGCTATATGCTACAGGGGCAGATCGACTCACACGGATTGCATAAACTACTGGGAACACATTCACTCCAGCGGTATTTTTACTGAAGCCAAGAACTTCAAGTGAAAGATGTAATTAATGACTTTTCCCCTTTTTTACATTCTATAAAATAATTCAAGTTGAACCGGTACTTGTGCAAGACTCTTGCGCAAGAGTCTTGGTCTTGGTCTTGGTCTTGCAGGTATGGTCTTGGTCTTGTTCTTGTTCTTGCACCCCTAAGTCTTAGTCTTAGTCTTGCATCAAGATTCCTGGTCTTGGTCTTGGTCTTGCATGCAAGACTCTTGCAAAAACTGCAAGACCAAGACTCTTGCGCTCATCACTAGCTCGAACTCGCTCGTGCCCATCCCTACAATCCTTCTCTACCCTTCAATAGCTCACACTTCAATACCCTTCAATAGCCTACTCTACCTCTACCCTTCAATAGTTTCCAAAGAAGAAAAGATGATAGAAATTATTTTCACATTCTTTGAATTATATCAACACGTCTTGAAATAGTGTGTGCTATGATTATCTAACATAACAATTAGTTTATTTTCTTGTCTTTACCTGAGGAATGATGACAGTGTGAGAGTAGAGAAATGCCATTACACTCACCCGGGTTCGAATCCCGGTGTGGCATTTATTATTTTCTCTTCATTGGAAGGTATTGTTTACGTAATTAATATTGTAATTCTGTTATTCCATTATTATTATTATTATTATTATTATTATTATTATTATTATTATTATTATTATTATTATTATTATTATTATTATTATTATTATTATTATTATTATTATTATTATTATTATTATTATTATTGCAAAGTCGAGACTTGTTTTATATGTTTTATATTTTATGAATTTTCTGATTGGATTTCACGTCTTTTTGTTGAATAATCAAGACACTCCATTGAAGGGTACTTGACGGAGGGAAATATCATCCTGTTGGTTTTTGTTTGTTTACTTGCATGCTACACCATGCCTGGATACTACATTTCATCTTTCTATATCTACGGAAGTACCCTAAAAGTTTTGATGATCATAAAAGAGTAAGTGAATAAGTTATGAGATCAATGAACTTCGCGTATTAACAACATTTAAAGTATCAGGTTGACGGAAAAGTCATGACGTATTTCGGTAAAATAGGAAAAATAATGATTTGAGGATATACTGGAGTTATTCGGATCATGCAATAGTTATGTCATGAATAGCTAAATTGTTGAGCGTTTTGTGTATTAATATTGCTCTTTGTTTGGTTTGGTTTTACAGATTTGACAACACATAGAAGATGGAAGACCAAAAATTGCATGTTCTCCATATTTTATTGTTTTACTTCAGGCAAGGGAAGAACGCGCGAATAGTGTTTATGCTTTTTCCTGCCCTCAATGTTTCTATGTTTTTGTCCCTGTTCTTAAAGAGTTACTGGAAAAACTGCAAAAGTGAGTAAAGGTACATTTCATGTCAAACCAACAAGTCATCAGACTTCACCATCTCAGATTTTTGTAAAAAATTATGCATAGCCTTATTACAGTGGGAAATAAAAAATCCCAATTATCCCTGTCCTCCTGAAAGTGTCACCATGCAAGGTGTTAAAAATGTCAAAAAGGACATTTTTCATTTACAGTGATTATTAAAAATTGTCACAAAATGGTTAATATGTGCACTAGAGACGTGGGACAAATACCATTAGAAAGCTGAAAGATTGCTGTACAAGTTGTATTATATTGAAAAACCTGTAAAATAAAAAGTAACAATGGAAAAATTAAAATTAAAATATGAATTTTGAATTTCGCATAGAAACCCCATGTCGTAAACGTCGCCAACACCTAGTGGCCCACTTGCCGGTAAGTGTCGATCGTCGCTATAGCGACGCGTCGAAGGACTGTTGTTAGTGTGCCACTGGCGGCAGGGTTTCGTCGAGTCGAAAGAGATATCTAGAGTTGGAGTATTGAAGTTACCATCGCGTAGCAGCGAGGACTTCATTTTGGTCCGTGCTTCTTCAACTTGTCGCGGAGAATCGCGAAGGGACCAACACGAACTATCACCAGTCATGTGCAGGCGGTTATTATTATATATTATTTTTCCTGACGAACTGTTCCTAAAGTCCAAGGGTTCAAGCTCCAAGGGTCAAGAGTAACCTCTGGTTCTACATCATGAAGTGAAACATCTTGAGATGATTGCGTATAATTTATGAATTTAGATGACAACTGTAGCTGATCATTTGAAACTGAATTGGGAAAACCATGTAATAAAGTAAATAGACGCGCATCATTGTGTTATAAAATTACATGGCGAACGGACTTTATCTGACCAAACATTGCAAGATATTGACCATGTAAATATCTGGGTTCAGATCGATAACCATTTGCCTGTAGCAATGTACCTGCAGCATCAAAGGAATTTATATTCAATTTAATTTGTTTCTTGATGTATTCATTTGAATTTACACAATTATTCACCTTTCGAGATATTTATAGAGGTATTACGTTTCCGAACAGTACTAAATACAGGTCATTATTCTTGTTAGTCAGTATGGAAGTTTCTAAATTTACATTGGCTACATTGATACAAGTTATTTTCATTCCTTTGTTTCAGGATTGCTGTCACAGACATGTGGAAGTGCATAATTGATATAGAAAATAGAATTTATTGACTAATTGTCTGTGCTGAAAGTGTGTGGAGTGATTGTGAACAGCGCCACTGTGTTTCATAACATATTTGATACAAATACAGTATTGTGAAAGGGACGGAAATGTATCCCTCTCTTTCATAATAAGTTCTGTAACAGCATAACTTGAGGACTTTTGATACATTTTCCTTCTTTTCTTTTTCCTCTCGTATTTTCCATTCCCTTACTTGGGCGCCCGGGCGGTAGCCTCGTGTGTAATTACTGAATTCACTGCACATCCAGTTTTTTCCTTCACTCAGAACAGTGATGTCTTAGAGTAGTGGTTTGAGCGTTAGTTCCTAATCTTGGGGTCGCGGGTTCGATTCTGGTTGAGACAGTGAAGTAAATTTTTATAATTAGCAATATTGATACTTCTGATGTATACTAACATGAAAAATATTGAATTTCTCTGTGACTCAGAGTTAAGACGACTTCCTTCACAGGTGAAATGCTAACAACACAAAAATATGTCATCCATATCCACCTTGATTTGTACTGTCTGGAAACTTAACATGTTTGGACAAGAATTGATGAATACATAAGGGCTAAACACGTCCTTACTGCTCTACTATGGGCCAAAAGTGAGTTCCTAGGAATTGTTTCTACCTGTGTAAAAATTGCAAATAGTGATCGAACTTACAACTCTAGTCACGAGAATGATCCTA
The DNA here is from genome assembly GCF_964235325.1 of Thermobia domestica. Classification (NCBI taxonomy): domain Eukaryota; kingdom Metazoa; phylum Arthropoda; class Insecta; order Zygentoma; family Lepismatidae; genus Thermobia; species Thermobia domestica. The sequence goes on along the minus strand of NC_137465.1, from coordinate 99,274,501 downwards.
CCTAAGATGTCACCTCACCTTTCTACCTAGAAGAAGAGCCAAACAAAATGCATTAACGTTATCAGCTAACAAATATTTATATTCCATTTCTTGTTGTAATAAAATGATAATTCTATCTGTAAATCCATAAACGTAATAAGATATTGCGTTCATGTGCAAACATAAGAAACATCTGACATACTTTATATCTTTCCTGTTCCTTTGAATACCTTCGACTATGTTACTTTTTCTTTCCATTGTGGTAATAATAATAATAATAATAATAATAATAATAATAATAATAATAATAATAATAATAATAATAATAATAATAATAATAATAATAAAGGAATGACATAATTACAACACCAATTACATACACATTATCTTCCCATTCAGAAAAATTAATAATTGCCACGACGGGATTTGAACCCAGGTAGCTGCAATGGGAGTTTCCTGCTTTCACAATTTTTTAAAAAGAAATCGCCTCAACCGGAGTATCGCTCGCCACTGGCACCTCATGTCCTTTCGACGTATTCCAAACACTACAGGAATACGAACATAGAAATACTGAGGACATTTAAAATTCCGATCTTCCTCTTCAGAGAAATTCGAACCCCTAGTTGATTGCGTCTCATGATCAGAAGCCGAACGCCCGAGATCACTCGGCTAGTGCCACCTGTTCAATTTATCACAAATTCCTCAAATAAATATAAGAAAATAAACTAGTAATTATGGAACATAAACATAGAACTGTCTATTTCTACACGTGTTCATACAATTCAAAGCATGTGGAAATAATTTCTGTCGTCTTTTCTTCTTTGGAAATTAGAAGTTATGTCTTTTTCAGCAATTTCAACTGAAGATATTGATTAATTTGACATATGAAGTGTGCATGAAGTATGAAGTTTATGTTGATTGCATAAATACGTAGTTTTCTGTTCAGTTCATTTTTCTGGTCAATAACTTCACATTTTAGTGAGTGTTCCTAATATCTGTGCACTGTATCGAATAATTTTCCCTCTAATTTCCCCCGGAATATTCTTCGCGTGATTATTTGATAGACTAAAGTTTCGTAAGAATAAAGGTTATTTGCTTATAATTTTCTTATTTTGCTTTATTTTTCTCCAAAATTACAAATAATTATTCATTACTACACTGCCTTGTTAAGGAAAGCACAAAGAAGCAATAATATATGAAGGTAACTGAGTTATTAATGAAAATGTGGAAGTTTCAGTATAGGCTATATGAACTTTTTTCTTTCTTTCTTTTTCTTTTTTTTCTTTTTTTCTTTTTTTTTTTTTTGCGGTGGACGATACCTACCCGGAGGTACCTAACATAAAGGTCCCTGAGGTCCCTGCCCACTTTCTTCCTTCTCCATTTATTACCACGTCACGGGCTTACAAGATCAAAGATGCCGAATTCACAGAAATATCATTCCTAGTTCCTAAAATGTATTCAAGGCAAATATTTGCTCTGGGTTTGAAGCTGTGACCATGTGCACAGTATTACACAATTTATAGCCTCCTGACTACGAATAAACATGATTTTTGAACATTATATGTAACTAATATTATGTCAGGTTTTATGATAAGCTGTAAAATATTGAGGAACAGAGACGATGCTAGAGGGGAGAGGGAGCCGTAGAATAACCCTGCCTTCCTGACTGCCTCTTATATATGATGTGCTTGAATGTAAGACAAATGAATAAATGCATTTCGGTACAAAAAAGTAGCTACCTTCAAGTGGCTCTGCCTCTGCGTCCCACTCCCCCCCCGAAACAAGTAAAGCTGGCGTCACCATTATTGAGGATAATTCACATTACGGAATGTCATCGTATCATTAATATTGTTGTTCAAAAGTTAAATAATTTTTCCGAAAGGAAGAAAGAATTCTACCTTCCATTTATTTATATTCCTAGATTACCTACACACTCAACGCATGGCCACTTATTCTGCAACCAGGTGGGAATGAGAAAGAAAAGTAGTATAGAATACAGATTTACTGTCATGATCGTGCTGCCCTCAGACGACGTTCGTGTGAACTGTTGCGGCGAGTTTGCGGCCAAGAATGAATGGAAAGCGAGAAGATCCAATAAATTTCTCGTGATTTAACCAAACCTATCGTATCGTCCAGTTCGGTCATGGGTCCAGTCGCAGTCCTCGGCTTTTCCAGTCACCCACTTGCATTAGTCACGTCCGATTGCAGAGACCTCTAGAAGCGGACCCCAGGGAACGTTCTTTTCACCATGGTCACATGACCAAGTTTCATCTCGTAAAAGAAAAAAATGAGGAAAGAAAAGAAGAAAAACATGAAAGTAGTAAGATGGAAGGATCCTGCCGCTTGAACGAGGAAGGTTCTCGATGGAATTGCTTTCATGTCAATTTTCTGGAGTAAAAGAAATACAAGGAAATACAACAGGCGGAGGGAAGGTGAAAAAGGGAATACAAAGACGTAGGGGTAAGGAAAGGATGAGTATACGAGTATACATAAAACATTTTCGTTTTTCTTCTTGCAATGCTAGAGGAGCGACAAACCATTCGAAATTGAAGAGCCTTTCGTTGAGAGGTTCGTAAAACTCTAGATCTAAAGAAAGGAGAAAAGAATTTATGAGATTAGACCAATCTAAACTCGACACATACAAGAAATAAATAAATATACAGAAAAAGAAACACGTAACAAATTTGCTTTGTGGTTTATATTGCTTTTCTCTTTACCCAAATAAAAATATATTGATTTAAAATGCAAAATTAATTACTTCGAAAACTTTTTTGAAGTTGATCTCATCTTCAACTATACCCTTAAGCAGGAACAGACGCAGGAGATGGATCCTGAAGATCCAACCCCCCGAAATCCTGACTTTTTCTGTAAATTCAGTCTAATTTTAGGATGATTTTACAAATTTTAATGTATTGAATTAAATTGAATTTGGAGTAATATTGAATTTGGACCCCCCAGAAACTTTAGACACCTTCCAGAAATAAGTAAGGGTCTGTTCATAAGACTTCAATAATTGTACCTTGTTAGAGAAAGCTGTGTACATAATTTTGGTTGAGTGTTTATATTTATCATATATAGAGACTAATCTAGGTTGGGCTCTTGAGTAGATGAGTTGATGGCACACAGGGCCATAAATTATGGGGGTAGGGAGCAAATGCCCCCAAGGGAACCTCCCCGCTGTTTGAGGTGGGCGGCATTTTAAGACAAAGTTTTTTTTTACTCCATATACGTTACGAACATGGAATTGTAAATAAAGCATCAAACAGGTTCAGTACATTACATAAACAAAACAGCACACAAACGGTAAATAAAACAAAAATGAATCGTGGGTCTATTTCAATAAAAATGTCTACTACAGGGTGTTCAATATACAATGCAACTCGGAGTTTGGGATAATAGAACTTTTGAACCTGAAGCGATAAACAAGTAATAGTTATAACAAAATGAATCTTTGTTCGTGCATATAATTTTAAACTAGACAGCAACGATTGAAGTACACTGGGAACCACACAGTGTTGCCAGATGTAACTGAAGCTGTAAATCTTTTTTTTTTTTTCAAAACCTGTAAATTGACTCATAACTTACATGTATGGATGTTCTATCGTTAGTTTTAAGTTCGTTTAATTCGTGTAGCTTGGAAACTATGGAGCAGAAAAAATATTTTTTCATTTCCACCGATAACTAATAGGATGAGGCCTCTGCAGGGGGAACCAGGAAAATCATAGTTTCCATAAATTAACACTCTGAATTGGCAACCCTACTGATGTTTCAATGCATAAAAAGGTGTGTTAAGGATCTATTTACATTATGCAATCCCCGAAAACAATGAAAAAGAATCTTTGAAATTATCATGATAAAACTTTTACTTGCATGCACCTGGTACCACTTCTACTATCAGAAATGAGTTACCAGCTCTATAGCAGATGCTGGAATTGTCCCCTGTTTGATTCAAACACTGGTTCACATGTTTCACCAGGTAAGCAGCAACTTTACGAAGAATGGAAGTGTTAATATTCTCAATTGCACTGCGAATGTTCGTTTCCAGGTCTTGAATAGTTCAAGAATTGTTTTTGTATACCTCTTGCTTTAACTAGCCCCATAGAAACGAATAGCAGTGTTGCTGGGTGCATGTAAGTAAAACTTTTATCATGATAATTTCAAAGTTTCTTTCTCGTTGTTTTTAGGAATTGTATAATGTAGACAGATCCTTAACACACTTTTTGATGCACTGAAACATCAGCAGGGTTGCCAATTTAGTGTTAATTTACGAAAACTACGATTTTCCTGGTTTCCTCTTACAGAGGCCTCATCCTATTAGTTATCGTTGGAAATGAACAATTTCTTTTTCTGCTCCATAGTTTTCACGCTACTCCAACTAAACAGACTGAAAATTAATGATAGAACATCCATGCGTATGAGTTATGAGTCAATTTACATATTTTCCAAAACAATTGATTTACAGCTTCGGTTACATCTGGCAACACTTTGTGGTTCCTAGTGTACTTGAATCATTGCTTCCTAGTTTAAAGCTATATACATGAACAAAGTTTCATTTTGGTATAACCTTTATTTGTGTATCGCTTCAGGTTCAAAAGTTCTACTATCCCAAACTCCGGGTTGCATTGTGTATTGGACACTCTGTATTAGATGCCCTTGAAATAATATTTATTCGTATGGCTTTGAGATTTGCCAATATTGTCTCCTTTGTTAATTTGTCATGTATGGAACAACCCCGCAGATCTTGTCGTACATAAGGGTCCACAGGCTCTGTGGGTCTCATAAAGAGTAAGAGAAAGATGGAAAGAGGGGGTCCAAGATTTAGAAAAACAACATTTTCTAGGGAGGCGAAATACACTTATTAATGCTCGCCCCCACGCCGCAGAAAAAAAATAAGTTACGGCGCTGATGGCACACCTTCATTATTGCTTGTGATTGGGTTTGATACCCATCAAAGCATCGTGGTACAAACTCTACGTTTCTGCATATTCAAGTTCCACATCGACAAGATATACAACATATATATGTATCTAATTTTGAATAGCCTAGTGTGTTTTAAATTTGCACAGTTGCATGCAAGCAAATCATTGAGGGAACGTAATAATTAGGGGTCGGAAGTAAATTAAGTCTTTTTTATTTTATTTTATTTTATTTTATTTTATTTTGTATCGTGAACACAATGTCCATCAAGTGCTCATAATATTACACTTTGTTTTCAAATTAAAAGTACATATTTTTGCATATTTTATCAATTTTCAGCTTTTAGGTCAGTTGTTTTCAGTTTCAGGTCATACTCAGTCTTGGGAAGTAACGTAACGCAAGTAACGCGTTACTTTTTAAGTAACGTTTCCTAGTAACGCGTTACAGTTTTCCAAAGTAACTGTATCGGTAACGCGTTACAAACATTTAAGTAACGTACCTAGTTTGCGTTACTTTTTTTCCTTTTATTTCGGATGAGTAACTACAATATATGTATGCATTTTCTTTCGAAAACAAATGTTTCTTTCCTGTAAGCGAATTTCTCAGAATGGAGCAATGGAGCATAAACTATGTCAATGATTGACAGTCAGTCACCGACACACAGAGAAACAGATAAGATCATAGCGGCACTTGATGTTTTTGGAAGATGAAGACAACCTCAGGGAAATCACGTGTAATGATTGCAGGCACCTCGAAGATTTTGTTATAGATTTTGACAGCCCCAAATCAATACATTTAGTAAGTGAACTACGAGTGCAATGGTAAAATATCGGTAGTTTATTGTACTTTGTTTGAGGTTGGTTTTATAAAGATAGAGAACGAAAATATTTTACCGTTGGAACATTTGAACGAAGCTGAGGATGATGGTGGACAGAATTTAAAGGTAAAGTGTCTGAAGTCCCCCGGCAGCAAGTATATATAAACAACTAGGGTGCCATAATTAACGATATACAGTAAGGGGTTAATATGAATAAACTGTGTTCTGATGAGCAGGCCTAAGTTATTGATGTAATGTTAATGGTATGTAATATTGGAGTTCTTTCAGAACAGTTTGCGTATTCCAAAGTCCTATTGATTATAGAGTTTGGAGCTAATGATGAGCAAATGCAAGACCAAGACCAAGACCGGGGTGGTCTTGGTCTTGGTCTTGGTCTTGCACATCCAGTCTTGGTCTTGGTCTTGCACTGGAATCCTTGGTCTTGGTCTTGGTCTTGCACACCCAGTCTTGGTCTTGGTCTTGGTCTTACATGCAAGAGTCTTGCAAGTCTTGCACTTAAAAAATCTCAAGCTTTTCATAGGTAGATTTTACTATGGATATAAGGGATAATAAACTCTACAGTGCGCCAATAGTAACGGAAATACAATGTATGTTTCTAAATGTAATGTAGTTTAAAGTCGTGTAAGTATGATGATAATGTACAACATAGGTGATGACCTTTATTTTTTTAATGGGTGCCCACGCTTCACTACTTATAAGAAATGCAAGAAATGCCTAAATCACAACGTTTCGTAATCTTTTCTATATTTTTTAACAGATCCAACACTCCACTGGTTCCCAAACTGGGGAGGCTGCCCCTGAGACCAGTGTTGAATTCAGACTTCACCCGGGGGGGAATGTGAACTCCTCGGGGGGAGGGTTGTTTTTCTGTATTTTTGCAAGAAAGCAGCATATTTAACAATTCCACACATGCACATCTTAGCTAATATTGAGACTAATTGCTGATAAATATTCAATGTGAGATTATAATTAAAAATAACACACACACACACAATCGTTTAATTTTATCTAAAACATTAAATAAAGACTGGCAAAAATATTTTAGACTAAACTTTAACTCCTATTTACAGTAGCTATTTTAGTTATTTTTCCTATATTCAGTAGTTACTGTTTGTTACTAATGTAGAAGTTTTTAAAAAAGATTTAAATTAACTCAAATATTTTTTTTTGTCCTAAAACAAACATACATAGGAATATATTAACAAAAAGTAATAATTCTTTCTCACACGTCTGATTCTAAATCAAGCCTTGGTTTCTTCACTGCATACACATCAATAGTTTAGCTTACGAAATCTTCAGAAGGAGTAGTGCCGTGTCGTGGAAAATCTGCGCTTGGGGCGAGAGTATATGACGGCACCCCCGTATATACGAGTGAGGTCGACAGACCAGCTGCGAAAGGTGAGAAAATTTTAAAAAGTAAACCTTGCTTTTCCTTGATTTTGAGCACTTTTTATTACTTTTTTCCTTTCATTTTATATATGTGCACATGCTCACATGTGCACATGTGTTTCATTCCTCTCTTTTTTCTTTCCTTCTTTTCTTTTCTTTTTCCCTCCCGAATCGTGCGCTCCTTACTTCGGTGCCCGGGGCCGTTGCCCCGCTTGCCCCTCTTTCGTCACCTTCAATAGCAATTTTTCAAGTATAGGGGAAAGTGGGGGAATTCCACACAACGAGGGAATACCACGCACCCTATTTTCTCAGTTCTAATGCTTCGAAACTGATTCAGATTAGTGCTACTATCTAGTTTAGACTATGAAAGACATATTGCATGAGCGAGGCGCCAGTTGCTGCTAGGTGTGGTTCATGGCATGGCGAAATGTTGTTTTGCTGTAATTTCTTCTAATTTACTCCGTTTTTAGATTTAGAGGTCTGTATTGAAATACTTAGTTGATTTTTATATTGTGTATACAGTGTTTTAGCGTAGTGAGTTAGTAGTAAGTTCATGCTAAATCTGTTCATATGAAACGACGTGAAAGTTCTGAAGGTTCAATTTTTCTTTCTCGGTTTGGAATGGGGTAATTGCACGCATGTCGTCCATTGTGTGTGGTATTGCCCCTTTACGAAGTAGTTATTAAAAAGTTTATGCTGCGTTTCTTTTCCTTTTTGTATGTATATTGCAGATGCCATGACACTATATTAGGCAAACAGAGATGTGCAAATGGACATTAAAACAACTACCAACCGCCATAGGAGCAATAAATGTCGGAAGAAAAATTAGAGAGGTAGCAAATAATTTTGGGATACATGAGGCTACATTAAGAACAAAAGTGAAAGCTGGGACTGTCTGTTCTAAGAAAGTGGGAAGAAAAGCTGTATTGAGCTCTACACAAAAAGCGGAACTTGCTGGTCACGCTTTACATTTAGCCAAGTTGTTTTACGGAATGTCTCCAATTGAACTACGCAGAATAGCTTATGAATACGCAGAAGCTAATAATATCAAACACAATTTGAATAAAGATGTGGACTTGTTGGGAATGATTGGTTGCAATTGCTTTTAAAGAAAAATTCCACGACAAGGTTAAGGAAATCTGAAGCAATTAGTATTAACAGGGTCTACGAATTCAATGAAGAAAAGGTGAAATGGTATTTTAAGAACCTGACAGAAGTTACCGAAAAATATCATTTCTGCGAAGATTAGATCTTTAACGTTGACGAAACAGGTATATTCATAGTATAAACACCAGGGCGTATTTTGGATCCAAAGGGAGTGAAACAGCTCGGAAGACTAATATCATGGGAAAGGGGTAAAACCGTTACAAAGCTGCCAGGTCTTGTCTACCCCTATGTTTATCTACCCAAGAAAACGCATGTCACCTCAGTTGCAGAAAGGAGAATCTACTGGATCTATATATTCTTGGATGGATCAATGAATCTAGTGGCTGCAACATTTTGGAATTATTGCGAAACCGATAACAAATGATCCAGTCCTACCTATATTTTGGATCACATGAGCCTTTTTTCATTAGAAATTCACAATTTTTGTAAAAAGAAATTAATTGTTATGGTTACAATACCACCGCATACGTCACATAAACTTCAGCCTCTAAACCTCACCTTTGTGGTCCCCACAAAACATATTTCAACCAATAATGCATACTGTTTGCGAAGCGCTACGTTAATGAAAAATTTCTCCATATGACTTAGTCGATATCTTTAATAGAGCTTATCTGAAAGCAGCAAATATGGACAAAGCTGTTAATGGTTTTAAACAAGCGGGTATTTGTCCTTTGGAGCTGGACACTTTTAGAAAAGAATATTTTGAAGCTGCTCAGCAATTCCAGGCCGTAGAACTTGAAGATGAAAGAGAGATTTCTGAAGAAGTGAATTCCCAATCGCTTTTCGATGCTCAAACTATTATAGGCCTACGCAAGAATGACCAACCATCTTCGACGAAAATAGGGCTAAATCGAGAAGAACATCAACTACCCGGAACATCATCACAGCAGTTACCATTGCTTGTCCAACCGTCTTCTTTACAAAATGAGGCTGTGAAAGTCTCACAGATTTCTCCTATCTCCAGGTCTGCCAAGTCAACTCCTCGAAATAACAAAAGCGTTCAGAAATCTTAACTTCTACTCCAACCAAACGAATATTGGAAGATACTGAATTCAGAAAGAGCACTAAGCGAAGAAAGCACCAAGAAAGCAAAGTTGAGAAGAAAACTAGAAAATTCGATGTTGGTGGAAAACGTGAAGACAACCTGAGGAAACAAATTAGAAGTTGACCTAAACGTACAGTCAACAAACGACGTAAATTTATGGAAGGAGATTCTGATGCTTCACGTTAAGGAATTAGTGCGTGCCAATACCCGATGTAATGCCTGTGATTAACCGATGTGGTGGGGAATACCACGAGTTTCTCGTTTTCCACAAACTTTATTTTTACAGAATATATGAAAATCAAGGAGCAGTACCAACGACCGAATATGAAACTAGAATGATTAAGTTGCAACATACATTTTCCTCATGTCCATTTGTTTGATTTGTAGGGCAATATTGGAAAATGTACCTTAAGTGCATGGTATTCCCCACTTTCCCCTATACTACTATTATATTGATACATTCTATAAATCTCTAACCCAGGAGGGATAACTGTTCCTCCCTGATCCCTCTAAATGACGCCCTCTGAACCTCACCCTTTAACTGACTTATTTTTAATTAAAGAAAGGGGTGTCTACTTTAACAATCGTAGAACACATTTACGTCTGTTACTTCCGATGCGAGAAATAGGATTTAGGCGCTCTATTTCAAATAATGCAAGAACTGTACATTTTCAAGAACTGAAGTCTGTTGACATCAGAGATTATATGGCATGATCGAAAGATCTTCCCTATCTTTCCTTTCCTATCTCAATCTGTGCTAGTGCTACCTACTAATATATAATATAGGGCGAGAGTATAGTACCGGTACCTACTAAAATGCAAACCTTTCTTCAACAGTTGACAATTTCATGTTCTGCCAAACTCGCTCATAGCGTTAAGAAATACAAGTTTTATTGACTATTTTGGTATTCTATCTTAGATGTTAAATGTTTAATATTTGTATAGAATAGGTCTGCGTCACTTATATGTATATTGAGAGATCGGATTTCATCTGCACGTGCACGGAAAGAAAAACAAATAATTGGGTGAAATTTTGGGAGTTTCTCCGGATGGGGGGGAGGTTAATTTTCTTCGGGGGGAAGATTCCTCCGGGTTACCTCCTGAATTCATCCCTGGCCGCAACACTAGTAAATGACAACGATTTATTGTAAAACTTAAGGGGGTAGACCACTAAATATTTTTCAAAAGCTAACATTTTTTTTTCTTTTGCCGGTTTTTCGTAAGTGAAAAGAGATAATGAAATGTAACTTACCACAATAATAGATATTGTTATAGTGCACCCGAAAATACGAATCGGAAGAATTTCCAGTGTTGCCATCCATAGAAATTACAGTGTGACCAGAAATTTAATTACCCAAAAATCTAGGTTAAGGTGGCGACACTATCACGAATGAACTTAATGATAATTAATGAACTTAACGGTAATTAATGACTTATCATGTTGTTTATGTGCCTTGTTAACTACTTTTTAAATAATATTTGTGTTTATTTTGTAATAACTTACATAACTTATTACAAAATAAATAAGTTATTACAAAAGAAATACAAATATTACTTAAAAAGTAGTTAACAAGGAACAAAGACAACATGGTAAGTCATCAATTACTGTTGAGTTCATTTTTCTAGTCGCTGCCTTAACTTAGATTTTTGGATAATTCAAATTCTGGACACACTGTAGTTTCTATGGATGGCAACATTGAAAATTCTTTCGATTCGTATGTTTGAGTGTAGAATAACATTATCTATTATTATGGTAAGTTATATTTCATTATATCTTTTCACTTAGGAAAAACGGGCAAAAGAAAAATTGTTAGGTTTTGAAAAATATTTAGTAGTCTGCCGCCTTAAAATGAAAACATTTTACACTTTACTTTAAATACAGAAATGAATAAATATTAGCCTATGACTGATTTTTAAAAAGTTATAATTTTAAATTATGTCATTGTTTATATATTTATTTATGTTTCTATTAGACGTAAGAGTAAACTGACTTTCGCTCAGAATTGCACGAGTAAAACAGTAATAAAAATAATGAGTTTTCATGATTAGAGTAGATTTTAAGTAATTATTTAGTAGCAACAGAATATAGGAAATATACAATTTTAAGCAAATTTCTGATGTAATAGATTTTCACTGAACTGTTACATGATAGTGTCGTGTTAGGAGAACTTGAACAGATAATGAATGCGGGCTAAGAGGAAAATATTAAAACAAATATTATAACAAGGTCTTCTAAAGGATTCTTCCAATTTTCAGAACTAAGGGGCCATGGCCCCTCCCAGGAAAATACGCTAGTTACGCCAATAACCATCTGAAACTAATTAAGTGTTCTGTACAAACATTGTCTATTTTCCTAAGAACTTCATTAATTTAAATCCTCTGTACTTTGAATGTCTCATATAACACTTTACTGGATTAAGTGTTAAATTTAACGTAATTGTATGCCCTCATTGGCAATACTTTTGTTTTAGAATTTTTTCACAAATTTTAATTTAGATTGAAAAAAAAAAACCAGCTGAATAGCAGCGTAACATTAATGGTAATCACTAGTTTAATTGGTGAATCGTTAATAATATCGTAGTATTGTTAATTTTTCTCTATGGATATGTATTATTTAGCAGTCGTACATTTCTTGTTGATCTTTATATATATATTCAGCAATTAATTTTGTATTATTTGCGTGAGATACAACAATATTATTGTAAATTGTAAGTTATTTCTTGTGTGGGTAAATAAAAGGAGATTGAGAAGTTACACATAATATAATAGAAATATGAACGACACCGCAATTTGCATTGCATCTGCATCGTAGATTCGCAGAAGAGAATGAAAATTGGCTCACCATTAATTGAAAACTAAAGTTTCCGTACCGGAAATGCTTCATAAAAAGAAGTCATTTCTATCAAATTCTTCACTGCAAGGAAGTCTTTTAAAGGAAAAGAAAATCATTTCAGAGAAGTCAGTCCTTTCTAACTAGAAATGATTACGATTACATCCAGCGTTCCTTGACGAAGTAGAAGGATCCCAACAACACCGCACTCACTGCTATAAGCAGCCTTGGCTTCTTCTTTTGGGTTTGTTCCACTACAGCACAATTCCTCACTACTGATCCTCCATCAATTTCTACTTCTCTGTCTGTAGAAGTGTGAGTCACTGAATAGTCTTTCAGGCCTTCGCAATCGTCTCTAAAATAGTTAGTGCACGCCACTGAAGCTAACAGACTACACACTCCAAAGAGTACACTTCGTCCGCTGGAAGAATTGCAGGACAGGAGAGAACTGACACCAAGCGCTACAGAAGTCCAATGGTATCTATCTCCTGTAAATATAATGTCGCAAATCAGGTTTCTGGGTTCGGCAGGATTCACGTACAACACACGTCTCCCACGCTCAATTTCATGTCTTATCTACGGCCAATACACATCCAGTTGATCTGAAGGTCGCACGTCAATATCTAGTCCGATGTAGATTGGGTCGGTGTAATCAGTTGTATCACCCGTTGCTTCTTCCGCTTCCACTAAATTCATGACACTTGAGAACACAAGCATCCCAACCGTCGACATAACAGCTGAAGGACCAGCTAATCCATCTTGCATGGCCTCAACAGCTCGGGCAGCGTCGGCTCCTGTTAGAGTAGCTACTGTGCCTCGCACATTGACAACATCTGAAGGTGTAACGGGAGGAATATGTCGCATTGACCATAGAATTGATGACGAAAGTGATTCATAATCGAATGTAGACATCACTTCCTCCTCGCTGGGTACTTGGATATCTGGGGTCACGTGGCTCTAAAGACCTTTGATCTGGTTGCTGTGGATTACCTTCTCTGGTCCCATTTTCCATCCATGAAGGTCCGGGGATGCCATCAGGGCTATTTTGATTTTCCATGACTAACTTTGTCCTTATTATAAGTATAGAGTAACCGTTGATGTAAAGTATTTAGCGATTAGGCTTTATTTTATCTCATAAGTCTTTTACTGTGTCTATATAAGATGTATTTAACTTTTCATCTAAATCCATAGCTACCGCGATGTAATACCTACTGTTCAACAATGTCCTATATAAAAACATGGGCGTATTTTACTCTATATTTCTATGTAACATAATATAGATATATTTATGTTTTTAACAAATTTTATATTTAAATCTGTTATATATTTGGATGATTATGGTAATTAATTAATATTACATAGAACAATGTTTCTCAAACTCTAGTTTGCAGAACACAAGTGCTCCTCGAGGTATATCCTTGTAGTTCTCTTGCAATGAATGTTATTTCAAAAAAGAAGGGACAATAAAATTCAAGTGAATTGGGTATTACCCACTATAGGTATTGCATAGGAATGGTGTACAGGAGAATCAAGTTAACTTTTTTGTTATTTTAGGCATATTTCATTTTTAAGATCTCTATCTAAAGCTTCTTTGAGAGCTTTGAAAGATTCATACCCAGATATTTTAAGTAGCTCTTATAAAGTAAGAAAATATTTATTGAGGTCCTTATTTCAGGCTAAAATATTCGAAGTCCTTATCTATCGTTCGAAGAATACGGCCGTTTGAAAAATGGTTGGTTACTTGGAATGTCTCTTTCAGTGTTGAATTCAGACATTTTCACCCGGGAGGGGGGGAATGTGAACTCCTCGGGGGAAGGGTTGTTTTTCTGTATTTTTGCAAGAAAGCAGCATATTTAACAATTCCATTCACATGCACATCTTACCTAATATTGAGACTAATTGCTGATAAATATTCAATGTGAGATTATAATTTTGAAAAAAAAAAAAATCGTTTGATTTTATCTACAACATTAAATAAAGACTGGCAAAAATATTTTAGACTAAATTTTAACTGCTATTTACAGTAGCTACTTTTGTTATTTCCTATATTCAGTAGTTACTGTTTGTTACTAATGTAGAAGTGTTTAAAAAGATTTAAATTAACTCAAATATTTATTGTCCTAGAACAAACATACATAGGAATATCGTAACAAAAAGTAATCATTCTTTCTCACACTTCTGATTCTAAATCAAGCATATTAGCCTTGGTTTCTTCACTGCATATACATCAATAGTTTAGTTTATGAAATCTTCAGGAGATTAGTGCCGTGTCGTGGAAAATCAGCGCTTGGAGCGAGGGTATACGACGGCACCCCCGTACATATGAGTGAGGTCGACAGACCAGTCGCAAAAGGTGAGAAAATTTTAAAAAGTAAATCCTGCTCTTCCTTGATTTTGAGCACTTTTTATTACTTTTTTCCTTTCATTTTATATATGTGCACATGCCCACATGTGCACATGTGTTTCATTCTTCTCTTTTTTCTTTCCTTCTTTTCTTTTTCCCTCCCGAATTTTGCGCCCCTTACTTCGGCGCCCGGGGCCGTCGCCCCGCTTGCCCCTCCCCCATGGCACGGCAGTGAGCAGGATCTTCGTAACCTTCAATAGCAATCTTTCACTTATATACTACTATTATATTGATAAATTCTATATAAATCTCTAATCCAGGAGGGATAACTTTTCCTCTGAATCTCACCTTTTAACTGACTTATTTTTAGTTAAAGAAAGATGTGTTTACTTTAATAATCGTCAAGCACATTTACGTCTGTTACTTCCAATGCGAGAAATGGGATTTATGCGCTTTATTTCAAATAATGGAAGAACTGTACATTTTCTAGAACTGAAGTCTGCTGACGTCAGAGATCATATGGAATAATCGAAAGATCTTCCCTATATTTTCTTTCCTATCTCAATATGTGCTAGTGCTACCTACTAATATATAATATATGACGAGAGTATAGTACCTACGAAAATACAAACCTTTCTTCAACAGTTAACAATTTCATGTTCTGCCAAACTCGCTCATAGCGTTAAGAAATACAGGTTTTATTGACTATTTGGTATTCTATCTTAGATGTTACATGTTTAATATTTATATAAAATGGGTCTGCGTCATTTATATGTATATTGAGAGATCGGATTTCGTCTGCACGTGCACGGAAAGAAAAGCAAATAATTGAGTGAAGTAATTTGTACATTTTGTGACTGAAATTTTGGGAGTTTCTCCGGAAGGGAATACATTTTCTTCGAGGGGAGATTCTCCCCCCCCGGGCTACCCCCTGAATTCATCCCTGCCTGAGACGCATGAAAGAAAATCAGACAGCACAAATTACTGAAATACCATGAATTGCAAAATTATTTTTATACTCTAAAGACGTCAGATTTGTCTTTTCAACCACGATTAGCTAATCCTTGTATTAAACAAACTTCCAATTAAATATTGAAATTTTGTTTTACTGATTCCAATATGTACTCTATGGGGCGGCAGAAACATTCACATTACGCAAAAGAGATGAAAAAATTCTTACGAAACATGGCCATGGAGAAAAAGAAGGAGAGAATTAGCTATATTGAACGGAAAATGAATGAGAAGGTGTTAGAAATATTAGCAGTAGGGGGAAAAAGAATTTTAGATATTGTTAACAGGAGGAAGAGGAACTGATTAGGATATTGGCTGAGGAAGAAAGGACTAGCTCAGGAGAGTAATGCTCCCGGAAGTAGGAACGAAAAACACAGTTCTGATTGGTTGGCGTTATCCATTTCTTGCCACGTTGCATTCAAATGGCAGAAATCAAACGTTTGTTGTTGTCGGTCTTCGTGGCCGAGTGGGCTAGCACTATATGCTAGTAACAAAAATCTCTTTTGGCGTGAGTTCAAACCCGGCCCGAGGAAAGTTTTTTGACTTTTCACACTTTTATAACACGTTTTACATTAAAATAATATGAAAATAATACTCAAAAAATTTGCTTACTTTTGTGCAGATAAGTAGTAGTAGTAGTAGAAACGGGTTAGAAGCCCCTCAGGGCTCGTTTTGTTCCCCTTGTACTCCATGATATAAATTTTGTAACCAACTTAAAACAACTGGCTAGGATAGCCCGTAAAACAGCTGGCTAGAGTAGCGAGCGAAATAACGTACTTCCGGGAGTATTACTCTCCCGAGCGGGTCGTGAGGAAGAACTGTATTATGAGAGATGTGCTAGAGGATATTGTGGAAAGAAAGAGAGGGAGGGAGCGAAACAGACTAGTTGAAGGAAGATATTAAAACAGAAAATTGCTACGCCAAGACGAAGAGACTATCTGAGGACCACCGAATGTCGAAGCTTCTCAGTTGCAGCAAGTAACCTGCCAATAATGGCAGAATAGCTATAATGATGACGTTATGTTTAGCAATATTGACCAAAAAAGAGAGAGAAAATTAAAATAATAATTATTATAATCAAACCTTTTAATATTTTAGAATAATTTGAGTGAAAACTGAAAATGCCTCAACTGTCTATGTCTGCTATAAACTCAATTTATATGAATACTTTCGACCTGTATTAGAAATACAAAATAACGGCGTCAAACTCCAAGTTATTTGAAGTCTCACTTGTGAATATGGACTACTAGCATCAATTACGCACTTTGTTGGGTTAACCTTAAAAATAACAATAATAATATATTTCGTCATCAGTCACTTTTTTACTGTTATTAAAGCGCTCTCTGATATCGGTCATTTTCGATTATTTTTATATTTCTCTCCCCTCCTCCTCCCCAAGTTGCGGGGCTGAATTTGGATTTAAACGACACCACAAGTGTCACTGTTTGTCTCAGAGACCCCCAAAACTATGGCTTCGGCATTAATATTGGTCATTTGCAATCAATTTATATATCTCATCCTCCCCCATATTGCGAGGCACGGCATCGGAAGAGTCATTGTTCATCTCAATGACCTCAAAAACTATGAGTTCGACATTAATAATGGTAATTTTCGATCATTTTTATATATTTCGTTTCTTTCCGACGTTGCGGTGCTGAATTTGCATTTAAACGGGATGGGGAGTATCACTGTTTACTTTAACGACGCCGAAAACTATGAATTCGACACTAATATTTGGTCATTTTTGACCATTATTATGTATGTCCCCCTCCCCCAAGTTACAAGGCTGAATTTGGTCGTAAACGGTATCGGAAGTCTCAGTATTCAACTCAGCGACCTCGAAAACTATGGATTCGAAACAAATATTCGTCACTTTCGATCATTTTTATATATTTCCCCTTCCTCCGCCTAGCTACGGGGCTGAATTTGGATTTAAACATCATCAGAAGTATTATTGTTTATCTCAGCCAACCCCAAAACTATAGATTCCATTTTAATATAGGTCATTTTCGATCATTTTTAAATATCTTTCTCCTCCCTCTCCCCTAAACTGCACCGTCAAAGTGATATGACAGAAACCATCTCAAATCCGCACCTCATCTATGTTGAAAATTTGATTGAAATCTAACAGCTGGTTCAAGAGTGATGAAGTCACAGTCAGTTATATATATTTTTTTTACATATATCTCCCTCCTCCTACCCCCTACGTTGCACCGTCAAAGTAAAATTATAAAAATCGTTCCAGGCATGAACTTCATCTATGTTGAAAATTTGATCAATATCGGTCAGGTGTTTTAAAAGTTATTAAGTTTTATTTATTGAAATCAAATGAAATCTTTAGGCTTTACGTCCCAAGCTTATGATGGTTAGGCTAAAAGAGACGGTGATGATGAGACATGAGTAAAATGGTGGAATGAAGAAAGTGGGAGGAAACGGGAGAACCCCGAGAAAACCCACGAGCACGGTGTTTATTTATTATATATATATATATATATATATATATATATATATATATATATATATATATATATATATACATATATATATCCACCCCTCCCCTCCTCTGCCCCTTGGTTCGATCATCAAAGTGAAACAAACTCTAAAAATTTTTAAGGAAAGAACCTCATACATGTTAAAAATTTGATTGAGATCAGTTCAAGAGTTATTAACCCGAGAAAGGTAAACTACGTAAATTTTACGTGTACGCGTTGGAAACACTGATGTGACGTAGCAGGAAATATGCGTAGAAATACAAACCACTAGATATGCTATCACGGGTTAGTTGCCTTGATGTTCCGATGGTAATTACTTCTGTAGGTGTTATGTTCTCTGTGCCAAACGATTGAGTGTAGAACCTTATACGTAAAATTGACGTATGTTTACCTTTTAACGTAAATTCTTACACGTAAGTTTAGCGTGTGTTTACCTTTAACGTTAGTTTTCTTGCACGCATTTTGTACGTATTGTTACCATCAATGGACCATTGTCATTCGTAAAGATTTAATTATTACTACAAAAATGGACGAGGGTGGAGCAATAAATAGAAAGAAGCCAGTTTAGGAATATTAGAGAAGACCTCAGATTCAGAAATGGAGGAAGATAACGTTGAATTTTATGTTAGATCAGAAGAAGAAGCAGATGACTCCGACAAAGATCCAGATTACTATCCCAGTGAAATTGATATTGAACAACATTTTGTGTCAGCAATTTGAATTGTTGAATGTGAAACTACAAATCCAACCAAAGAAGCGGAAAGTTTCCAAATGCTGTAAAAACGAAAATAGCAGTCTAGCCACGCATTCAAGAGAATAATCTGGATAAAATTAGACAGAGAGGGTAGTATATTTTACAAATGAGAGGGCAAATGAACTTCCATTTGACGAGAGGCAAGTGAAAGTTAGTGGTGTCACTGAATTGCTAGGAAAGAATAGTTTTCCTTGGAAGACAAATCCAATGACAGATTCAAGTGGGGGAGATCCCAAGAAGGAACACTGTCGTAACTGGAATAAGCCAGTATGTGGTGAACATCAGATCAAAATGTGTCCTAACTGTGTGTGATTTAGGAGTTCAAACTCACATGTAATGTGAAAGAACAATTCAATATTTTCTAGTAACAAAAATAATCAGTGACATATCTTGACTTTCTCAGACGTTTGTTCTTAAGTGTTAATAAGATTTATTTTGCTCTTCTATTTACTTCTAAAATATTTAAGATAATTTTCCTGGGGGGAAGCATTAATTTGCGTATTTGGTCCCCCTAGAAAATGTTTTTTCTAATTTTTGGGCCCCCTCTCTTTCCATTTTCTCTTAGTCTTTATGAGCCCCCCAAAGCCTGTGGGCGCTCCCACACAACAAGATCTGCGGGGCGGTTACTTACGCCCCTAGGCCCGTTCCATACATGACAAATTAATTAAGGGGATAATATTGACAAATCTCAAAGCCATACGAATAAATATTATCTCTAGGGCCCTTAATTATAGATCTTTATTTTACTGAAATGGGCCCACGACTCATGTTTGTTTTATTTACCTTTTGTATAGTGTTTTGTTTATGTAATGTAGGGAACCTGTTTGATGCTTCACTTATAATTTCATATTCGTATCGTATATGGAGTAAGAATTTTTTTCTTAAAATGGGACCCCTCGAACGGCGGGGAGCTTCTCTAGGTTGTAGTTGTCCCCCCTGCCCCCACAAATTACGGCCCTGGATAATAGTTGTGCTGTCATACTATCTAAACAATAAAACTTCAATTTTGGGACCTTGAGCAAAGCAAAAATATTAGTTTCTATATGAATCGTATATTTATAGATCGTTATTTAGTGTGTACGTAAATATTACGTATGTTTACCTTTAATGGGTTGATAGTGAAGTTTGCCTTTCTAGGGTTAAGCCACAAACTTAGTCACTTTTATTTTTATTTATATTGATTTTTTTACATCTCGCCCTCCTCCTCCTCCCCTACATTGCTCCGTCAAAGTGAACTGACAGATAATATTCCAGGCTTGAACCTCATATATGTTAAAAATTTGATCGAGATTGGTCGTTTGCTTCAAGAGTTATTAAGTTTTGTTTATTATTTCATAACTTCTCCTTCACCCCTCCCCTAAGTTTTACCGTCAAAGTGAAATGATGAAAACACTCCCAGGTCCAAACCCCATCTATGTTGAAAATTTGATCGAGATCGGTCGAGTGATTCAAGAGGTAAGGAGTCACAAAAATACTCACTTTCAATTTTATAATATGGATTTATTGTAGTATAATGTTATATCGCACAATCCTCGATGTGCCGTATACTTACGGAGGCTAAAAGTTATATTGATAAACAATTATTCAACGTATAAGCATCCGCTCATGAAATCAAACTTGCAGTCACATGCACTATTTTGTCAATGTCATGAAAATGTTATTTCGATATTAATTTTATGAGCACACATTAAAAATTCCCAACGGATACTTGAGTCTCGGAGGCAAGGCCATACCCGTGTAGTCGACACCTATGGTGTACGGAATTATCGATGTTCAATACTACATTTCTCTTCAGTTTTGGAAGTTTCACTAACATGTTTTGAAATGAAATGAAGTAGCTAGTTTAATGTCCCACGATTATTCACCAAGGCTAAAAGAGACGGCAATGATGAGAAATGACTGAAATGGTGGAATGAAGAAAGTATTAGAAAACGGAAAGACGCCGAGAAAATCCACGCACACAGTGTTTGTCCACCAAAAAATTTCACATGGTGCAAGATGGCAGCTGTGTGGCTCGAAAACGTGCAATATCTACAGAAAACACGAACAACCAAGTCAGAAAACGACATACTGTAGCTATATGCTACAGGGGCAGATCGACTCACACGGATTGCATAAACTACTGGGAACACATTCACTCCAGCGGCATTTTTACTGAAGCCAAGAAATTCATCACCTTCCTTTTTACATTCTATAAAAAAATGTAAATAGTGCCGGTACTTGTGCAAGACTCTTGCGCAAGAGTCTTGGTCTTGCAGGTATGGTCTTGGTCTTGGTCTTGGTCTTGGACCCCTTGGTCTTGGTCTTGGTCTTGAATCGGGATTCCTGGTCTTGGTCTTGGTCTTGGTCTTGGTATTGCATGCAAGACTCTTGCAAAAACTGCAAGACCAAGACTCTTGCGCTCATCACTATTTGGAACAACAAGCTTTAAGAAGCATGTATCGATTTTAGCATGTAACTGGCAAGTTTTGATTTTGATAGGATTTGAGTTCATGTGTTCTCATTTTATTACTTGTAGTGTAATGCTTCTCTATATTCTGTATTTTTAATTTTACATAACAACATTGTAATGATTATATTATTAGTTTAGCAAAATAACAATAAGCAACCATTTTTTCTAACGCATAAGAATGAGCACGAGTCGAGTCAAAGGTAATTTTCTCGAGTTAAGTTCCAAGCCGATTCGCTGTTTTTGACATCGAGTTTGAAGTAGAATCAAGTTTTATAAATGGCTTGTTTGTTCAGCTCATTTTAGCTCGTTTTGAAATCGTGGTCTGATTATACTGGAAACCGAAAACCATGAGAAATGTAAGGAGTAATATGGAATACTTTTGGTGTTGCTCATGAGAGGGGACACTGCCCGCATCTCGTTTCGTCTCGATAACGAGACCAGAAGAGATTTTTATAACGAACTTAGTTCGGCTCCACTCAACTAAACCCATGGCTCGAGCCGGCTCGCTTGGGGTGAACCATCTGCTCGAGCCGGTTTGGTTGGGATGAACCATCTGCTCGGTTCAGCTCAACTTAGCCGAGGGCTCTGGCCGGCTCGATTGGGTGAGCTGTTGGCTCGGCTCAGTTCTCGGTTCGGGTCGATAGTGAATGAGTTGTTAGCCGAGATGCTCGAGTCGTTGACAATGCTAAGCCCAGGCCGAGCAGTTTTGAAGATATTTGGCCAGCGCCCTATAAATTTCGACAATTTTTGGCTCGAGCCCGAATACTCAACCTAGACCCTCAATCCAAATTCAGAAGCTCGTGAATAATGTCCTTGACTCCTCGACTTCAGGACTAGCAAAGGTGGCAATCAACTAGTTCTTTAGTATTCAGATACAAACCGCCTATCTTTCATGTTTATACACAGTGTTAATAATAATAATAATAATAATAATAATAATAATAATAATAATAATAATAATAATAATAATAATAATAATAATAATAATAATAATAATAATAATAATAATAGTAATAATAATAATAGTACGGAAAATTGAAGTGATAATATTTTTCATATATTCAAAGTTTCGGACATAAAAGTAACGCGTTAGTAACGCGTTACTTTTCAAGTAGGGTAACAGTTACTTTTTTGGGGCAAGTAACGTGTTAATAACACCTTACATTTTAAGGAAAAGTAAAGTAACTTCTAACACGTTACATATTTACAAGTAACTTACCCAACACTGGTCATACTTTAGTCAGTTTTCTTAAGTTTCGGTGATTTGTCGTCACTTTTTCATTATTTCGTTAGTTTTTCATTATTTTTTGTCGAGCATTTGGCAATATGTTCGAGACTGCACCGAGGTAAACATATTTACTCATAAGATGGCAATTTACAATCAAAAGAAAGAAGATCTGAATTACAGACATTAATCTTTGCTTCTATTTTGTCAAGATAATATTGATATACTGCAACCACATGTATGATAAATGAAAAAAATGGAGTTTTTGCTTTCATTAAACATTGGTGTGTGTAATATTTTTAAAATCATTTGTGACGCTTAAATTTGTTGCTTTTGCAACAGTCTATATTTTGGCGGAAAGAAGCAGCGTGCGTAGGAAGTCCCCTTCCCCCGAATGTGTTCGAAATTTTCACTTTCCGAGTTTTCGAATTCAGTTTGATATTCTAAACAATAATTTCACGATTTATGTGGAGACATTATTTCTTTATGTTTTTAATAACGCGGAGGACATGAAAACACACTATGGTATATAGTAAGCCGAGAAGTGGGAAATAAGTGCATTTTATGCTGAATAATTTGCGTTTATGTCTTAATCATTAAATTGTTTAAATTTACATTTTATTTCCTATTTTCATTTCAAACTTACATATTTCAACTGAAGAAGCTACCTTATTTTCTCTGGTATCACAGACACGATGCCCATCATTTGGTATGCCTGTTATACTCTTTTAAATTTAATTACAAATTTAATCGTCACTTTCAGAATTGTAGGTCATTTCGCCATCCGTTTTAGGGAATTTTATAGATCATAGGGTCTAGGTCAAAACCCCCACAGCCAAAACCCCCACACTCAAGAAATGTCAAAACACCCACACAAACGGTCATAACCCCCACACAAATGGACAAATCTCCCAAACGCACGAACGGTCAAAGCCCCCACAGCCAAAACCCCCACACTCAAGAAATGTCAAAATGGCCACACGATCGGTCATAACCCCCACACAAATGGACAAATCTCCCAAACGCACGAACGGTCAAAACCCCCACAGCCAAAACCCCCACACTCAAGAAATGTCAAAACGCCCACACAATCGATCATAACCCCCACACAAATGGACAAAACAGCCACACATAACAACGGTCATAATCCCCACATAAATGAACAAAACCCCCACAAAATCGGACAAATCCCCCACACTCTGAAATGATCGGGAACCGGTCACAACCCCCACAGCCAAAACACCCACACTCAAGAAATGTCAAAACGCCCACACGAACGGTCATAACCCCCACACAAATGGACAAATCTCCCAAATACACGAACGGTCATAACCCCCACAGCCAAAACCCCCACACTGGTAATCGGTCATAACCTCCAATGGTCATAACTCCCACACAAATGGACAAAACAGCCACACATAGCAACGGTCACAATCCCCTCATAAATGGACAAAACCCCCACACAAATGGAGAAAACTCCCACATGCAGAAATTGTCACAACTGCCACACAAATGGACAAAACCCCCACACAATCGGACAAATCTCCCACACTCTGAAATGACCCTGGTTGCATGTCTTACCCTTGTACTTTTTAATAATATTTTTTATTCCACTTAAACTGATGTTGCAACTATTCTTCTTGCACTGTTTTCTAATGACAGAAACACTAAAGTGGGCGTCATAAAGAGCCGCAACAAAGACGTGCAATCACGATCATTTCAGAGTGTGGGGGATTTGTCCGATTGTGTGGGGGTTTTGTTCATTTGTGTGGCAGTTGTGACAATTTCTGCATGTGGGAGTTTTGACCATTTGTGTGGGGGTTTTGTCCATTTATGTGGGGATTATGACCGTTGCTATGTGTGGCTGTTTTGTCCATTTGTGTGGGAATTTTGACCGATTTTGTGGGCGTTTTGACATTTCTTGAGTGTGGGGGTTTTGGCTGTGGAGGTTTTGGCCGTTCGTGCGTTTGGGAAATTTGTCCATTTGTGTGGGGGTTATGACCGATCGTGTGGGCATTTTGACATTTCTTGAGTGTGGGGGTTTTGGCTGTGGGGGTTTTGACCTAGACCCAAATGATCGTCATTTCACGTCTTTGTTGCGGCTCTTTATGACGCCCAAGAAGAATAGTTGCAACATCAGTTTAAGTGGAATAAAAAATGTTATTAAAAAGTACAAGGGCAATACATGAGTGTGGGGGTTTTGTCAATTTGTGTGGCAGTTGTGACTATTTCTGGATGTGGGAGTTTTGTCCATTTGTGTGGGGGTTTTGTCCATTTATGTGGGGATTATGACCGTTGCTATGTGTGGCTGTTTTGTCCATTTGTGTGGGAGTTATGATCGTTGGAGGTTATGACCGACTACCAGTGTGGGGGTTTTGGCTGTGGGGGTTATGAGCGTTCGTGTATTTGGGAGATTTGTCCATTTGTGTGGGGGTTATGACCGATTGTGTGGGCGTTTTGACATTTCTTGAGTGTGGGGGTTTAGGCTGTGGGGGTTTTGACCGTTCGTGCGTTTGGGAGATTTGTCCATTTGTGTGGGGGTTATGACCGTTTGTGTGGGCATTTTGACATTTCTTGAGTGTGGGGGTTTTGGCTGTGGGGGTTTTGACCGGTTCCCAGATCATATACCTGGTATCTATATTTTTAGGTCATGAACTTCCATTCTCTGGCAATATATCTACGCCTGGTCATGACTTCCTGAATGATTTCCAAGTTTCTTATGTGTTTGTAACGATCTATCTGTAGGAAAGTTGGTGGCCAACCTTACGTGTTGACACCTACCTAACATCGTCCGTCAGTGTTCCAATATTACACCATAAAGCTGGAAAACATTTTTTTTACGGCATGCAATTATCACGGCCGTGGGATTCACTACACTAATAAGTGCGACTGTGTCGTTCTTGTTTGAGGACGATACATTACTATCCAGCCTACCAATTACCATTTCCTTTTGTCCACAAAAAGAAAATTGCCCTTAATTCCTGATTTTTCACGGATAATAGAAAAAAATCACCTTCCTATGTTTCTGGTATTGACGAGACACAAATCAAACCCCCATTCACGATTTATATATCAACAATATCTACCAATACAGGCTTTCCCTAGAAGGGAGTTTCAATTCATTCTCAGTTTTGATTGAAAAGTTTTGGTGCTCCAAAGTTTAGGTTGCGTGACTTTATGAACAGCCTGTAGTTTTTATACAATGAACATTTCCACTGATTTTCTTATTGTACTACTAAAATGTTTTAGAGCTTGCTGATTACGGAAAAAACTTCCTTTCACTCATGTGTCGACTCTAATTAGTCGAAATTTGCGATTGAATTTCGTTCTATTTCCTGTGCGCTTGATAGCTGTGGCAATGACAGCTATGTTTGTACGTGATCTGTCGGTTTATGGGAAACTGTTTGCCCTGCTCAGAAGGGAAAGGATCTTTTGCAAGGGACAACCATGCTAATAAAGCAATAAATAAATAAATAAATAAATAAATAAATAAATAAAATATAAATAAATAAATAAATAAATAAAAAGTAGCAGAACTTAAAAGTTTCTTCTCAATATACTCGAATATCTGCGGAAAAGGTTATAGTGTGCTAATTTGCAAGATTACGCAACAAAATATCTAATATATGGGTCGTTTCACGATTAGGGGCAAGTTTCATGTCCCGTGTTAAAATGTCCTTTTCTAAATAGAAATACGATTTTGTGTTTGTGGACATAAGTAGCTAGTGTCACACTAATGTACTGACAATACGTAACTTTGAATTATTTATTTTTATTTTTTAAAAAATTGATTATTTATTCGTAAATGTCACTACCATAACGTGTCCCCAGTAACAGGTACGTGAACATTCATGGTATTTTCTGGTATATACAAGTGCGAAAATGTATTTGTTTATTTCGCCGCCTAGAGAACTTGAGCCCATTTATATAAATAAATAACAGTATTTTCCTTTCCTTTTGTTTTGAGGTTACATTTTGGTGATGAAAGCTGTGTCCCTAGCTTTTAGTGTCAGTACCGTCACTACTTACGTTTTTGTTCTTAAATGCTATCGATTTGGCAATATTGCATCCGAAACAAATGCGCAGCGTAATTCATATCCCTTGCATGTGCGGGAGGCACATGGGATCAACGCACAGCGGTCTGAAGATTTTTATCGTTGCTTTTGTCTGCAAGTGAGTTGAGTTATGTTTTCTCATTGTCATAACCGTAACACAGTTTTATGCTATAAATATAATATATAATTGAATGATGTAACGTCTGTTTTGTAATCCTTATGGATCAGGTTCTTGGTGAATTCAGTTCAACTTCCCACCTATGCAAGGTTTTCTAGAAATTTCTCTAATGCGAAGAAACTTCATTCCCATATCAGTCCTTACCGTTACGTCAAATTTTGTTACAGAAATGACTTGTTGTTTTGGTAGTGACAATCAGAAGGCTATGCTATATTTAAAATATGAAAAGCAATACAAAACGTGCTGTACTGTTATTTTGCACGTAAATTTAACAAATAGGAATAATTCAGTTATCAGCTTGAATCATCAGTATTCATATTCGATTTTGATGATGATGACAAAAAAATTTTACAATCTTGATTTTGTATTCAATTTTGAACCAAGAAAATGATATGTCATGCATGCAATATTTTGAAAATCAAAATTCAACATCAATGACAACGCATATTTTTTTCAAAATAAATTGCGAAAACAAGTAAATTGTTACGGTATGTGCTGTAGAACTTTCTTTTTAATTTTCAGTTAAAAGTGTTAAAGATTTTTCGTATGTATTTATCTTAAAGATATTTTTTATTTGTATCATTCCATTTGTATGTTTATTTATCTCACAGCAAAATAAGCTTGCCAAATGCATTCCAATTTACAGTTCAAAGCAGATAAATTGAAACTTTGTAGGGTGGTTCATACAAACAATCTACATGAATTTGCTTAAACTTTATGTTGTAATCCCAAAAACAATCCTGTTCATACCGAGAATGTTTGAAGTGCAAAAGCAAGTCGCTGAATATGACAATTTCAAATCCACAGGAGCAGACTTTTTGGTATTGTTG
Organism: Thermobia domestica; assembly: GCF_964235325.1. Taxonomy (NCBI): domain Eukaryota; kingdom Metazoa; phylum Arthropoda; class Insecta; order Zygentoma; family Lepismatidae; genus Thermobia; species Thermobia domestica. The sequence goes on along the minus strand of NC_137465.1, from coordinate 99,246,995 downwards.
GAACAATAAAAAATAAAAAAAGGAACGAAGTACAATACGAACGGCACATCCGAAACAATTATAGTACGAGTTACATCAAAAAAGGTAAGAGATTCGGTGATAGATAGCACGTGCGTTTGAAAACGATATGCTGCCTTTTCTTAGACACAATTGCAACGTATATCATCTGTGTTACTTAGTAAAGACACTTAGACACTTACACAGAAAGAATGTGTACTCTACGTTGATTTTTCTGAGAACTATCAGTGTGTGTGTTCTCAAGAAATACAGCAGATGCATTTCGGTGCTTCTCGCAAGACAAGCTGACATATTAGTTTCGCATGGACACGACTTAACTGATGCAAAAGCAACGTTCAATGTGTTAAATAGGTCTGAAACTTCAAACATTAAGTTCTTTTACATTGATACTTCGCAATTTCGGCTGTTGATTCCTTAGTACCTAACAACTTGCCAAAAATACCAGATTTGATGAAAGTGCACCAAGCAGTCTCAGAGAGGAAGTGTTTTTTGAATGTAAGAATTATTACCTGTTTGTGTAACAGATCAACAGTGTGCAATTGTTTCAGGCCCAAAAAAGTGGACATGACAAATCTGTAAAAGTTGTATTGTCAGAAAAAACGACATGAATAGTTTATGAATATTGTTAGAAATGAAGGTTATTTGAATGCGGGAATACTTTCGTTTTTTCAAAACAGTTCAACAGTACAAAAAATAACATAAGTGCATAATTATTTTTTCTGTTGATCTGAAACAATTGCATAGTGTTCATCTGCTTTGTCAGTAGCAAATTATGTTTTTTTTAAAGTATTTTATGCGAACTGTATTATTCTCAAACTGATGGCAATATTCATACACTATATTATTGTGTGTATTATTATTGTATTATATTGTGTCATTGCACTAGCAATAATAACTTACTGTGTAGAGCATTAGTATTCATACGGGTTTTATAAGAGTAAACAATGTTTGGCTAGTGAACAAATATACAATATGATCTCCAAATTGTATTAGTGGGGTTCACCATTTTTGAACCAGACCACTGATATAGGAGAATTATATTAATGTGTTCGTGTATTCTGCCAAATATATTCCAATAATTGCATCCTGTGTGTCCAATTGCATCCAATAAATGCATCCAATAAATGCATAATTGCATCCAATAAATGCATAAGTCATTTCCATTACATTTTTGTCATTACCGTCACGATAATGTATTTTTGTTTCAATAAAGTACTAAAAATTACTAATACTTTTATATTTTTATTGTAAAATATTTTTACACCTCCGTTTGTCAATTTGTAACATAATACTGGCTTTTCAACAGAGAAAATACAGAATAAAACGAAAATTTGGAAACATGTTAATGACAAATGGGCAATGTAATGACAAATTAATCTAACGCGTTTAGAAACTTTGTCACGTACCTCAGAAAATATAAACGTTCCTGCGCTGCCATGCACAAGGTGACATTGCCACTTTATATATAGGGCATATTTAGGGAAAAAAGCATTGAACCCGAATTTTTTTTTCAGATTTTGCACCTTCAAACTTGCCCTTATCGTGAAACGGCCCATATATTACAGAGGGGACACGGTGGCTTAGTGGTAGAGCGCCTACCTCTGCTGCGTGGAGTCTCTGCTTCTATCCCCGGTCAAGTAAATTTGTGGTGGACAACATCGTGTCCGTGCGTTTTCACGAGGTACTCCCGCTTTTTTTTTCCCCACAGTTTCATTTCACCAATTCTCCCGTTATCATGCACTTGCTTTAACCCTTTTAGGATTTATGGTGTATTTTTATACCATGGCGTATTATCGTCTTTCACCCCTTATTTAGGTTCTATAAAAGGTATTTAAGCCGTTTTTTCTATTGGTGAAGTCAAGAATAGACCAGAGAACACCCTAGATGCGTTTTGGAACCGGATGTTCAACATGACGGCGCAAATTGCGGGCGGAGGGGCATGACTTTTTTCTTAAGGCAAATTTCAAAAACTTTTCACAGTTTTAGTTTTTAAGATAGCATATTTAAACTTTGCATACCGATTGTGTATACTTTTGGGTATTTCTCAAATGTTTTTGAGATCCCTACGTGAAACCGGATCCGGGGTCGAGGGGCGCAAGTGTTCCGAGGGGGTCATTTTTTCAGAAAAAATTCATTTTTTTTCAGATGTTTCCGGTTCAGGTGTACGATACCGACATGTGAGTAATATCATTGGGTAGGGCTTGTTATACTGAAGAAAACCGTGTTTGAACCATGACTCTAGGTCAAACAGTAATGATGCAGTAAATTTGTATAATATGTGTATATATATGTATAGAGCCTAAATTTAGACTTTCAACATTTTTCCGTCCTTTGTTTTCAAGATACAAGACTGAAATTTTGCACAGTATTCTGTACATAACAACGTATTTTTAGAAAGAAAATCAGGTCCCTACGTAAACCGAGGGCCGTGCCCGAGGGGCAAGGTGTTTTGACGTAATTAAAAAAAGCTTTTTTTTTTTTAATTCTACGCTTCATGTGTACGATACGGACATGTGAGTAGTACCGTTGGAAAGGGCTTGTTATACTGAAGAAAATGGCGTTTGAACCATGACTATAGTTCAAATAGTAATGACGCAGTACATTTCTGAAATGTTTTCAACCCGTTACCCGTTCTGAATATATATATATATATATATATATATATATATATATATATATATATATATATATATATATATACTGTATATAGGGTATCCGGTGAGGAAAGTCAAAGATTTTGGGAGGTGACAGGGGAGGTCATTCTAAGCAAAAATGCTTATGTGAACATAGGGTCTATTCCCCCTCGTTCCGAAGATAGGAGTGGAGGTAACTTTTTTGCTTTTTGCACTTGCCGATTTTCGTTTGCAAATTTCTAGTACACCCTGTAGTTGGGATTATGTTACATATTATACCTCGTTTGAAAGCTAATGAAACAGACTTACAGATGTTATACAGGTTGATCTTGCATCGTTTGGCCTAATCCTCGTTTCGCCTAACCAATTATCTGACACTTTTATTTCAGATAAAAGATAAGATTTATGTCCGCCATTTTAGGCGAAATAAGGATACTCGTTTGGCCTAATCCTCGTTTTGCCTAAAATGGTGGACTATAAAAAAATCGTGGAGATAAAACTGGAGGGAAATTTTTTGAAAAAAAATATTCCCTACTATGTGAAGAACTGAGAAATACAAATTTGTTTTCCCATATCTAATTTGTAATAGGACTATTTGCTTTCGGAAAAATGTTTCGACAATTCTACAGTTACTTTTCCGTTCCATTTTGAGAATATTAATGCCCTCACAGGGTGTATAGTGACTATATTTGAGATGAGAGAAACACAAAAAGCTACAACTGTTATTAATTTTGTTTAAAGGTGAGTGCTGTTCAAAAGTAATTTTTAGTTTGCAGTTTGTTTCCAAATATCTGATATTGTCAAAGGGTACTGCTAATCGATACGTTAAAGGAAATATAGTTTGTGTGTTTCTTCTTATGTAGGTGCAAAAGTTATTTTATTGTAGGTTTTGCTGATCTTTCAGACGATTTCATTCCAGCTTCAACGCTTTTTTGAAACTGTTAATGCATTATAAGAGATCCGATTGTGATTCTATTGTAATTACAATTCGTATGAAATTTGTAACTATTTCGAGCTAGATCTGACAAAAGATCCCTAAATTTGCTCATAACTTAACAATGGACAATTGTGATCGCAACGAGTGATTTGTGACAAATCGCTCCGCTGACAAATTGCCCTTTGGATAATTCCACAATTCAAACATCTCAATGTGTTACTGACAAAGAAAGAAGAAAAATATATTTCATTTCTTATTATTACTTTTGAAATTACAACTTTTGAGTTTAATTTCCACTCGTTTCACATACTACCAGGAATGTCCATAGCATAAGTCTCTGAGATGCACAATGAGATTGAAATCCGGGCTTCTCGGTGGTTGTTTCAGCAGGAAGAAGTTGAATGCTCCTCCAAACAGGTGGTGGCCAACCGGGATCTGTTACGAGGGTGGTTGTCTTGCTGGTACACTCCATTTCCACTCGTATGACAGAAATAAAGATATAGTTGACTGGTGATCTTCGTACTTCGATACAATACAGGTGAATAGTAGGTGCCAAAGGTCCAAAACATTGCTTACAGAAAAACACTATAAATCAATATGGTCTCCGTTATCTTGTACAATTTCAACCTGACATGATTTCGTTGGGCTGGCACCAAATTATAGATCACTATCTTCGTGATGAGATTGAAATCGAGACTCGTCGCACCAGGGTTTGCTGGTTTAAACCAACTGTTAAAAAAAAGAAAAAAAACTGGTTTAAACCAAAAAACGAAAAATGTTCGTAAAAGTGTAAGTGTTCGTAAAATCTTGATGAACCCACATTTATGGGTTATCACGTTTCACTCTCGTATATTATTCGTATTATATTCAGACCTAAATTTCCCATTCATTACTCAAAAAGATTATACTACAAAATCAACTTTTGTATTTTTTTTATAAGTTTATGAATGCTTCTTTTGTGATTTTTTTACGGTTTGTTATCATTGTTATGCAATTTCAATCAAAGAAAAATTCTAAATATTGTTTCGTTTTAATAATGTTTACTATTGATAAAATACATCGAAATGCTGTAGTTTTTTGGGGAGAGGAGGGTTCATACAAATCCCACAAGAGGCATTTATTGAAATCAGAAGTATCTTTGGTATTTATTTATGCATAAATGGGTCAGAGCCAAAGTGGACTCAAATAATTCGTATCTTTATTCACTTTTCTTACAGATATGCAAATTAAGTCTATTTCTTCTTCTTCTCGTTGTATTTCTCTATCTCGGACTAATAAAAGTCGTAATGAACTAACTTGGACTAAATTAGTTCTTCTGTACTCTGCAGCATTTTGAAATTGTCCATATGTAATTCTGTATAATGGTTTCACTTGTGCAATTGGTTATCTTTTTGTCCTTCTGAAATGACTCTTGACAGTTACATTAACAAGTACCTAAAGATCAGCACAACCTATTTTTACCAGGAGTCCTTCATGAGTGAGTCGGCAGACATATCGCATTTGTGGTCAATTAGTCCCGGATGTAAGCCGAGAAGCGGTTTGATTCCGCTTTAAGCTTATGTGACCTCTTCCAGCATAACCCGGTTGTTGCATAATAACACCAAGAAGAAACAAACTTATTTCTCACCATATGTGATATAAATACATACAGCAAATTATTTAAACAAAAAACCTGGTTTAAACTTAAAAAATACCGGGTTTAAACAAAAAAAACGGGTTTATTGTTTTTTTAAACATGTTTTTGCCAACCCTGCATCGCACCATGCTACTCGTTTTTGTGGTCGAGTCGCGGCATTCTGTTGCCAGTGTAAAACATTAACCGTTGTGACAAATAATGACAATTAGTAACCTCGTGGGTTATCGGCTTCTGAAGTCCATACGATGAAGCGAACGTTGTCTACTAACTATCCGGCTGAACCCTTTATTCAGTTGGGTGTCCGTCTTGGCAAAGGTTGACTGGTGTTCGGTGCAGTAAGCAAAGTTATGAAAACATTTATACCTTGTTCTCTTACATGTGAGTTTCTTTTTACACTGTTAAATTACTGTAGATTTCCAAATTATGCAGATTCAATATTGAAACCGGAAATATATCTATAACTTACGGCAGGAATAGAGTGATAGTCTGAAACATGCAACCTGTTTATCGGAAACTGAATTCTCATCAAAAACGATTTCTTACGATCTTTAATATTTAGGAATGAATATTGAAACCGAAAGTTGCACTAGTTCTTACTTTAATAGAAGACTCAAACTGAGATGAAATCTATTCTTAAGATTTGGAACCCATACCATAAATTGTTTGGATCGTTAGAGAACGTGTCGATATATATACGATATATGAGTAGGCCAATGGCAAAACCAGTTAAATTCACTTTTTTTTTTTAAAAAAATGAGATAGTGGTTGCTCTGGAAACCTTAGTTGGAAAGCTATTATTTTCAAATAGTATTCAGTAGAAAAAATCCATGTTAACTAGTTGAAAATTGAGATTGAAATATGTGCCAATTACCAAAACTTGTTAAATCCATCATGGCAACAGATGCAAAACCAGTTAAATCCCTCTTCCAAATTCAGTTTCATAAACTGTTAAATCCCAAACCTGCAAATAACCTCATGAGAAAAGCATAATCAAACCCGGTTAATTCCATATTTCAAACAATTTGTGGTTTCGTACTTTATAGGATTAGTTTAGTAATCTAAATATTTATTGCAACTCTTCGTAAATCATTCGAAATTTTATTTGGCAGAATTTGAAGTGTGTGCTTTCATTATTTTTTTTTTAATTTTTGGACTGAAAATTGAAAAAAAAAAAAGAAAATGAAATCTCTAGTTTTGCGTCCCATGGTTATGCCGGTCAGGCTAAAGGAGACGGTGATGATGAGAAATGAATGAAATGGTGGGATGAAGAAAGTGGGAGGAAACGGGAGAACCCCGAGAAAACCCACGAGCACGGTGTGTGTCCACCACAAAGTCCACATGGCGCGAGCTGGGATCGAACCAGGGCCCCAAGCACCGGAGGTGAACGCTCTACTACTGAGCCACCGCGCACCCTCGACTGAAAATGGAGACACTATACGTCTTAACCTAACTGTTCGTGAAACTTTTCTGTGCTTATTTGCTTTTCTTTAATAATTACTAGACAAATGCACGCAAAATCGAAAGAAAACGATACTCTAAGCAGCGATAATCATAATTTTGATATCAGACAACACCAAAATTGTCTAGAAAACGTACATGAAAAACTAGAAACGAAATGTAGCCAAAAAGACAAGGTGAGTGGATTGTTAAAAGTCGTTTGTTTTGCATTTCAGGGTAACTCTTTACTTTGAACAGAACATTGTTGGATTAGGTTCTTCTCTAAACGGTCTCTTCAGCTTCAGCAGAACCTCTTTCTTAAAATGTCTCGTGTCAATTATCATTCAAAATTATAACATGCTTCTGGTACAATATCTTAAAAAAAATTTGCCACTTATTTGTAATTTCTGATTGTCTTTCTGCCACTGTTTCGCTCAAACTCAACATTTGCACATTTTGTTTTGCTATATTTCACATTCATATATTGGGATAATTGGCAAATTAATATTCACCCTATGTTAGTCCATAAAAGGTGACAAACTTTTCCAAAATATAGTCATTCAGTTTAGAAATGTATACGGATAGGTATAATTAACTCGGCTTGTAGTCACGAAGGGTTTGACGATTGAAAGCAGCTCAAAGCTTACGTTTTACAAAGAGGTTTTTAGGAATAGAAAACCGAGAAAATGGTGATGCACCAGAGGACGACGACGATATGGATTTCCATTTAGTAGATGATGATGGAGAGGAGGTTACATAATTCAATTTTTTGCACCTTTGGATCCATTATTTTCAATTTAGAACAAAATTAATATAGCATTTATGTATCCATATTCATTTGGCCAATCTTGTGCAATGTATAGTTGATAATACACCCCCCCCCAATATTTTAGTAGTCATGATACTGATTTCTGACTCTGACTCCCTTTCTTTTTGATAGGTTTTGTATCTTGAGCCTCAACAAAAATGGCCGCTCGTCCAGATGCAAAAGCTGTTATTTCCATTTACATAAGCAAAACATGTTAAATCAAACTATTTTCTTCAATAACGCAATTCACAGACTAGTGTGATTATACAGCTTTCGGCAGACCATTATTCTTAATTTTTTAATGTTCTCTAGTTGCTAATGTTATTTGACAATTATGACGTGTTTAAACAGTTTTTCTCGATTTGTCACAAATTTTAAAATGTGAATTTAACGGGTTTTGCTATTCGCCTAGTCATATATATTCGTATATATCCATGGTCCTAATAAATACATAAAGGAATTTTGGTAATCCTAACTCCTCGAAAATAGTTAATATAATATTAATCTATATATTTTGCATTTCTTAATTCTTTATATACTAGGGAATTTTCTCTTATATAATTTCCCTCTAGTTGAATTTCCAGGATTTTTTCTTATTGTCCTCCATTTTAGGTATAACGAGGATTAGGCCAAACGAGGATCCTTTTTCGCCTAAAATGGCGGACACAAATCTTATCATTTATCTGTCATAAAAGTGTCAGATAATTGGTTAGGCGAAACGAGGATTAGGCCAAACGTGGCGACACGATACAGGTTGTCCCAGTACTGCATAAAAGGGGGAAATAACGGACGGAAAGTTTTCGTATTTCCCTATAAAATTCCATTTTTAAAACAATTTTGCACCATTCTTGAGTGGAAACACTGTCGCTAGAGGAAAAGTATCTGATTAAACAAAAATGATAATGTATTCCAAAGATCCAGGTGATGTGTCAAATTTTTAGCTTCATTAGAAGCCGTAAAAAGGCATTCTTTCTAACTCCTAACTCTAGTAACATAACAATGTTCCAAATTTCCATAGATGACAATGGTTACGAATATTATTAACAAACGAATGTTTTTATGCAAAACTGGAAATACAATACTTTTCTCTAACATACGAGAGCTCTACATTTCTATGCGGTAACAATAGTTAAAGTTCTGAACAATAGATGGCAGTGAAACAAAACCCACTTGAATTAACCTTTTCGTACAATAAACTACACCAGAATGCCCATAAGCAAAAATTCAAAGATGTAAGTTTTGCGGAGCGGGATGGGCAGTGAATAATCTACCTCCGTCCTCCGCGACCCATCCACTGGTGAGGAAATTTGGAGACATACAACTTGTGTTGCATGTGGGAGAGCCCCGTCGTGCTGGAAGAACATAAACCCCGAGTTTGAAGAGTCATATCTTCCAGTAGTACTGGTAATTCCTGGCGCAGGAAAGCAAATAATATTCACCGGTCAAACGCTGGGGCAGGAAAAAGGGACCAATGATCTGATCACAGATAATCCTCGCTCAAGCATTTACAGAAAATCATTCCTGATATTGTCGTACTGTTTTTGCCCTAGGATTTTTGTCACTCCAACGATGCCAGTTGCGGGTGTTGTTCATCACATTCCTGGTGAAGTGGCCTCGTCGGTGAACAGGATGAATGGCAAAACATTAGGATAATTATGTACCCATTGGGAGAAACGAACACATAGTTCTCTGTCTCCTGGATGGAGATGTTATACTCTTTGGACATGGAACGGATAAAGCCCATCTTCTTGCACTACATCATGTACATACGTACGTGGAAGTTCAAGTTGATTAGAAAGTCTCCTTGCTGGTAGTTGGACTTCGCTGTACAGCTTGAATAACGTTGTCTTCTTGTTGAGGAGTGTATTTTGAGGCTCGTTCAGATGTTAGCTTTACGCTGGGAAGCTCACTAGTTGCCCGCAGTTTCGTATACACGTGTGTAAAGACTCGTGCAGTAGGGACTCTGTGGAGAGGAAATCTTCGCTGGTATTCTTGCATCGCACCTTTAACATTACCATCACAAAACCCGTAGACGTACATCATATCTGCATATTTAGCGTGGGTATATTGAAACGAAATCCTACTACATCACTGTCGAACTTCTTTCAGAGTCTACACGGAAGCACTTTGCACTTCCTCACGGTAGCAAAACTCCTGCTATCACTTGCACACACGAGGCAAAATAACTAATAAAGGGACCATTCAAGTTAATTAGTCGCGGTGCGCCGCTTGCAGCAGAAAGAATCCAATAACATTTCGAAGGAATTGAGGATAACAGTGGCAACGTCTCTGTTGGATGTACGTGGGACAAACCAAATGTTTGTGTGCATCAGAAGTAAATTATTTATGATTTTGACAACCCTATTGCAATGGACATTCTGATGTAGTATGTTGTACGAAAACTTTAATTCAAGTGGATTTTGTTTCACTGCCATCTGTTGTTCAGAATTGTAATTAGTGTTCCCGCATAGAAATGTCGAGCTCTGTCGTATGTTAGAGAATAGTATTGTATTTCCAGTTTTGCATAAAAATATTCGTTTGTTAATATTCGTAACCGTTGTCATCTATGGAAATTTGGAACATTGTTATGTTATTAGAGTTAGGAGTTAGAAAGAATGGTTTTTTACGGCTTCTAATGAAGCTAAAAGTTTGACACCTCACCTGGATCTTTGGAATATATTATCATTTTTGCTTAATCAGATACTGTTCCTCTAGCGGCACTATTTCCACTCAAGAACAGTGCAAAATTATTTTAAAAATGGAATTTTATAGGAAAATTCGAAACATTTCCCTTCATTATTTCCCTCTTTTAAGCAGTACTGGAACAATCTGTATACCACCTGCAAGCCTGTTTCATTAGCTTTCAAACGAGGTATAACATGTAACACAACCTCAACTACAGGGTGTACTAGAATGTTTCAAACGAAAATCGGCAAGTGCAAGAGGCAAAAAAAGTTACCTCCACTCCTATCTTCAGAACGAAGGGGAATAGACCCTATGTTCACATAAGCATTTTTGCTTAGAATGACCTCTCAAAATCATTGACTTTCCTCACCGGACACCCTATATATATATATATATATATATATATATATATATATATATATATATATATATATATATATATATATATATATATATATATATATATATAGATAGATAGATATAGATAGATATGAAAAAATGGGTCACCAAACTTTCAAAAATTTCTTGAGGCCTTATTTTTTTAACAGCGTATTTTTTTTTAAATTTCAGATCCCTACATTAACGCAGAAGGGCGCAAAAATTTCGATATTTTTTTCAAAAAATCTGTTTTTTCCTGATTTTCCCGTTTCTAGTGTATAATACGGACAAGCGAGCAGCGCCGTTGGAAAGCATACTTTGTCCTAGCAAAAAAAGGGAATCATGATCCTACGATAAATAGTAAGGAAGCAGTAACTGTTTGGGTGAAAGCTTTACCTCAAAAAGTCGAAATCCTAAAAGGGTTAATTATCAGCACCCTTAGCCCAAAGTGAGATTCGTGGGACGTTAAACTGGAAGATTTCATTTTATTTATTACTATTACTCAGTAATACTGTAAAGTCAATGCATTGAACTACATTAAGTAAACTATTATACCATTTAAATATGTAACTAGCATTAATTTACTTAGAAGTACAACACAATCAGTGTCTAGGAACTTACATACTCATACAAGTTTTACTGTTCTTTTAACAGTTGTAAATGTACGCTACACGTATAAGCAAAGGAAAACAGTTGTGATAATAATATTATGTAGTATCTTTACGTAAAAGACCATTGTTTTCAGCCTGAGTTACACTAATCAATGTTTTCATGTTTGGATCATGAACCGACTTTACGAAGTTAATTTTATCAGAAAAATCATTGATATGAAAGCACGTGATTTGATAGTAGAAAATGAAACGAAATATTTGAGTTTTACATCCCACGGTTATGCCAGCTAGGCTAAAGTAGACCGTGAAAATGAGAAATGAATGAAATAGTGGAACGAAGAAAGTGGGAGCAAACGGGAGATCCCTGAGGAAATCCATGCACATGGTGTTTGTCCAACACAAAGTTCACTTGGCGCGAGCTGTGATCGAACCAGAGACCCCAAGCACCAGAGGTGAACGCTCTATCACTGAGCCACCGCGGCCCCGAATTGATAGTAGAGTGCTAATATCCGGCATATTCAAGTTCGTCATAGATTCGGTAAGGTGTGTGTTCAGAAGAGGGGGGGGAGGGAGAACGAGGATATTTAAAGCCGTCCTGCTTTCTAGGTTACGCTATTTTCTTTAGCCAATGGAAGGTAATCGTGAATGTTTATATTAGTCCGTTTACAAATCAAGTAAAGTGTTTTGAACGCATGAGTTAACATTTAAATCAACAAATAAACAGATATGATAGCAAAGTAATGACAACAAATTAGTTTCATTGACCGATTACTGAATGAAATGAAGTAAAATTTCTAGTTTCACGCCCCACCTTTATACTCTGTACGCTAGGATGATTATTGAAAGGTAATCGTGAATGTTTATATTAGTCCGTTTACAAATCAAGTAAAGTGTTTTGAACGCATGAGTTAACATTTAAATCAACAAATAAACAGATATGATAGCAAAGTAATGACAACAAATTAGTTTCATTGACCGATTACTGAATGAAATGAAGTAAAATTTCTAGTTTCACGCCCCACCTTTATACTCTGTACGCTAGGATGATTATTGAAAGTGAATGATTATAAAGCAATTGGTGAAATGGTCATCTAGCAGAAAACACCAGAATCGCGGGAAAACCCACGAACACGATGCTGTCCACCACAAACTTACATGGCCTCGGATCAAACCAAAGGGTCCTCGCACAGGAAGTGATTGCTTCACCACTGATCCACCGTGTCCTCTGAACGAATGTTTGTCATATGTCAGGAAGAGTAATTTATACAGTATTTTGCTCTATAGTGATTGAAGCAATATAAAGGAAACCAACCTTCTGAACTCTGATCTGAACTCTTCAAACGTTTGCTTTTATGCTTTCTTTTCCCTTGTGGATCTTAGAAAACGTTCAAAACTTAACACTTTTAAGATCTAATCTTCAGGATGTGTACAATCCAGAGCTGTAACTTGTGGGGTCAGGGGAACAACTGACCTCCCGTTTAACATCCGGATGTTCGAAGAGAGCTCACTTCAAAATAAAACTTTCTCATTCCATATGATACAATACGAACCAGAATGCATAAATGAAACATGGAATAGATTCACCACACAAAAAGAAAAAATATTTCAAATGAAACGAAGATGTGATGTGGGACTAATTTAGTGAAACGTGTACTATTAGGACCTCTAGAAATAATTTAAATTTCTTAAGGCCTAAATTGTGTCGACTATTGTCCCCTCGATTTAATTTCTAAAACATGGAATACATCCATCGCACCATTTCCAAATGACCTGAAAACGATTTGAAGTGCTGCTGCTGCCCGATGATCAGAATAAAATACAGGGTGTCCGAGAAGTCCTTCCCTGATTACAGAAATTGATAACTCAGGCTAGAAATAAGATAGAATTATGAAACTGGTGTTGAATTGTTTACAAACTATAAAAGTTTTGGTCACATCAGTACACTTCCACATGAGCACCCTTGGTAGCACGTAGCACATCTAGGCGATATTCTGAGGTTCTTGGTCGACCAGACCTCGGAAGGTCAGCAACCGACCCTGTGTTCTTGAACTTCTCATACCAGGCTTTAATGCTCTTGACATCAGGTGGAGTCCTCCCAAATGTTGTCTGGAACTGTCTCTGCACCGTGGTTGGTGATCGTGTCTCATGGGACCACAGGACACACTGTGCCTTCTCCTGGTTGGTTGGCATGGCTTCTTGGGTTTCTTACTTACGTACTACAAACCTAAAACAAACAAAATTGAGACTTGGTAAAACAGAACAAACCTAACACAGACAAAAACTTTTATAGTTTGTAAACAATTCAACACCAGTTTCATATTTCTATCTTATTTCTAGCCTGAGTTATCAATTTCTGTAATCAGGGAAGGACTTCTCGGACACCCTGTATATTTCCTTAAGATGAAGTATAAATGTAATTTGGGATCCCGTTCCGTAGCAGTATGCGTCAACACAACGATAGTCAGCATTGTAGTTTGCGATAGTTAGTATTGCATTTATAATTACTTATTGCATTATTTGCATTACGTTGTGATGCACAAATTTTACGAAGATTTCTACGGAACCAGGACCTACTTCAGTAAGGCGCCAACTGGAATCTTTAGAAGTAATAAAAATGTTTATTAAGAATTAAAACACTAGGTGGGGCGTGCAAATTGCATATTTCATATTTTTCTAAGGAGCCCAACCTAATATTTTTCTACGGGGGCCCAAGTGTTAATGTTTATCCTCTCAGAAAAAAGTTCAAAGTTGCAATGGTGGTACCATCACACAACAAGCACTACTCACACTCAGAACTGAGGAGAGAAAAATTAAAAATATCTTCGTATGCTCAGAACACTATTTCGTGTGAGGTTGTTGAAAAGAGGAAGTTGAAGTTTCAAAGTAATAACAGATGTAATGCATTATGAATTTCCGTTAATATTCTTCTTGTTCAGGCTCGAAAAATCCTAGACAACAAGTAGCCACGGCGATTGGAAATAGTCTAAAGTCTAGACAATTTAAATCCAAAACATGTTTGTCCATGTATTAAATTGTATTGGTATGGTTATCGTGAAAAGATTGAAATAAAAAATTTGGGCACTGTCTTGTAGGTTCTCGATGTTGGAAACAAGCATCTTCTTCATACTTCGATTTTAGCTACAAACTACTGTGGTTCGGATTCTACTTTAACATATAGGTCCTCATTTCACATAAACTAACTGTAGAAATTATACGTTCAACATTACATGTTAACTTCACAATTAAAATTCCATTTTAACTTTTTTGTATTGTTCTGCATCTTCTGTCATATAATTAACCTTGTAAACTCATATTTTAAAAACGTAAATAAATGACGATTAATTTAACTGCAGTGCTCATAATATGAATTACTAACGTAAGTGTTTGTTTCGGATGTAATCAGATAGGATTTTATTTCTATTATATGGGATCGTGTTTGATTCTTACGACCTCTCAGAAGAATTCCTGTATAGGATTTTAATTTCTCATTATCAAGTGCGAACTTCTACCAAGGTTACTTCCAAAACTCAAGCGCGCCGTATGGGTTTTTCGAGGACGAATACCGTGTGCGTGTTTTCTTTCGCAAGTTTTCTTGTTTCAACATATTTTGTTCATTCTTCCATTATGATCCATCTCATCATCACTGTATCCTTTACCTTCGGTGTGTACACGTTGGACATTAAACTTAAAAGTATCACTAAACGAGACCAGATTTCTCTTCTCTTGGGCAATACTAATACTTACCCACAGAACATCCAGCTGTGCTATCAAAATATGCAATTATATGTATAGTATGCTCCAGTAACACATATAAAGAAAATAATAAATATAAAATTTATTTAAACGGTGTAATGGGTAAAGTGTAATTATATACCATAATAATGGAACGGGTAGTATAGTGGTATTAGAGTTATAGTGTATTGCCTGTCACATGGAGACCATTATCCAAATGATTTATGAGATTTTATTTAGATGTGACAAATAGTAGAATAAAAGAGATTGAATAAAAATAATAAGAAAATGCATAATGTAATTAATTAATATTCAAAATAAAAGAAACAATTACGTATAAGTCCAATATACAAATATATTATTAAAAGAAAGAAGCATACAATAGCTACAAAAGCATGTAAATTACTAATAAATAATTTTAACTTGTCATATTATACCATACATTTGTTATACTTTCTTTCTGGGTTTATACTTAATGTCCTGACGATAGCTACTTACAAGTTAGAGACTTCATGTTAAAGCTCTGAACGGAACAAAGTAAATCCGAAATGGTGGAAGCCGAATGAATGATTGTTGAATGATAGCGTGGTTAATAAAATTTGTCTTTTTATACGCTAAATGTCATTGTTTGTCACAACTAGTTAACACTATATTTCTGAATCTTAGGCCAATTAAAAAATAGTTTTCTAATAAATATATTATTGTTATGTATAAAAATATAATGGTTATTTTTTTCTGTTTAGTTTCGGAAAATTCGTATATTTATTCACCAGAACATCACCAGATATTTTGTTTTTAACTTTTCTTGCAAACAATAGATTAGATCACAGATGCACATATCGAAGTCAGCTAGGTGTTATGTTATAGTTTGTTGTGGAAAAGTTTATTTTCCAGTTTACACAACTTTGGCCTCATGTTATTTTTATTTTCGGATGCTTTCACTATTCTCTCACCTTCCACGTACCGAATATTTGCACTAAAAATATTATTTTAATTGTCTATTGTGTTCCATGTTAATAAAAAAAACACTTTATGCACTATTAAGTAATAACTTACTTATTATATGATACCAGAAATGGATATTATGACTATCTACAAATGCAAAATAGACTATTTTATAAAAATGTCAATGAACAGCCTTTGCATATTACTAATACCATAAGATTGTAAGCAACTGAAATAAAGTTCCACTGTATCTACAACGACTTTTTTAATCTTTTACCACTCTGTCAACAGATTTCTAAATTGCTAACGAAACAGTAACTTCCGTCTAGCGAAAAAAGTAGTAAAACGCTTACATCTAATGCGAGAGGTATCTGGTTCGAGTAGGTCATGTGAGTTTGTAGTTGCCAATATCGTGCTCGTAATTTTTCTTGAATTTCTCCCGTTTCATCTAACTTTTTCATTCCACAGTTATTTAATAATACTTTACTTTCAATAGGTATCCGTCTTCTTTAGGAAAAAGAACATAAACGCATGATATTAAATTAGAGAGTTCATTTTGTCTCATTTGCAGTATTTTATATCAAGTAATAATTAGTTACACTTTTGACATCAGAAAAATCAACTGTTATTCCTCAGAGAAATATATTGCATTTCCATTATGATTGTGAATCAAACAAACCTGTTTCATTAAATATAAAATATTTGACTCAGATCTTCGATATCGGGCGTCATTTGGGGTTGCAGTAGATATACATTTTACTCAATAGTATAATTAATAAACTAATAAAAAACGTACTCCCTCAAAAGTGTAACCTGAAATGACGCAACCGTTTGAAATCAATTTTATTAAATTTGGATGTCTATTTGATATAAAAAAAATTCAGAGAAATCGGCAAAATACCATTTGCTTTTTTGGCTATGAGTCAAAATAATTCTAGTTATCTTATGTCTCATTAAAAGGTACTTAGCATTGCTTATCTTGTATTAATTTTTGATTGTATATGAAAGGAAGACATCACTTGATATGTTAATTGAAGAATTGTATTTAATATTAACATGTCTTTGAATTTAGGCTGTAAATAACATCAAAACACTTATAAAGTATTTCATTATTTTTCTTCTTATTTTGCACCAGTTGTTAAAGGTTAAATAAAATATGTCCAACAAATACATAAAAGAATGAGAATGTGGATACAGTATATTTATAGTTTTTCAAATAATAAAATTTGAAATCTTATATCGCACTACGTACATAATAATCTACTGAAACAAGACATCAATTTTTTCAAGTTTTGAGTAAGTTAACAACTTGATATACATCGTCTTTTTAATTTATATATTGTTGTTCCTTTCAACCCTACATTCCGTTTGACTATGTAGTTTGAAAACAAACACTATAAAATAAACGGAAAGAAACTTAGGAAAGTTTTTTATGTGATCATTTGATCGTTCTACTCTTTCTTTGTTGGATACACGATTGGGAAACAAGACATGAAAATTTTCTTCAATCGTGACTTTCTTTCCTCCAACACTAAGCCTAATCCATGGCTGTCTGACTCCCTTCAGTCGTTGGTCAACCACCTGATTTTCGTTTCCTCCTTTCTCTGTCTGCAGTTAGGGACAACTTCCTGGATACTAGGCATTAATTGACAGAGGATTGGATTGGGACTAATTTTTCGGGTGGAGGCCGATTCTCATGCACGCGAGTGGTTGCGTGCAACGGAATGTTTTTTTTGCGTGTTCTTCAGATTGGGGCAAGCAGTATTGTAAGATTTTCTTTCCTCTATTTTCTTTCTTTCCTACATTTTTGTTTCTTTTTATTTTCGTTTTTATTTTGTATGGAAATGGCATTTGCTGCAATTGGAAGTGGTCATTGATGTACTGCATTCTTGTATCTGAATATTTCATTGGTTTATTTTGTTTGGTGGTTTCAGCTCTTGCAATAAACCACAACGAGCTTAAAATTTCCTCTTCATCTGTCCAACTCTACATAAATGGTCGTTAAAAAGAGTGTTAATTAAAAGACTCTCAATGGAGAATAGCTCAAATCAATAACCTAAACTTGCACTAGCTTTGGGATAAATTAAAGCTGCAGTTCTAATGTACAACGAATGTTTTCTTCTTCTAGGGGTTTCATGCTCAACTCGTTGAAGTGTCAGCGAATACAATGACTCACGTCTTTTGTGGTCTTATAGATTCTAGTCTACTTCTTCATTATGCAAGTTGCTTTTCACTTGTTCGAATAACAGTGGGTGAATGCTAAAAGTATTAAGCTTCCGAGGATAATAAAGACGAAACCATCTGAAATGAAAGATTTGCTATCGAATAGACTACGCGCGATATCAAAAGGAAAACTAATTTAAATTTAGTCCTATTTCTATATCTAAATCAGTTCGGTATTTTGTTTATATGCATTTCTTTCATTTTTGGCCTATAGGCATACATTTCTCATACTTTGTGGAAACTAGGTGTAGTAAAAATTAAGGTGGATCACTAGGTGTTCTCGGTGCTATGCTAAAAGTTGCTTGAATAGTACGGCGTTGCCAGGTAATGTCGAGTGCTTACTGGTGCCAGATAATAAAAGAAGTAATCATGAAATTCTGCTTGGATACTTACTGTAGAAATTAGTTTTCAATACCGCAATTCACAGCTAAGTTTCGCTTCTCAAACTGAAACACTAGAATCCAGGAATTAAACGTACAAATTTTTCAACAACGCATTATGGCGAACCGCGCAAGTTTCTTCTCAAAATCTATTTCCTTAAATGTAAATTAATATTTAAGTAAAATATGAAACATAACAGGAAAAACGGTCAAACAATATATCTATTTCGTAATAAGATCGTTACTTTAAAATACTCTACATGCACAAATAAACATTTCATAAAACTGAGCACTTCCAGTAAGATCTGTGTGCTTATTGTAAAACGTATCTAATATTTTCTTTTATTTATTCCCTTTTTCGATATCAGGAGACACAACCAAATGAATCAGTGTCATGTGTTGTAGCTGAAACATAACTTTATCTTATAATACAATATTTAAAATATGTAACGTTTCATTGCGCAGTAGTTAAGGGAATGAGCTAAAATATGTACTGACTTCCGGGTGATGATCCACCTTAAAATATTACCTAAGTTATGAGAGTAACAGAGATGGCATGACGTAACAACAGTTGCGTCATTCCAGATTTTATCAGGGGGGGGGGGGAGTTTATCAACCGACTTGAAATTCACGTTTTTTATTAATATATTAGTATACCCCTTTCCGCCCGTTCCCGCACAATCGTGCGTGTAGCTTTTCTGTATTGTACAAGCGAGATTTTACATATTTCACGCTCATTACGGCTTCGATCGATTGAGGGAGTTCCGTATTACGAATTTAATTTGTTTCCCCAAAGTTTTTTTTTTTTTTTTTTTACTGTTTCTTACTGATTTGAGTGTGCTCGGCCGGGTGCCACTGTGTCATTGTTTGGCAAACTGAGATATGGGCGCCTGAAATTGGGGGTCTCATTAGATCATATTAGGCCACTATTTTTAGACATTTCCTTCAATATATCGGGAACTATTCATCCTAGAACAACAAAATTCGGTACGTAAGTGGATATCAATGTCGTTAACATTACCTTATTTCCTATTTGAAAAGTACAGTAACTGTTAGCAGTGTTGCCAGGTTCAAAACTAAATGTTAACGTGTATTATTTTATTTACTTTTCTATTATTTATTTTATTTACTTATTTTATTTACTTATAGTATTATTTTATTTACTATATACGGGCGCCTGAAATTGGGGGTCTCATTAGATCATGCTGCGCCACTATTTTTAAACATTTCCTTCAATATATCGGGAACTATTCACCCTAAAACAACAAAATTCGGTACGTAAGTTAATATCAATGTCGTTAACATTACCTTATTCCCTATTTGAAAAAAAATATACTAATTGTTAGCAGTGTTGCCAGGTTCAAAACTAAATGTTAACGTGTATTATTTTATTTACTTTTAAACCTGAATTGTCGTACGCCTAAAGTTCCTTTGCTGTGTCTTACTGATTTGAGTATGATAAACAAGAATCTGTCGGGTACAACTCGGTCATTGTTGGTTAAATTGAGGTACGGGCCCCTGATATCAGGGTTCTCATTAGATTCACGCTACGCTACTGTTCATAGACATTTCCTTCAATATTTCGGGAACCACATGTCCTAGAACAACTAAATTCCGAAAGTAGGAAATAACAAAGTTATTAACATTAACCCCATACCCAATTTGAAAAAAAAATAGCAACTACCAGCACTGTTGCCAGGTTCAAAATAAATTTTTACGTTTATTTCTTTATTTACTTTTAGGGAAGGAAAAATATGGGAGGAGTAAAGGAAAAAAATATGGGTATACCTTTATATTATTTGTACAGAAGAAAACAAAAGAAAAATACATTTAAACTATAGCAGTACTACATAAATTTGATTGATGCGACTGGGTGAAAAGTAAGAAGATCCTTTATTGAAATATCTAAATCTCACTGTTAAATGCACCAACCTAGTTCAAGATCTCATATACAGCAATTAATCTTAATTTGGTAGCGTCCTTTTATTTCATATTCCTTCCAGAAGTATGACGTGGACTTTTTTAAAAATATTATTGTTAAACAATAAAACACAAAATGTAAAAACTACACTATCAGAACTTCCTTTTCACTCGTTTCATGTATAATGAACTATTTTTGTTCACTATCATTTCCTTCATCAGAATCACTGAAATTTTCTTCCACTGTTCTCGTGAGTGGATTGTCACACTCATCACTACCGCCACATGCACAGAACATTGTACAGCCTAGCTTGTTTGCAGAGCAACTACATTTAGCCAGTGTTCGAAGCGGAAAAAAAGCAGAGGCGGTATGTTTTAGTATGCTTTTCACTCAACATACCGGCTATTTAAATATTGTCTTGATCACTGAAAAAACAGAGATGGTATGGCATACCACCTCATACCGTCTCACTTCGACCACTGCATTTAGCAGTAAAACACTTCGTTTCTTGTGAACATGAACAGTGAATCATTCGTAACACATCATCTGGAGCTACAGCTGAAGTATCTGGAAGCATAACTGGAACCAAGAACTTATTTATATCGTCTCGAAGCCAACCATTTTGAAGTGGATCCATATCTGGAGGTCTTTGTCGTATGGCATTCTTCCAGATAGCATATTGTAAGTGGGCTCTTTTGGTGTGTTGAACGAAAGCTTCATGAGCTGGTGGAAGAGCTCTTAAATGTAAGGATGTCATCCTTGAACTTCCTACTTTCTCGGCCCACACAGAATACCGTACCTGAGACATGTTCTTCTGATGCTCGAGCTCATACCATGCTGCAATAAATTCCGAAGCTTCGTGCACGACTGTGTCGAGTTCCGCGGTAGGATTTCCTAGATTTGGCAGCTTGTATCTCTTCTTTAAAACGAGAAGTACCTTTTCTTTCCTATTCCATAAATACTTTCAACAGTGTCGCATCCTGTTAATGCGTGAGCTGCTAGCAAATGTTTAACGATATCTAACTACTTCTCCTTTGATGCTGAAATATCAATCACTGTCCTTTGGCTGATCGCAGATTGCATAAAGACTTAACTACCTTCAACAATTTCAGCATAATGGTGGAGGAGAAGAAATACATTTGTATAATCGGATATGACCGTGATATCAGAAGCAGAAGTTCTAGCTAATAGCATAGCTTAATGAACAACAATAACGTCTGCTTCCTCATTTTCATTACTTAGACATGGAATTGGAATTGTTCCATCTGGAGTTAAATCGATATTGATAATATCAGGCCCAGTGACTATCAGCTTCTGAAGAGTAGGGAAAGACTCTCTCCATTCACACAAGTAGTTGCATATGTGTTGAATTACTTGAGTCTTGTTTTCAGAAACTAAGAATAACTTCTTGTGGTGGAAGGGGAGTATTCTTTCTCAGTTAATACTTTCTGCTGACTTTTACATATCGTTGTACCCGTGTGCAACTTTTAATGCTATTGTCATTGTATCTATCAAACACAAGATATACATCAGGAGTTTGTAGGAGAGCGTTGATATATTCTGCGTACTTTTTCACAAAATCTGAAACAGTTCCATTTGATGGCAGGGTATCACCCAGAGAATTGCAGCATCGTCTATTACATAAGCACTGGGACGAGCTCTAACAAGATTAGAGAGTTCAACTGATAAACTTGATATTAAGACTGCTTTAGATGTGGAGATCATAGACCCATCATCATTAAATAATGCAGTTGAAAGTGGTGCTAGTTCATGTTTAAGGACAGTCGGAACATCTACTGATCTGGAACACAACAAACCAATCACACGTTGGTATATGACATTTGTGTCATAAACAGAAACCCCGTCAATGTTTGCATTTCTCTTCAGTGAGTCCATGATTATGATTTTGTTTGAGATGGGCCTGTGAAAACCTTCAGGCCATGGTCTTTGGAATTCAATCACTTGCTTTTCTCCTTTTGGTACAGCATCACGAACGTTTACAAATGCAGCTGCAACTCGTCCAGTTACGAAATTGATAATTTCAGTATGCTGCTGCAATGAATTCAAGGGATCAATGCACTGAAGTAGTTTTTCTCGAATCCTCTTTCTGTCTTGGTTGTCCTTTTTCTTTCTGGGTTCACTTTCTTCTTTGTGATATAGAAAAAACAATTTTAAGTCTTTATCATTTCGTAGTTCTTCAACAATGTTTTTCTGCAGCTGAGTGCAAATGCGAAGACTTAGTGCCCAAGTTGCAACCATGTTTCCGTTTAGAATAACACCAGTAAGCCCTCTATCTGACTCTTCCCGTATCTCATGAGGGTAGTTTCAATAAACATGTCACTCCAAATAGCGTTCCATATACCTCGTCTGTGTCGTGCAACACGTTCTACTTTTAAAAACCTCTCCAATTCATTACTATCAATCTTGCACATCGGGGAGTAATAATAAAGACAGTATGTAGCATAGTTGAAATGTTCTGTGCTAAAAAGTATGGAATCATTTCCTTCACAGCATACATACGTATGTAATGGAAAATCAGCCTCTCGTTCAGCCCTCATAAACAGCATCATTATTAGAACAGGCTTCCCTAGGCAATTCACCCTCAGCTTACATGATTTGCTCATGACTGATTTGCATAAAAAGGTAATCCGTGAGTAATCTTTCATCACTGATAGTTGATGATTTGAACGTTGCTCAGATTTTTATGGATTGTAAGTGGAACGAACGTATGAACAATTATTATTTGACTCTATGGGATAAATGTTCTCATATATAAATATTCATTGTTATTTATTTCTTATTTATATGTCAACGTCATTCGAAACCTGTCATGAAAGTCAGGGAATTTCCTACCAAAGGTCAGGGAGAAGTCAGGGAAATAGATTTCTACAGGTCAGTAGGAACCCTGCCCTAAGGCACTGAATACATACTGCACAACTACATGTATACTAAATTGTTCAATAAGGGACGTAGCTAGACATTTCTTTTCGAGGAGGAGCATAAAACCTTATTTATGAAAATTGCAAGTGTTCGAAGACCCTACTTTTGAATATTGGTGAAGCCCGATCCATCCAAATTACTAAGATTTTTCGACAAATAATAGCAATTTTAGGTAGGACCATCAATAATTTAGGAGGGATTATTTCCCCCTTGACCCTTCTGGTTATGAGCCTGTGTTACGGGTATATTTTACCACTGATGCTGACGTAACTAATGGAAGATGACATTGCCAGTGCTTCAAGAGTGTTACCACATAAATAAAAACTGTGGGGGCTTGGATATATCCTCCTCTGTTACGCCAAAACGAGAGCCAATCCATATTTTTTAATGTCATTTTCATATTCAGGACCTCCAAATTAGTTAAAATTGGGTGTTTTCATTTATGTAATAGAAAAAAGTTAACATTTGTAGAACAGTGTTATAATTTTTCGGATAATCATGGTAAGCAATATAACCATCGACAAACGGAAGTGGATAATCAAACAATAATGGAAGACAGAAAATTGTGAAAATTTTGACGGAAGTGTGCTACAGAATTTGATACACCTCCACCAAGTAGCATCATTCTATGAGATAAGGTTGAATGCAGAAAGACAAGATGATGGCATTATTCAAAAAGTGTGTTGGTCAAACGCAGCGAATTTTATATTTTAAGGTAATTTTAAAGACATAACTGTTCTATTATGCAACAGCGAACTCTCGTATAACATTGAACAACAACCGAATCAACTTTGTGGTACAGATTGGGCAAGCCTTCCATGTAACGAGGTCATTTGGGCCTATCCTTTTTAATAGAGGTGTTGACCACGACCTGTATCATAACACGCTATGGGATACTGTTACTCCACAATTACGGGGACACCATAGTGATGATGACTTTCATTTACAGCAAGATGGAGCTTCTCCCCACTGTGTTATAGCAGTGTGCGACTTATCTATCAATCGAATTACCCAGCTGTTGGATAGGTCGACGAGTGCCAATTGAATGGTCACCATGATGAAATGAAATGAAATGAAATCTTTGAGTTTTACGTCCCACGATTATGCCGGTTAGGCTAAAGGAGACGGTGATTATGAATAATGGATGACCCCGAGAAATCCCACGTACACGGTGTTTGTCCACCACAAAGTTCACTTGGCGGGGCTGTGATCGAACCCGGGACCCCAAGCACCAGGGGTGAACGCTCTACCACTGAGCCACCGAGGCCCGGTCACCATGCTTATCAGACCTCACCTTAATATCAGCATACGGGCAACTCTAAAGGTAAGAAATGTATGATTTATCTTTATAAGCGCCTTTAACTGTGTGAGACATATACATTCGTCCCCCTCCTCTCTCTCACACACACACACACACACACATACATACATAGTAAGAAAGAGAGAGTTAGAGAAGACTGTTATAAATTGTTTAATCATTTAATTGAGATGTTAGATTTCTAGTCAAATGCCATTGTGTTCGAATCAAGAAATATAGGATTTAACTAACCAACTAACTCTATGGCTTATGGAACCCGGAGGTTCAATGCCGCGTTCACAAAAGCTCTCCACTGACTTATATCCTTAGCCAACTTGATCCAGTTTCTACTTTGTATTCCTATCTCTGCAAGATCCATCTTAATATTGTTCTCCCATCTGCGCCTAGGTCTTCCTAATGGTCATTTTCCGATTGGTCTTCCAGTCAAGACTTTGAAAGCGTTTCTACTTTCTTCCATCCTTGGAAACATCACCTGCCTACCTAAGCCTCCTAGACTGATGACCCTAACAATGTTTGGTAAACCGTATAAATTATGTAGTTCCTTGTTTTGAAGTTTCCGCCATTCCCCATTCCCATTCTTCTTGGGTCCGAATATTCGTCTCAGGACCTTGTTCTCAAATACCTCTCAGTCTATGTTCTTCTTTCAGAGTAAGCGACCATGTTTCGCAACCATACAGAACAAAGGCATGATTATCTTTTTATATATTTTAAGCTTCAAATTGCTCGACAGAGTTCGCGACGACAAGATATTTTGAACTGAATAATAACATGAATTTCCAGCTTTTAATTTCTCCGTGAATATGATTTTCGTCTGTTAATATTTATCCTAGATATTTGAAAGTATCCACTTTATCAAAAGTATTATTTTATATATTAATGCATCTATAATTTGCTGTAATACGGTCCCGACACACTTCCATGTATTTAGTTTTCTCTGCATTTACTTCTAAATTCATGTCCCTGCAAGCGTCTAATAAGATCTCTGCATTCCTTTCTTTCTATATAGAATGTAAACATTATTATTTTATCCAAATCCATGTAATGAAAATTAATAATGTGTTCTAATTATGAAATAATGTCTGTTTTGTGCCATAGAAAACATTAATTTAGCCAATGTCTGTATTGCATAGGAACACTGAAACTAAATTGGAATGATGATTCTTGGTGAATATATCAGCTAATCTCAGAAAAATACAATGATTCGGGATGACAGAACTCAAGAGTAAGTTTTCTCTTCTGAGATCAAAAGAATAGACAGAGGGAGAAGACCGTAGGAAGAGAAAAAGACTATTTGCTGCTTGGAAACTCTTTCATCTGAACTTCTTTTACGCAGGGCCTTACACCAAAAGTTAAGTAAGCTTTACTTTCTCTGTGTAAAGAAAATTGCGGATGTACGTTACGGAATCCCCCATTTACCACCGTTTTGACAGCTGAACGAGACTAGTGGAAGGAGTTTTATGATTACATCTGTATATACACGGTAGTGTATGTTTCGCTTAACACATATTTTCGTTTTTATTGAACGTTGCCAATCCTAGTGTGATAGTACTGCGTTCAACTGTTCTAGCAGTAAATCCTTTACTGATTGTTCTTTCCTGTGTGAATTTTTCATGAATTATTGAGAGCGACACATGGGAAGTGTGATAGGTTGACCCATCATGTTGAAAGAAGGTATAATTTCGTTCCAAGGGTGTGAGTTATTCATAAAATTCTTTCTAAAATTCCAGTATACACCTCAGTGTTTACTATTGACTCAAAAAATACGAGACCTAGAATCCTACTAGCAGACACCAATCTTCAATCTTTTCGTCATAGAAAAGCTTTTAATGAGTCATGTAAGGATTTCCACTGACCTATATCTGGTGTTCTTCGAGTTTACATGCCCCGATAAAGACAACAATGCTTCATCACTCATGAAAAGCAGTATCGGATCCATCAAACCTCCCGCAATTATTTGAAGAAACTACGTACATTAATCGACACGTTTGGCCTTGTCTTTCTCTTTTAGTTCTTTGATGCATGTCATTTTGTACGGCCTCGTTTGTAGAATATGGGAAACACGTTGACGCGTACTGTGCGAAATATTCATTTCTTGTAATAACTTAAGTGTAGACTTCAGAGGAGTTTTTGACATCCGTACCTCGATATTATTTACCTCAGGAGGTATAGAAACGGACGGAGTTAGATTCATTTTTGGCATTTACAACAAATCCTGTTATTCGTAATTTTTCTGCCAAAACTTGAACACTGCTCTTTACAGGAACACCTAAACTTTGAAATTTGTCTGCAAAAATTTCCTGTGTCCCCTTAAAGGAGCCGTTGAACACAAATGCCTCAACTATTGCTATTCTCTTCTGAGGAAAATATATATCTTGTAAGCAGCCGTCACAAACTCGTGTCACCTACTATTACTGAGTATTCAACAGCAAGACGTCTTTTCTTACCTAACTGTCACAACACACAATCAACAGTAACAATACTGGTGCTGACTGTGCCGACAACAATGAGCAGTTTCATTGCAAACATGCAAGCAGTCTTTTTTCCGTGGGCCATCCGTTATACAATATATAGGGTGGATCATTTATATAGGACATACACTGTGATACCACAAGACAAATAGTGTTGAAAACCAAATATAAAGTTGTACTTTTTAAAAAATATACTATGTCAGGTTATTAACATTTCAGATCTACATGTAAAACTAAAACACACAGTACTATACTTATCATGCACGGTTGCAAATTAAGGACGCTAGAACATCATAAATATCGCAAATAACCTAATTTTGAGAGGTTCTACAGCAGTAATAACGCAAGTGAGACAAATGGGATATTGCACTTCCATTTGCCTTACTGCCGAATTCTACGCTCATCATATGACGTATTTCGAAGAAATACAACTACAACGAATTGAAAATTTAACTTTTTCAAATGATTTTATTTCGAAAAGATGCTTATGTACAGCATGATTTCATCAGTTCTTGTAGCTCGTTGTAACACACATGAAATTAAGATGTTGGGGATTTAGAACTGAAGCTATATCAGAATTTTGTAAACTGAAATCATTAGAGCAAAGGTAATGAGTTCGTGACCTTGGTTTGCTTTACAAACAAAATTGAATACTTTTCATTGGAAACAGATTGTATGCAAGAGAGTGAAAAAATGGTTGAAGAGTACAGGATGAATTTAGGATAGGTAAAAGTCTATATAGCATTAGCCTGAAACTCTAGGCGATTATTCACCGATGACTCTCTCAGTTTGTTGTCGTCTTCCTTCAGGAACATGATGTTTAGGTGATGGACGGCCAGACGACTCAAACAGAAGCTCGGAAAAGGTGCAGGGAAATCGGATCAATTTACAGCATTAGACGATACAGAGCACGGACAGTTTCTCAATCATAAAATCATTCTCGCCGAAGTAACAAGTATACATAAACATGTATATTACCTTAATAGAAATGGGTAGCGTTTGGAGATGAAACACCAAGAATCTCGGAATCGTCTTACATCTTCGTCGTCGGCTATTTTCGTCTACTCTCCCCAGTCGTGTACTCTTCTCCTTGATTTTGTTACAAGGACTCGGTCAATGAATTTCCAGTTCAATGAATCCACAGTTGACTGATGAAATGCAAGTTGTGTAGATTGACGTTAGATAAGGTGATCTATAGGAATGTGGACAAAGAAACAATATACACGTTTATTTATTATGAAATACATAAAAGAAAAGAGTCAACACAAAATAGAAATTCTTTTTATGACTGAGCAGGCAAATGAACTGTAAGTTGAGCTGAAAGAAAATCTATATATTAAAATGCTAGGTTTATATGTTTCCAATCCTTTCGACAATGAGATTTGGAAAACCACAAGTGCTATAAAAGTGCAGTTTTCGCTGGTCGATTCAAAATTTTGTGTAGTTCTAATTGAATATTTAAAAACATAGCCGTTATTTCTTTGATACACTTTTTAGGGGTACACTGGAAGTGTGGAAATTTTTTAAAAAATAAAGCATCATATCCTATGAGTTATACATTCCAACACAACATGTTTGTATACATTCCAACACAACATATTTGTTATGTATCTCTCAGGCATTTGTTTAATGGCCAAGTGATAATGAAAAACGAAGGATAACCATTTTACCATGCTAAGATGAATCTTTATTGTTTGGAGTGTATTGCCCAATGAACACCATACATCACTAACACTATAATTAATTATGTATATAATGTATTTGCTTACTACATACTGAATGCAAGAAGAAAGAAAACACTGATCATACATGAATTAGAAGCTCCACCGGAAGTAGGGTTAATCTTGCAAATGGTGCGAGATATTGAACAAATAATCGAAAAAATCTCCTTTTTATGGTATCCCACCCTGATTTTTATCAAAAAGTCTTTCACTTGTGTGTGTAAAGGGACATGTACAGATGTTGTGAGGAATGACAAGGAGATTCGCTCATACGTGTGTGAATGATGCGCTGTGTAAAGAGCGCAGGTTCAGCTAGTACAAGTTAAATGTAATTTTAACATTGATCTGATTATGAGAATTCACTATCTGTAATTTCAAATAAATAATGTTTGTTATATTCCCAGAATTTCAGTCCTATATATTATAGAGTATAAAACATTATTATTATTATTATTATTATTATTATTATTATTATTATTATTATTATTATTATTAGTAGTAGTAGTAGTAGTAGTAGTAGTAGTAGTAGTAGTAGTAGTAGTAGTAGTAGTAGTAGTAGTAGTAGTATTTCACATAAATCATCCTGCTGGACATGATATCTTCACACCTAGATAAGTATCACATCGAGTTACGTACATTGCTTCTAATAGATATAAAGATTATAAACCGATTTACAGGAAGCTAATTTAATGTCAAACCATTCATGTGATGTCAAAAATAATTCAAGTATTTGACACATGGCATTAAATGGTATATTTTGTGGTAATTCTTTAAAAAATATTTACTTTGCTTCTATTACATTATAATAATATTTTTGGTAGATATAATTACAGTAAGTTCTACGAATTACATAATTTTAAACATTGTTGCCAACTTTTAGAAGTTTTAGCATATCTCCGGAACGATTTGAGATATAAATTGCTATAAATGGCGTTATGATCTTCCCGTCTATTGAAAATCAGCCATGTAATTGGATAAAGCACTCATCTAAGCAGTTTTTCGAAATAAACACTTTTGAGAAAAGTCAATTTTTCAATCCCTTGTAAGTGCGTTCGTATTCATACGAAATCCGTCATATCATATTAGACATTGAAGTACTTCACATGTGTGTTGCCTCGTCTATTTCATCTGCATTATTACTGCTGTAAAGGCCATCAAAATGGGGAAGTTTGTAGTACCGTAGCGTCCTTAGTTTTGAACACTAAATAACAAATCTGATATTCTAAGATTTCGTTTAACATGTAGATTTGAAATGTGTAATAACTTGACGTAACACCATTTCAAAAAATAAACCTTTATGTTGCGTTGGAAACATTATTTACCTTGTGGTATCACAGAGTATATGAGACAATAGTGAATTGGATGGGTCGTGGCTCATCGAGTCACATTTGGTCACGACCTTCGTCTGGCTCCTCAGGGTCTGAGATTCATTTCTCAGATCAGAACAAACCCAGTGCTCTAGACAGACTCAGATGTTCAGAAACGCAGACAAATATCACCTGTGAAGCATTATGGCAGAATTTCATAGTTTAATTATGTTCACTGCTTAAGCTCGAACATTTATTTGTTTTACTCTCGGTTTGACGTTTCTTTATCAAGATATAATGTCTTGAATATTTCAAATGTAATTTTACCTTTATTCGTTTTCGCACATCTACGTGGTTTTTGGATATAAGCTTATGCTGAAAAAATAAACATAACACTGTTTGAACTCAGCGGTACTTTTTATAGGCTTATCCTAAACAAGTTTTATAGGTCAATAAAACTTTGACGATCTCTCACAAGACAAACACTGAGCTTATTTTTCTGTGATTCTGACGAGTTAGTATCGTGATAGACACTGTACTTTATTTCAGTGCAATGCTTGAAGCACATAGAGAAACAACAAGCGAGGAAGAAAACTATATTTAGTGAAAAGATAATAAGAGATAACACAATAATGCTTTTTAGAATTATATAAGTAGCCTCACACATACTTCTCCATGTGTATGATGACGCTTCGTCTCTGGATCAAACCAGATCACTGGGTGACAACAGATCATGGGTCTGTCCGGGTCACCGGATGGTGGATTACACAACTTACTGCCTCTGGATCTAGTGAGTCAAGAAGTTTGTAACTCATTTCATCACTGGAATGTAAACTATGCGTTGTATTTGGTCTAGGAATTAATTCGTGCGGGTGGACACGAGATGGCGCAACGAACGGAGCGTCCCACAGTTCCGTGTATCCACACATGTGTTGCAAACCCCTGTCATCGCGTATCGTTCGTAGTATAGGGCAGTGGATTAAAGCGTCAACAACACCAGTTTGTAGTTAAGTGAACATGGCGCAATTTGTGCCTGATAAAGTGTTTTTGCGGGGTGTCCTGCTGCATTACTTTAACATGCAGAAAAGTGCGACTGAAAGTCATCGTATTTTGGTGGAAGTGTATGGTGACCATGCTCTAGCTGAGCGAACGTGTCAGAAGTGGTTTGCACGGTTTAGAAGTGGTGATTTCGGCTTGGCAGACCAAGAGCGAGCTGGACAGCCAAAAAAATTTCAAGACGAAGAATTGACAGCATTGCTCGAGCAGGATTCGTGTCAAACGCAGGAACAACTTGCAGCAGCATTAGGCGTTGATCAAACAACAGTCTCCAAACGCTTGAAAGCCATGGGAATGATTCAAAAGATGTCACATTGGGTTCCACATGAATTGAAAGACAGAGACGTTGAAAGACGAAAAACCATTTGCGAATTGCTGCTTCAACGACAGAGCAGAAAGGGGTTTCTGCATCGAATTATTACGGGTGATGAGAAGTGGATCCATTACGAGAACCCTAAACGAAAAAAGGCCTGGGTGAAACCAGGTGAACCAGGTCCATCACAACCAAAACGAGATATTCACTGTGCAAAGGTTATGCTGTGCATATGGTGGGATATGAAAGGTGTGGTGTACTATGAGCTGCTGCAACCGGGTGAAACTATGAATGGAGAACGTTATCGACGACAATTAATGCGTTTGAAGCAAGCTCTGGCCAGAACACGACCAGAATGGGAGAACAGACATGATCACCTTATTATTCAACATGATAACGCTCGCCCACATGTCGCAAAACCGGTCAAAACCTATTTAGAAAATGTCGGATGGGAAGTTTTACCCCACCCGCCGTATTCACCAGACGTTGCTCCTTCGGACTACTACTTGTTCGATTGCATGAACAACGATTTGATTGGACAGCGGTTTACTTCTTCAGAAGATATCGAAACATGGGTCTCTGACTGGATCGCTTCCAAGGATGAGGACTTCTTTCGCCACGGAATCCGTACATTGCCTGACAGATGGGCGAAAGTGGTGGCTAGCGATGGACAATATTTTTCTTAAGGTATTTATGTATTTTGTGTTTGTACTACAGCTTCAATGTGTGCGTACCAACCGCACGAATTAATTCCTAGACCAAATATATTTCTTATGAGAAATAACTTAAGCTACACTGTAGGTCTATTGATGAAACATTTATTTATAAAATATGAAACAAAACATGTACGAAAATAAAACTAATTCCAAATGGGAAACTGCTTCTTGTGGACCTCTACATGAGAAATGACTTATGTTGTTATAGGACTTATATTGTTAATGAAATATGAACAAAATCCTCTGTGAAGTATTTGAGTAAATTTTATGAAGAAATACAAACAGCCAGAAGAGTGAATTACATCATGTGGATATTTTTTTTGAAAAAATATCTTATATCACATTACTCAAGAGTATCGGAAGAACTGATGGACTGACAAACAGACGGACAGACATCCAAAAGTAATTATTTTCATTTATAGGAATAATGGAAAATGTAAACCCATTTACATATTGAATTCGATTTTTTTCACAATATCATACTTTCTTCCTTCCTGTAGTTGCTCCGAAGTTAAAAAGTGATCAATTCGCTAAACATATATCCGAGATACATAAATGGAGTTCGAAGCTGTTATTAATATTTAGAATGCTTTCACAAGAAGAAAAATGATGTGCTTTCATATTATTCAAAATCTTGAGATAGTACACATATTCCAAATTAGGATGTTGCATTTCATTATACATAATACATTTACATTTTTGTCTTATAACAAAACGACATGGATTAAGACAAATGACGTTTCAAGTCGTTGAGATGTTCATGTTGGGTATCGGTGAGCTTTCACTTCAAGTTCAAAAAATATGTTGTCACGTTCTATAACGACAAAAATGGTATGGTAAGGTGTGTTAAGCAAATATGGTTACTTTATGTCAATATTCTATCATATTTGAAGATGACGGATCGCCAAGCTATCTACTCTGTAGAATATAGTGTTAAGTTTCTAGACTGGAAGCATCAGAAAGAGTTAATAAATGACTTAGAAAATAGTGAAAAACAGCATATAAACAAGTTACTTACAGGAAATGAACTGCTTAATTGTGTGAAATAATAATAAATAAATACCCTTTCTGTTTGTTTTCAACGAAAGAAGAGGAAGATACTACGTTTTGTAAGAATTGTAAGAATTCATCAGAAGTGTAACAAAATGGCAATGTATCATTGCGTGTCTCTCTTTTCTTATATATGAGGTACAATTATTTCTGAACAATTTGACATAGCGTTGTCTATTTATTTTTTAAAATTTAATTTTACATAGGAACGCATAATAAGATGTCATACAAAAAGATCAGATATGGAATTAATCACGATCAGATATGGGTATGGATATCTCCTTTCTATTACTTTTTTCATGTACTTATGTTTTGGAAGCTACTTCTTACAGATCCTGGTATCGTCATCCGCAAAAAAAAGTTCGCATATACTGTAACTTCCACATTTTCATTAATAACTTAGTTTTCTTAATATATTATAGCTTCTTTGTGCTTTCCGTAACAAAGCAGTGTAGTAATGAATAATTATTTATGATTTTTGTGAAAAAATAAAGCAAAATAAGAAAATTATAAGCAAAAAACTGTGATTGTTATGAAACTTTAGTCTGTCAGATAATTACGCGAAGAATATCCCGAGGGAAATTCACTCCATACAGTGCACAGGTATTAGGAGCACTCACAAATACGTAAAATTGAAGGAACAGAAAATAATGTATTTTTGAGATGAACATACAATTCACACTTCACGTAAAGTTCCAATATGGGAAATCAATCAATATCTTCAGTTGAAATTACTGAAAGAAACAGAAAATGGCTATTTAAAACTCCAAGTGTAAACCTGCGCTTGGAGCGAGTCTATTTCTAATATCAGAACGCGTTATTTCGTAACATGCCTGCGTGGCCAAGCGGGTTTAGCAATGCTGTTGAAATTCTAGAACCGAAGGGTGGCAGTTCGAGCCTGAGTGCGGAACGCTTTTTTTTTTTCAATATAGTGAAATATTTTTTTAAAATATAAATGTCTAGTTTGAAGTGCTTAAAAAGACAAGACCAGATGAACAATCACTTTTCAAAGCTCAGTCACATTTATTCACTATGTTCATCAATTAGGCTATATACGAAGACACTAAAATGTGGAACGTTAACGATCCTTATTAACGTTAATACCACATCCGTTATAATGAGAACAGATTTGTGATCTGAATACCAACCTTAAACCATACGTCCAAAATGAAAATTATTCATGTTCTTGATACCTATTGCAACACTCAGTTGTAATATAGAGAGTGAGAGTGCGAAAGAGAGAGATAAAATACTGTATACAGGGTGCGGAAAAATTCCCGGAACGGTCCAATATCTCGCGAAGTATAAATATCACCAAAACAAAAATAACACATGTTAAATAGTTTTAAAGAAGCTATCCAATGATAGAAAACACAATCACCTATCCCTACCTCCTTGGGGACTACGGGGGATAACTTTAAAATTTTAAATGGGAACCCCCATTATTTTTTCATATGTGGATTCTCCAGAAAAAGTGATAGTGATTTGATCAAAAATTGAAGACAGTGTGTGCGAAGATGAAGTTACATGGAATACAATATCGATAATTGTTTTGCAAAGTAGCTTTATGAAGTAGTTCTTAGTAGTAGGGTTATTTACAACAAAAATAAGCCATTTTTGTCACCATTTGTATTTTCTTGCAAATGAATAAATATGGACAAATGCATTATTTTATGGAAGTTAAAATGTATGAATTCGTTATGTGGGTAAAAAAATCACATGAAAATTTTACTCTGCGTGGAAATCGAACTCATGACCTTTCATGCCGCAGTCCCGTACGCTAACCGCATGGCCCAGAGCTCGACACTGAGAGGCCACATTTTCATAAAGATTTGCCGCCTCCATTCTTTATGTGTCGATTCAAGTGCTATCCGTGAAGGCACTGTTTTCAATTTTGGGTCAAATCACTGTTACTTATTCTGAAGAATCCAAATGTGCAACAAAATATGGGGATTTCCATTTAAAATTTTAAAGTTACCCCCCGTGTGGGAATGGAGGGTTGCGTTTGGTATCATTTGATAGATTTTTCAAAACTGTTTAACACGTGTTATTTTTGTTTTGCTGATCTGTATATTTCGCGAGATATTGGACCGTTCCGGGACTTTCCCCGCACCCTGTATAAGCTTGTATTTTTAATTAAAACAGTTAGTGTAAATCATAATCTGGATTTTTATAAAGTAAATGAAACAATCATATAGAAAATGTATACAGTTTAAAATTGAATTAAATTGCAATTCCAGAATCTGTAACATTATACATTTCTTATTTATTTACATCGAATGTTAACTTATTGTATAGTTTATAGCATGAGTATCAGCTGGTATGTAACACAAAATTATCTATAAATTGAATTTAAATAGGAAATGATATAGTTGCTATAAGAACAAGTTTATGAAAATGAACTGTATAATAATGGTTGTATTTGAAACAGAGTTTGCGTAATGGAGTAAATATTTACACCGCCAGCTTTGCAATACTGTGCGGTTTAAATTGTCAATCTCATCAATTTTACTTATTTCGCTTGAATGTTTATGGAATTTAGTATAGCATTATGAAACATTCAACAACTGATCTAGTAGTGAAACATATTTAATAAGATTACCGCACATTACGCTAGATTCCGAGATCGCTCCCAGCTTTGCGAGCACTTGATAATATCTTATTATTATTTCAGATAAAATATTATGTGGAAGAGCTAAATTAAATTAGAAAATGAAATGAAATATTTAACATCCCACTATTACGCCCTTTAGGCGGGAAGGTTCTAGATTGCTGGTCCTCACATAGAGGAGAATTTGGATTAGTAACCAGTTTGGTTCTTTTCTTTATCAAATCTCAATACACAATTCATATAGTAATGTCGAGCAAGCGATAGCGAGTGAAGGCAGGTTAACCAGGTTGATTGCTTTCTTCATCACCACTCAATTGGTATACGGACCAGTGTTCTAGAATCCTGCTATTTTAGGCTAAGGGAGAAGATAATTAAAGTAAGAAAAATGATATAAGAATTGGTGGAATGAGAAAGTGGAAGGAAAAGGAAATGCTTTGAGAAAAGTCACGGACATAATGTTGTCCACCACAAGCTTACTTGAACGGAATAAAACCAGAGACCGCATGCACCAAAGGTAAGCGCTCTACCAGTGAACCATCGCGCCCATAAATTAAATAAGAAAGATAAGTAGTAGGCATTTTATAATTGAATATTGTATGTAAGAAACTTATTGTCCATAAAGATTCTTTCTCTTCAAGCTTTTATAATTGATGTTGCAAAGTGACGTCGTGTTTGTCTGTCCGATCATCACGGGAAATCAAATCAGCCGTTTGAAATAAATATTTGAATACATTTAGTACTTGGAAGAAAATGGTTAGCTGACGTTCACTAGAAACTTGACAAAACTTCGATACAAATTAGAGGATAGTCAGCTATGCCTAAATCTAATATTGTAGGTGGAAGTGAAAACGACGAACGAAGTAACAGCGGATTAAAATTTAGCATTAGAAGTCATTGAAAAACAGAATGTGATGCGCGAAAACGAGAAAAAAAGAAAAGGAAAAACGTAACGTTGCCGACGACTACACACTGGATGGTGCTTATTGAAAGACCCATAAACGCTATTCATTAGCTCATTCTTCACGGTTTGGATTGCAAGAAATAAAACTATTTCTTCGTGCTAATACGCCTCTCAAAACGAAATGTTATATTTCTGCAAAATTTGTTTTTCTCACATGACTGGATAATTTTTTAAAAAATTCTATTGTGCTGAAGAAAACAAAACCATATGACAAGCTGTATTTGATCTGAAGACCCCATGATCTTTACTACATGTTGTTATTCATTACATCAGCGAGACGTTGTTTGCAATGACACTGATACATTGAGTGGTTTGTTCGAGAAAGTTGCTTGTCTCGATTTTGTTTACTCTTTAGGTTTTTCGTAGAATACATGAAAAAGAAATACATTTTTCGCTTAGATATCCAGGAATCCTGTTTTAACTGATCAGAAAACAGCAATCTACTGGTGAAATGATATGGGGTAATGTGTAGCATTTTGTTTTCACGCCATCGATAGCAGCAAGGGGCACATGAATTACATAAAAAGGGAGTGTGTTGTTATGAACTACTAATATCTTTTTCAAAAAATCTACGTGTTACTTCGTAGCTCAGGGGATAAGTGAGAGATTACAATACACAAGTTCGCACGATCGAGTCTTGTCCACTGCTATTATGTTTTTTTTTTCATTTTCATTGTTTAACGGTGAAAGTGACGTAGATACATTTTCATTAGCATTCAAAAAAAAAAAAAAGAAAGAAAGAATGGAAGGGAATACGTAGCCCTGAAAAGGGCTGTTTATATATAAGTGTCTAATAGGAGGTCCAATGACCTTCTACATCGATGACTGCCTGGAGCCTTCTGGGCATGCTTTCGGTAAGTCTGCGGAGAAAGCGTTCACTACGGGAGACTTCCTCCCAGCTGTTTTCAACGATTTCCCATAGTTGATTTTTTGTGGATGGAGGCGGGTTAGGCCAGTTCTCCTTCATCACCCTTTTGACCTCTGCCCATACTGTCTCAATTATATTCATATCGGCTCCACGCGGTGGCCAATCTAGGACCTCTAAATCAGCCTGCTGCGAGAGCCAATTCTGAACTAATTGACACATATGAACCGGAGACCTGTCGTGCTGAAACTGGATTACTCCATCGGGGTAGATAAAACGCACAGATGGCAACATAACATCCCGAAGGATATGTAAATATTGCTCACCTATAAGACGCCCCTCTACCCTATGGAGTACTCCAAGACACTGTGATGTCATGAAACCCCAAGCAGATACAGATACGCGTCCACAGTGACGTTTGTGGAAAACGTATCTGGGATCATGCCTGGAGCCTCTCGGACGATACACGACTACTGGGCCATTATTTGAGGAAGAAAATGTGCATTCGTCTGTGAAGACAACATGTCTCCAATCACGGTTCACATTTTCTTCCGCAAACTGAAGCCGTCGTCTTATATGCTCTTCCGAGAGGAATTCTTTCACCGCAGCACGACGGGCGTGAAGATTAGCTTCCCTAAGACGCCGTACAGCAGTATCTCGAGAGCCTGGAAAATCTGATGCGTGCCGAAGTTGTCTGGCGGTCATGTTGGGATTAAGTCGCGCAGCAGCAACAAGCTGGGCATCCTGCTCAGGTGTTGTCACACGACGCCTACCACTACCTCGGCGCCGCATAGTTTCTCCAGTCTCTCGAAAACGCTTTATCCACTTCTGTGCTGTTCTTGGTAAAACTCCACACCTTTCAGCGGCTTGTGCAGCGCAATAGCCTTCTTGCACTAAAGCAAGAACACGCTCTTTTCTATTCTCAGCCATTTCTGACTTCTACCCTTTTCACGAGTTGCACATTGAATGAGCACCCCTTTTAGTTGAAGCTATTAAACGACATGCGCAGTTGGTTACTCCAAGAGCTAGTAAGATCGTAGTTTTTATTTGCTAAGAGGCAGAAAACACGTTATTTCGATATATGTTGTTTGACTACAAGGGAGCACTTCACAACTGATTACTGAGTGATAAGATCTGTGGTATTCTGTTCAACTTTCCTTTAGGCAATTTTAAACGTAATAGACAATATTTCTCTGACCTTGTCAGTGCCTGAGGCAGAAGACAAAATCAATGAAAATGTTTTCAACATAACATTTTCGATTTATGTTTATCTCCTATCCGTTTTTGTTACGATTGCCTCCTTTAGAAATATCAGCTCTCTTTTTTTTGGCCCCTATAAGAAAATGCTATTGCGGTTTTCCAACGTTCAATATTTTTGGCAAAATTAACACTTTCAAATAAAGCTAAACAAGCATATGTTTCACAGACAAAACAATATGTAAAGTTCTACTTTCCAGTTAGGCAACATTCCTTCAAAAAATTGCAACTATAGTTTGCATCTCAAGTAATAGGGTAAATGTGCCAGTAGTCGACCATTTAAGGAGATTTTCAACTTTGTTAAAGTATAAAAAAATCATTTTTTACTAATAACTTTTACTGCATATGTCATTAGAAAGAACACTGTTTAAATTTTACGTTTGTGTAGCTCGCATAGGAAATCTTTTATACATAATTACACAGGAAAAAGAAAATACCAGAAACCCTGAAAAAAACAGTAGTCGGCCTATGAAAACCAAAGGTCAGCCATTACTTTAACCAGTACTCAGCCACACTATAGAATTGACTTTTTTAATGGAATTTTAGAGATCAATTCCTCAGTAGCAAATTAAGGGACAAATATATTGCACTCAGAGTTCCTACAAAGACAAACTACGTGGAAAACAGGCCCGCAACTAGAGGGAGCCAGGGGGCCTGGCCCTCCTAAACTTTTCGTGGCCCCTCCAGACCTCAACACAAAAAACACAATTTAAATATGTGTAAGAGATTTTTAATGACTTGCCCCCCTAACATATCTATGCCCCCCCAAACCTCTGTGGCTAGAAGCAGGCCTGGTGGAAAATATATTGCGATACAGGAAAAAAGACTTCTTGTATGATATTTACCATAAACTAAGAAAAATGTGCCTCGGCCTAGACTAGCCTATTTAAAACTAATATATAGGCCTATTTATATTTACATTTATATTTACATTGATATTTATATTTAGCTATGACATTAACCCTTTAATATGAAGTTCATTAAGCACATTCAGGACACATAAGCACTTGTTTAGCAGGTTCCTCGTACGATAATACACTGAGGCACGTGCATTTTAAGTGGTAGCAGTGATCACAAAAGTGACACCCAATATATTTAAGTGTATCGTTCTCAATATCACTTATGAATTCTTCTTCAGGCCTTAGACGGCATTTCAACAACTTCTTGCGTCTCGTCTTTTTAACTACTAGTGCTACTTGGCTTGACAGTCCTTTTCTTTTTGTTTGACTTAAAATTTTTCCTTTCTTTTGTATTCTCTCCCTTTTTCATTTTAGACATTCCTCTTCTAGTTTTCTTTTCTTTTCATTCTTTACCATCTGATAATTTCTCCATGCTTGGGAGGATACTGCAATTTGAACTTTTTCTCTGGGCACATGTTTGGTAGTTTTGTTTTTGATTGGAGCTAGCCAGAAAAGATGCTAATCAAAGCCAGATGATATGGAAGTATTTTACGAAGGTTTTCTTTGAATTTCTTCTGAGATCATATGGAGTTATTTCTGGCTCTACTGACTGTAGAAACAGAAGCAGACCTTTCACCTTGCGTCGCTTCAGTACAAGATGCCATAACGGATATGTTGTTTTCCTGGTTTGAGTCAGACGTAACGTCTATTTCTGATATCGAAGATATATTTGTAGGCTCTAGACGGCCAATTGCTAAAATTTGGTATGTTCCAGGACTAAGATATCGAGCATTTCACTAGCAAGTATCTACTGATAGCAGATCGATCCTCTTCGGACAGAACAATAGCCTTATATGTGTTCATTAGTGTAGAATAAGAAGACTCTTTGGATAGAGTATCCTCAACGCACCTGATTGCAAAAACATCTGACACTGAGTCTATTCCAGTAGATGTCTTTGGACTGGTTGAAAGAAACGCTAAATCACGCGTTCTTAAACTGTTAGACATATTTTCCTCACGCTCATAGTGAGTTAGAATGTAAATATTTATGATTATTCTGTATTGTTTCGGCAATCAGGCAACTCTAGGAACAGAGCAGATAAGAACAGATAATAATAATAATAATAATAATAATAATAATAATAATAATAATAATAATAATAATAATAATAATAATAATAGTTGAAGAGCAATTGCAGCCTTGGAATTAAAAACGTGCAGAAACGCGACATTGTGCGGAGTAATTTAAAAAAATAAATCAATTAGATATGGATAACCCTTACTTCCTCATAGCTACCTTAGATTAAAAGACTAAGCTATGATCAGGGTCAAGGGCGTCGATCCTGCTAGGGCCTGGGGGCCCGGGCCCCCAAAGCTTATGTAGGGCGTATGCTTAGGGTAAAATAAATACTCATTACCTGTCCTTTTTAAATTTTAGAGAAATAATTCAGACCAGCCATAAATCCTTAACCTTTTTTCCCTCAGTTCTAGAAAAATACAAGAATTGAAATGGTTACAATACCATACTGATATTAAAGTACGGGACAAAAATAAACGACCAACATCGTCATAAGTTTTAATGGCATTTTCGATCGTTTAATTTTGTCCCGTACTTTATAACTGTATTATACTTGTTTGATGCAATTAGTGACATCATAACAGTTACTTTTTCATTAAATTGTTAGAAAAGTCTTCTACGTATTAGTTAAGTGTCTTAGTTGTATGTCATGTGTCATTTAAATTGAATGAATGATAAGTGGATGACTACTGGAGTATATGTATCCAGTAGTCGTCCGTTGAAAGTAATGGGGGGCTGACCATTGGAAATTGAAGTGAAGAGTCATTTCCAGTAGTCAGCCCCTAATGGCTGACTACCGGAAAACGTTATCAAAAATGCAACTTGTAGTCAGCCCCCCTTATTTCTACGCAATATCTTGTTTTGTATCATAAACCACGAATTTTTGATAAGCTACGATACATTCATGCATAGAAGAAAGCAATAACTCGTACTATTTTACAATAATATAATTTTAACTTAACTTTGAAGCAAAGTTTCTTCCTTACTTTTTTATTAACAAAATGCGCACTTTGCTCACTTGCATCAGCAGACCTCAAATGATAATTTTTCTTTTCTGCCACGAGGAGTCACACCAGGCCAGAACAAATGAGGTTGAATACTGGAGCTCTGATTTAAGTTGTAGTTGATTATTTGTTTGATAACAAGCTACTGTATGTTTATTTAATATGCTTTTTACTGAAAAATGGCTGATTACTGGAGACGGCTGACTTTAGGCACACTTACCCTCCTAACTAACTAACTAATTCTATGGCCTATGGAACCCGGAGGTTCAATGCCGCATTCACAAAAGCTCTCCACTGACTTCTATCCTTAGCTAACTGGATCCAGTTTCTACTTTGTATTCCTATTTCTGCGAGATCCATCTTAATATTGTCCTCCCATCTGCGCCTAGGTCTTCCTAATTATAAGCTCAAGTAATATGTAACATAATAATAACAATAATAATAATAATAATATCTTAGTATCAAAC
This sequence comes from Thermobia domestica, assembly GCF_964235325.1. Taxonomy (NCBI): domain Eukaryota; kingdom Metazoa; phylum Arthropoda; class Insecta; order Zygentoma; family Lepismatidae; genus Thermobia; species Thermobia domestica. The sequence goes on along the minus strand of NC_137465.1, from coordinate 99,204,620 downwards.
TTTAAGCGATTTTTATATGATGCATATATTCATAAAAATAGTCACTACTTGTTATGTACTCATTTGGTGTTCCCCTAGGGTTACTAGGAATTGAAATCAGGATCTCTGACTGTCCAGTCCAGTATGCTAACTGTATGACCACAGAGCACGGATCTGACAAAAACATTTTCATAACGTTTTGCTACCCCTCCTTTTCCCGTATCGATTAAAGTGCCATCCGTGAAGGAATTGTTTTCAATTCTGGGTGAAATCAGTCACTTTTTTCTGGAGAATCGAAATGTCCAATAAGAAATGGGGGTCCCACTTTAAAATTTTAAAGTTACCCCTACCGCCAAAGGGAATGGGGATAGCGGATTTTGTTTGGTATAATTGAACTATCCATATAAAGCAGAAACATATATTCTCATTTTGGGCGTGTGTTTTCAATTTGATATTAACTTAGAAATCTATTTGAACTTTGGTAGTGCTAGCATTTCCATAGCGTCATCTTCGTATACAAACAGATGATGAATAAAAGTGACAGAGGTTTGAAAGCTGACAGTTTATCTGATTTTGTTTTTATAACCAATTCAAATGTTAAAAATGTAACGTTGTATTTAGAAAAAAATAAAATATCCTTATATTGAAAGAAAACCGGACTGGGAACCGAACCGTCAATCATTACTGTAATTTCAAGCGCCTCGCTAAACCCACTTATTTTCTTCTTAATTTACGTCGCGAAAGGCGGCCCCGAAGTTCACTTACCAAAGTCAACTTTCCCCTTATCAGTACTTTCTGTATATTTCCTACTCGGTTATACACGTTTTACAGTAACCTTGAATGATAGGGACACAAACACAGACACGTCGAGAATATTTAAAATTCCAAAAGTTCTCCCACCGAGAATCAAACCCGGTACCCTGTACATCACAGACACACATGCTAGCCACTAGACCACACAGCCAAGTTATAAAGCCAGCGCGTTTTAATAATTCTACTGGAAATGCACGAGATATGCACTTGTAATACATTGAGTGATTTATTCGAGAGAGGCAAAGCACTTTACTTTGAATTCATTTCTTGGTTTCGTTTCTACTGTGTTTATTCTTTGTATTTTTCGTACACTACTTGAAAAAGCAAATACAGTTTTCGCTACGGTGTCCAGAAATACTATTTTAACTGATCATAAAACAGAAATCTTTCGGTGAAATAATATGGGGTAATGTGCTATTCTAGTTTCATACCGAGTTCCTTCGTAGCTAAGCGGTTAGCATACGCACCTTTGACGTAAGAGACCCGGTTCGATTCCCGGTGTGAGCTCATATTACAAAGCAGCGGACTATTTGCGACACTTCAAGAAAAAGATGCTTTATGAATATTAAGTCGCTTCAAGCGTTCAAATCGCTTTGTAAAAATCCAGATTATGAATTGCAATAACTTTTTACGTTGTAATTAAAATTACAGCATATATTGTTTTCTATCTCTCTCACATACTTTCTCTCTCTCTCTTTCTTTCTCTATATATACACACCTGTATATTACAATAGGTATCAGAACATGAATAATTTTCATTTTGGACGTGTGATTTAAGGTTGGTATTCAAATCAGAAAGTTGTTCCCATTATAACAATGTTAACGTTCCTCATTTTAGCGTCTTCGTATATAAATGATGACAGGGTGAACAAATGTAACAGGCTTTGAAACGTGATATTTCATCTGATTTTTTTCAAGCACTTCAAAGCAGAACTTTATATTTAAAGAAATGTTTCCATATGTTGAAAAAATCAAAACTGCCAGGAGGCAGATTCGAACTGCCGCCCTCCGACGCTAGACTTTCAAGAACACTACTAAACACGCTTGACCACCGAGACAATTCATGAAAGAATATGCTGTAATAATGCTCATATATCGCTCCAAGCGCACGTTCACACCTGAAGTTTTAAATAGTCATTTTCTCCCTATATCAGTAATTTCAACTGAAGATATTGACTGATTTTGCATATTGGAACTGTGCATGAAGTGTGAATTGCATATTAAACGCAGAAATACGTAGTTGACTCTTCAGTTCATGTTTCTGTTCAATAGCTTCACATGTTAGTGAGTGTTTCCTAATACCTGTGTCATTTTCCCTCTTTTTTCCCACGGGATATTCTTCGTGTAATTATTTGACACACTAAGGTTTCATAAGATTAAAGGTTTTTTGCTTATAATTTTCTTATTTTGCTTTATTTTTTTCTAAAATAATAAATAATTATGCATTATTACACTGCTTTGTTAAGGAAAGCACAAAGAAGCGATAATATAGTCAGAAAAGCGAGTTATTAATGAACATGTGGAAGTTACAGTATATGCGAACTTTTTTTTGCGGATGAGGATACTTCTTATAGATGATTCAAAATACTCGTAATTTGGTACTCATTTCAGAACATAGTAACATAGAACATATGCAAGCATTTCACAGACCCAATGTTAACCATGAAGAGATTCACGAGACTAAATTCCTTTTTCACATTTTGTATGCAATGTAGAACTTGTATCATACTTCTGATAAGTTGCGGGTACTTTAGTATTCCTGCAGTTAATCACAAGTGAATCTTTTTCCACTTCCTGTTATGTACAGGGGAAGAAGATTAGTAGTTTGGAAATATAGTTATAATTTTCTTTTTTCCCTACATATTTATGAGTCATCATACTCAAGCTGAACAATCGTGCCAGAAGTCGAAACATGCTAGTTGCTCATCTGTGTTCATCTTAATAGGACGTCCAACTGATTATTTTTATTTGAAAAATATGTTAGAAACCCTCACTCCCTTCCACATTTGTAACAACAAACTCTAGGGAGAGAAAACAAGGGATGTCTCGCTTTTTTCGTATATCTATGACTCTAGTCACAAGGTGGTATATTGATCCGAAATGATGAGCTGTTAACTTAAGATGAAAAATAGCGTTAGTTTGTGCAAAGGAAGGGGATGATCTTTGTTTATTTTTCACCCCGAAGCAGGACCTCGCACAGAGAGCGCAATTTATTCACCCTTCTTTTAACCACCAATGGCTAAAACAGCGTGTCACTGCCATTCAATATACTACTATTACAGTAGGGAGAAAAGTTAATGTTATAATTGAGAATCTCAAAGGATAGGTTTATCATAAATTAGATTTATGTCAGCCATTATATTTGAAGAATCTTTTTAAGTGTTAAGCGACAATTGTTAGTAAAACATTATTAGATTCTGCATGTATAAAATGAACTTCACTTCAATATATCTAGCTAGCTAGCTAGCTAGATAGATAGATAACTGTACTGACTGTGAATTGAAAATCGAATATCATTAATGGCGGTAATTGAACATGTAAATCGGTAGAACCGAGATTCTTAAAGTATTATATGGGTAGACAACAGAGATATCTATGTCTGAGTCTTCTACCCGAAGATAGGCTCTAACCCACTTATCCCAACGTAGCTAGAATGGGTCACTAAGTCAGCTAGGTTGGATTAGGGGAGCTAGTTTCTTCTGCTTGTAGTTTAGAAAGGGATGTGGCAAACTGGTAGTTACGAGTTGAATTACAGGATCTGGTTGGAAATTGCAATTAGAAATACGACGTATGTAGAAACTATGTAAGTATTGATTTCATTACGCTAGCATTTTCTTATACATATAAATTTACATTACACTCATGTAGCATACTCTAACTTTCTGATGCAAGGTGTCAAGGAGCGAAAATCTTCACAAGGAGGCCAGAGAAGTCAAGGTTAAAAATTTAGTTTCATCCATTAAAAAATATCTTTGTGTACACGAAGGTCGTGCAGATTTTCGAAATAGTACCCTTGACAAAGCCACTTGAAATGGGACTGTAGATATAAAAGATTGCCTGAAGTTGAACAAACTTTGTTATTCCACCTGAATGTAGGTTCTAACACATTTACCTGCTGTAGTTAAATTAGATCCTCAAGCTAGAACAAAATAACTAAACTCCTAAGGGACTGAACAAGAAATAATAAAAAGACTAGTGCAATCTAAAAGAATGTGTTATAATTTTAAAAGAGACAATAGTTTTTGGTTTATTAGTTAATTTACATAATGAGGAAGTAAATATAATCATTTTATACATATTTGTTTGAAAATATACATCCACAGTTAAAAGTTTTATAAATAAAATTAATGAATTTAATGATTCAAAGTGATTTAATTTTAACAATGATTTAAATAGTTTAATGAATTAGAATTATAATTACTTTTTTAAATTATAACACAATATAGCAGTAAAATACACCCTTGTAGGGTAATACACAATATTTTATTTATGATATTGTCATTTATCCATGGTTCTATTTACCCTATCCTAGAGTACATCATAATTTCTTGATTATCACGTTCTAATCAGTTAATCTACAATGATGAAATATATACCTTCGAATTATGTAAAAAATCGGAATATTAAAGCAAACTTGGAATTTAAAATTGGTGGTAATACTCAAGTCAAGAGGCAATTTCTGTGAATATCCGTGCGATTCGAATGTAGTAACTTTTTAAAGGAAAACTTTACATGGCCTATGCATCTAATGAATTAATACAGGATGGCTCAAATAAAAATATATAACGCGGCAGAGTAATACCTGAGACAAGCCGTTAATTTTGTGAAATTCTCTAAGTAGTTCTGGTTGACTCTGGTATGCTGCCCGATGCACAGTAATTTAGTTAGAATTCGCTGCCTGTTCACCTTTGGTAAACAAGTCACTTCCAGAAAATGGTATTTTCCGTACAGCTTCGAATTGTGATAGTGGAAGAATATGTGCATACGGGATCAATTAAAAACACATAAGAAGCCTTCATTGCCTAATATCCAGGAACAAAAACACTTGAGAAACGCTGTATTCAGGACCTGGTGCAAGAAATTTATCAAATCGGGTCTGTGTCGAATATGATTAGAAGGAAACGAAATGCTGTATGCACACCGTAATGAGGTCGTCCGTAATATTCAGCAGCGGGTAACATGAAGCTCGTAAAAGGCTATCCGCAAATTATTATTCCCCAGGTCAGTGCAACATAATTAACGTGTCAGCGTTTGGTAAAGTCTTGGAAATGAATCTCTGGTTCTGGTGCGTGAACTGCTTACATAAGAGTCTACACTAAGCAAGAGGTTGTAGCTCCATCATTTTCTAGATTTGTCCTATTGTGAATTTTATCTCTCAAAATGCTTAAAGCAGACGGTGTATACAAGTAACTCCTATACCTTGGCTGAACTGCAGTGAAACATCACCAACACCATCCAGAATATCACCCATGAAGAACTATTATAAACAGAGTCAGTCAATAAGCTGCGACGTCCGCAGACATGTCTAGAGGCTAAGGTAGGTCTCTTTCAGCATTTCTTCTAGCATTCAGGCAAGTAAGCCAGTACTTACATTTTTCTACGTTTTCAGTCGGTACCAGATATTACCAGGCCGGGCATATATATATACAGATGGTGATCAGAAAAATGGAAACACCTGAACGGAATTGCAACTTACCAGATTAATATGGTGTCGGGCCACATTTTGCCTTCCGAACAGCCTTGATGCGACGTGGGATGGAGGCATAGAGGTCGTGAATGGTAGCAAGTGGAATTTTAACCATTCCTCGTGCAGGGCATCGGCCAGTTCTGTGAGAGAGGATGGAGGTGGAAATCATCGCCGGAGTCGTGTTTCCAAGACGGACCACAGATGTTCAATTATGTTGAGATCTGGGGATTGGGCGGGCCAGGGGAGGTGTTGAACTTCATCCCGATGTTCGTCAAACCACGCTGCAACAACGCCAGCTGTATGAATGGGTGCATTATCATCCTGGAAGATGGCGTCATTGTCCGGGAACAACATCCGGACCATAGGATGCAAGTGGTCTCCTAAAATTGCGACATAATCGTTGGCAGTGATTCGTCCGCTAAGTGTGACCACAGGACCCAATGAAAATCATGATATGGCGGCCCACAGCATCACCTAGCCGCCGCCATGTTTCACAGTTGGGCGGAGACATTGCAGATCATAAGCTTCTTTGGGCGTTCTCCACACATAAACACGGTCCGTGGTTAGGAATAGGGTGAAGGATGACTCATCCGACCATATCACACGTTTCCAGTCCTCAACGGTTCAAGTTGCATGGTCGCGGCACCATTTGCGGCGTGCGAAATCGTTATGGTCCCTGATGAGCGGTTTGGCCCGTACAACACGACACCGTAAGTTCATGTCATGTAATTCGCGGCGGACTGTGATTGTCGAAACAGGGTGGGGGATATGCTGATCGAGTTCCTCCGTCACTTGTTCCGTAGTGGCGTGACAATGCGCTTTAATACCCGGCGTGACCTGTCACTCATGATTTTCTTCCGCCCACTGTTCCGCTTCCCCGGTGTTGTTTTCCCGTGTGTTGTGTAGGCCATCATCACCTTCGACACTGTCCCACGCTACACACCTAACACAGTAGCCACTGCCGTCACACTCACTCCACATAACCGCGCACCAACAATTTGCCCTGTTTGAAAATCTGAGAGGTCTCCCTATTTACACTACCTTCGTCTGCTGCAGCCACTGGACAGTGCTGTTCCACTGCGCCTGACATAGTATGGAGACCGATCTAACACACCACCACCAGCGGTCCGGCGCTGCGGGTGCCACGACACCACTGCCAACCCATACATCTGACGTGTTGCCAACTACAGGTGTTTCCATTTTTCTGATCACCATCTGTATATATATATATATATATATATATATATATATATATATATATATATATATATATATATATATGAGGACCACGTAAAATAGCCCAGCGTGATAATAGATATCGACTGAAAACATAGGAAAATGTAAGCACTGGCTTACTTACGGGATATATACCGGATATGTTATATATGGGATAATAGGATATTACTTAAATATTCTTTTATATAATAGGATATTTAAGTAATATGCAGAGTATTAATGAAAAAATGAAATATTTAAGTTTTACATCTCACATTTTAGCCGGCCAGGCTAAAGGAAAGGGTGATTATGAAAAAAGAATGAAGAAAGTAGGAGAAAACGGAAGAACCCCGAGTGAACTCACGAACACGGTATTTGTCCACCACAAAGCTCACTTGGAGCGAGCTGGAATCGAACCAAGGACCCTATACACCAGAGGTTGAACGCTTTATCACTGAGCCACCTTGGCCCTTGTATTAATGAATAGAGCGACAAATTGTAAGGAATGATTCGAGGCATCAAAATAAAATGTTCATATGTACATGGAAACTTGCGAAATAACACATGTACGTAGGGAGCATTTTCCCTTAATAAATAAACAAAATTATGTTAAAATGCTTCATACATGTGTTATTTCGAACATGAGAACCCGTCGAGCTGGCAGTCCACAACCGCGTACAGGAAATCATGACTACACTGTAAAAAATGTGTCTCATCAATGCATAATAGGTGCTCTAAAAATTCTCCGAGAGCATAATGGATCTTCAGACTTCCCTTGGACGTGAAGGTGAGTCTGAGGTAGATAGAAAGGAAGCGTTGACAGCACTGAACACAGGATGTGTTGGCTTGAAGTCGATATCGTAGCTAGAGGCAAGTTTTATACGAACTGTGATTGGTTACATAAAAACACTTAGGCGACATTTCTAGGATTTTGACAGAGAATTTTCGTAATTTCGCTCAGTTACACCGAACAGCTGGAAGCACGCCGCAAAACTTCAGCAACTAAGAAAGATCGCGTGGTGCATGTGGGTGACTATCTAAGTAGTAATTGGAAATACGTATGGCATTTGGTGATGATGATTAGGTGCAGATAAGATACAATCAATAATATTGCTTACAATAATAATAGGAGAGTACGCGGACCTATCTGGGAACAGTAAGTACAATATTTAATGAACACAATCCCCCTTTCTTTATCCCACCCTTGAGGTATGAACACATAAAATTACCACAGGAAGAGCGAAAAGAAATTGGAAAAGATGTGCAGGTAAATTGAATACAGGGAGTCCATAAAGTCCTGCAGGAAAGTAAAACTCTATAACTTGGAAACCGTTATGTTTATGTGTATACATTTTGGGGGTTGGAAGAAGGGAAGTTTAAAGTTTTGTTCTGGCCACAATGCTCGATGATATTTGCGCTGGTAATCACGTGACTTAAGATGGCGTTTATTAAAGAAAAGGCACAATGTGTTTTGTAGTTTGCGGAATTAAAATCTTGCGTTTCAGTGCGGAGAAAGTTCCAAACAACGTATGGGAAAACACCCCCAGCAGAAACAAGTACGACAAGTTCAAAGAAACGGGAAGTGTGTCAGATTTATCACGGAGTAGAAGGCCAGGAACAAGTGACTATGTGATTCATACGTTGCAGGACAGCGTAGCCAGGAGTCCAATGAAGTCTCTTAAACGTAGGTCATTGCAACTGGGAATACCGAAGTCAACGTTACACAAGATCATCCTCAAGAATTTAAAATTTGTGGACGAGCTGATAGAAGAAGACTGTAACATGAGAATGTAATTATGTGAGTCAATGCCTACCCGCTTACAAGAAGATGATGACCTTCTGTCTCGATTTATGTTTTCAAGTGAATCCACATTTCATGTGTCGGGTAAAGTGAACAGACACAACTGTCGAATTTGGGGGGTGGAAAATCCACGTGAATTCCAGAAGCACAAGCGGGGTAGTCCCAAAGTCAATGTGTGGTGTGCTGTTTCAATGGGCCACATTATCGGCCCTTTTTTCTTCGAGGAAGAGACGGTAAATGGTAAGAATTATCTGAACATGCTACAGACATTCTTTTTGCCAGAACTTACTAAATTAGGCATCCTTAATGAGGTCTACATGCAACAGGATGGGGCACCGCCGCACTATGCCCTTCAAGTTCGATAGTTTCTTAACGAAGAATGTAAGGAGAGATGGATTGGCCGAAGAGGACCCACACCTTGGCCTGCAAGATCACCAGATTTGTCGCTTTGTAACTATTGGCTGTGGGGACACATGAATACCAAGGAGTATTCGCAGAAGCCAGCTAATCTGCACGATCTCAAGAATAAAATAACTGATGTGATTTTAAACATTCCAGTCTAGCACCGCCAACACGCAATTCTTGGTTTCCCAAAAAGACTGCAAAGAGTGTTTAGACGTGAATGGTGCACAATTGGAGGTTTGGCGATGAACCTTAACTAGCTGGAACAAAACTTTGAACCTTTCTGTAAGTACACCAAAAAGTATTTGATAATACATTACGTAGTTTCCAAGTTCTAGAGTTTTACTTCCCTGCAGGACTTTATGGATTTCCTGTACATCCCGATTACAGATGTATTCACATAGTACGTACTCGGTAGGTAGTATCACTTGTTCCCTCGGAATCAAGAGGTTTCGGGTTCCATTCCATTTTGAAATATTATGTGTGGCTATGGTATGTTCATATTTATAGCTGTTACATGATGTGATAACACTGAAATGCTAAATGTGTGTAAGTTAAGTTTCACGTCTGTTCATTCATTTCTGTATGTACCATGACAGTCACATTCAATGGACAGCATGGCGAGGGAAGATGCCACTTATTGTCTTTATTTTCGTATATTTGTTACTGTACTCGTTATGTTATAGTTTTAGTTTTTTCTCAGCACCGGGATTACCACTGTAAGAACAACAACTGCAATTTCCCATTGACTCAATCCACTTGTCTACCTATGAATCGAACTGGGAACTTTTAACTAGAAAGTAATAGTAATACCTCCCATTATTTGTGTACTATATAATTGCACACAGTGTACTCTATTTACTTGCAATTTGTCTTTGCTGTTCCTGTGATGATTCCTATATTCATACCTTAAAAGTTAGAGAGTAGTAGGAAGAGGAATAGTTTACAATGTAGGTTGTACATATTCTTTTCACATATGCTCTGTGTCCTTCCATGAAACTGTAAGTGATGATTTGATCTTGTCTGGTCTTCAATGACATCTTATCATAATACCTGACCAGCAATGCCACCTGTCATATTTCCTATTACTATCTACAACTTAATGCATAATGCGACCTTTTATGTTGGTAACCGAAATTGTCAGATACCCTTCTAGGTGTAAAATCGTCTGATATGACTGAGGGAAACCATGGAAATCGTATTAAGGAATCATTAAATTATCGTTACTCGGGTTGTTTTACAACGACTCACTGTTCGCATAAAATGTCCTCTATGTTACCTCTATTTACACTATCGAATTTCCTCCAACGCATTCCTTCTTAAGTGTTTTACTTCCGACCATTTCTGGGAATTTCTTGTGCACCTATTGCACATGTCTAAAGTATGCAAATTTGAACAGCGAAGGTGTGACTTTCTGTAAGTGGTTATTGATAGCCAGATCTACGGTTCTGTGTGTTCGAAATACACAGGCAGTTTCTTATGCACATAGTCTTTTGTGTTGAACGTATTTTCTCACGGTTTTGGATAGTTGCAGCTCCGAAACTACATAAATAAACTTTGTTTTTTGAAATACCCACATGAACTTCCTTTTCCATGTTTTGATGTGGTTAGTCACCTCTTACAGTTGGTTGATTAAGTTAATTAACACACAATATGGTGGACCATATATATTTTGAAATGCCCTAGTAACTTTTAAACCAATGTACTAAAAACGCAGAAATTTTGAACAATGCAAATATCGGCAGGAGAACATTGTTTAGTTTACTCAATAATACTACCACAAGGTTAACATTCTTGGCAACACAACATAAAGTTGTATTTTTTAAAAAAATAGTACTATGTCAGGTTATTAAATATTTCAACTCTAGATGTAAAATGAAAACAAATAGTACGAGGGCCACTATTTATATTTTGAGCCTAGCAATGAGAAAACAGTAAATTGTCATTGAAAACTGATTTACTGGTTTTCGAAATATTCTCCTTTATGATCAATACACTTTTGCATTCGATCGAACCATTTGCCAAAGCATTTTTTTCAATCTTCTTGAGAAACATCCATAATATGGTTTCTGAACGCATCAATAGCTTCTTCCGGCGATGAAAATCGTTGTCCACGCAATTTATTCTTGACATTCGGGAACAAGAAGAAGTCCCCGAATGTCAAGAATGTCCTGGGTGCCAAATCAGGACTGTACGGTGGATGACCCATCAATTCGATTTTTTGAGTGTTCAAATAGTCGGTTGTTAGACGAGATGTCTGAGAGCTCGCATTGTCTTGATTAAGAATGATCTGACAGAGCTTGTTTGTTTTCCGTATTTGACCAAAGACCTCTGGCAAACAAATTGTTGTGTACAATTCAGAGTTGTCCGTTCTACGTTCCTTTAAAGGCACAGTTACCACATGAGCAGTTCTCCCGATAAAACAGGCGACCATTTTATTTCGATGTGCTCCGAGCGCAAACAACTTTTGTTGGATTTGGTTCTTCTTGAAACACCCATACAGTCGACTGCTGCTTACGTTCTGGCTCATATTTATACGAGGGCTGTCTAAAAAGTATCCGACCTTTGGCCAGAAAAATAGTTGCGAATACCTGACAGATTTGGGACCCTAATCCCCTTCAAAGTAGGCCCCTTGTGCTTCCACACACTTAGCCCACCGATCCTTCCACTGCTGGAAACACCGCTGGAAGTCTTCTTTTGGAATGTTGTTCAGAGGCGTCTTCAATTTTGGAAACAACCAGAAGTCACAAGGAGCCAGGTCTGGAGAGTAGGGAGGTTGGCGAACGGTTGTAATTCCATGTTTGGCTAAGAACGTGTGGATCAATTGGGATGAATGTGCTTGGGCGTTGTCATGATGGACGTGCCAGTTCTTCGCTGTCCACATGTCTGGTCTTTTGCGCCGGACTGTGTCACGGAGTCGCCTGAGAACATCTTGATAGTACTCCTTTGTCACTGTTTGCCCTTCCGGTGCGTACTCGTGATTCACAATTCCACGGGCATCGAAGAAAGCAGTCAGCAACACCTTGATTTTGCTTCGCACCTGCCGCGCTTTTTTCGGCCTTGGAGAATCGGGATGCTTCCATTGAGATGATTGTTGTTTTGTTTCTGGGTCGTACCCGTACACCCATGACTCATCTCCAGTTATCACGAAATTCAGATACCCAGGATCAGTGTTGGTGGTGTCCAGAAGGTCCTGTGAAACGTCAAAACGGGTGTCTTTTTGTTCCTGAGACAACAACTTGGGTACAAATTTAGCAGCCACTCGTTTCATGTTCAAATCGTCACGCAAAATTGCATGTGCAGAATCTTTACTCACTCCAACATCTTCTGCATTCTCCCGCACTGTCAAACGGCGATCTGCCATCACCAAATTTCGCACCCGCTCAACAACAGCTGCATTCCGAGCAGTTTGGGGCCTGCCGCTACGCTGCTCACTCTCGACTGATGTGCGGCCATCTTTGAATCGGTTGAACCATTGTTTAATTTGTGTTACACCCATCGCATCTTCTCCAAACACCTGCTGAATCTTATGAATTGTTTGGCTTTGAGAATCACCCAGCCTTTGACAGAATTTGATGCAGTATCTTTGCTCAATTCGTTCAGTCATCTTGCGAGAAACACTAAATCCGACGAACACTACCAACAGCACCTCACTTCGCGACCACCAGCTCACGACTGGCACACGCGAACGCGGTGAAAAAATTCAAGCATGCGCATTAAGGTTCTTCCTTCCACTGTGCACGGTGGCGCCGCCTGAGAATCACTACTTTGCGTGCAAAAAATTAAGGTCGGATACTTTTTAGACAGGCCTCGTATGCCCATGATTCGTCACTGTTACAATCTTATATAAGTCTTTTGAATCACCGCCATTGTATTTATTGAGCATTTGTGTGCACCAATCGACGCGATCTTCTTTTTGAGTTTTTTCTCTTTTTTGTCAAATTATGTGGGCTCCAGCGAGAACCGACCTTTCTTACAGCTAAATGGTCATGTAATATTTTATATATGCTGGTGGTAATATTTCATATATAATGCCTAGAGTTGCCTCAATATCACAGTATGTCACATGGAGATCTTGCAGTATTAGGTTTTGCACAGCATCAATGTTTTCTTAAATAACAACTGATTTTGAACGCCCTTCGCGAATTTTGTCAGTGAGCGAATGGTAGCCACGAGTAAAATCGTTAAAGCAACGTTTCACAGTGGCAAAGGATGTTGCTTCATCGCCAAATGTGGAAGTAAGTTGATCGATGCACTCTTGTCTTGATAGGGGACGTAGAGGCTCAGTGGTAGAGCGTTCACCTCCGGTACTTGGGGTACCTGGTTCGATCCCAGCTCGCGCCGTGTGGACTTTGTGGTGGATAAACACCGTGCTCGAGGTTTTCTCGAGGTTCTTCTGTTTCCTCCCACTTTCTTCATTTCACCATTTCACTCATCTTTCATCACCACCGTCTCCTTTAGCCTAACCGGAATAATCGTGGGAACTAAAACTTAAAGATTTCATTTCATTTTCATTTTCTTGTCTTGATAATCCAAGTCGAAAATCGTAATAAATCAACACACGAAAATTTTGACGAGTTAATTCCATTTTTCTGTTGTCATGCAATCTTCAAGTCAACGTAAATAACATATATAAAGCTATTGACTAAACATTTGAAGTACATGACAGTCAACAATGTCACACGTTTCTATGTAAACAAAAAATGGCACCTAACTACAATCAGTGTTGCCAAGGCTCAAAATATAGTGGCCCTCGTACTACACTTGTTATGCATTGTTGCAAACTAAGAACGCTATGGAATCACAAACTTCGAAAATCAATCAAGTTTTGGAGGGTTTTACAACAGTAATAACTCAAGTGAGACAGATGAAGTAATGCACATTCAAAGAACTATAATCTCAAATACTACGGTCATCATATAACGTGTTTGGAATAAGTAGAAACAAAGTTACCAGAAATTGATTTTTTTTTCAATGGACCTTATTTCGAAAAAAAATAATGTTTTGAAAAGTATCATATTGAATTAAATATATAGTTTCCGGTACACATATTGATCATAATGCCGTTTACGGCAATTAAATAACCTCAAACTATTCAGGATATGAAAAAGTGCTTAACTTTTATATATTGCTTAAAACTACATACTTGTGTGGACTTATAAAACATTTCTTATTTACTTTGTTTTTAAAACACTACAACAAAGCTTTTTGTTAGATGTAATTACAATAAGTTTTCCGAATATCATGGTTTTAATCATTGTTGCAAACTGTAACATTTTTTACTACATTTTCAATAGAGTTTGTGATACCTAATTGCTGGAAACGGCATTATGATCTTCACATCTAACTAACTAACTCTATGGCCTATGGAACCCGGAATTTTAATGCCGCGTTTACAAAAGCTCTCCATTGACTTCTATCCTTAGCCAATTGGATCCAGTTTCTAATTTCTATTCCTATCTCTGCGAGATCCATCTTAATATTGTCCTCCCATCTGCGCCTAGGTCTTCTTAATGGTCGTTTTCCGATTGGTCTTCCAGTCAAGACTTTAAAAGCGTTTCTACTTTCTTCCATTCTAGCTACTTGACCCGCCCACCTAAGCCTCCTAGACTTAACGACCCTAACAATGTTTGGTAAACCTTATAAATTATGTAGTTCCTCGTTATGAAGGTTCCGCCATTCCCCATTCCCGTTCCTCTTGAGTCCGAATATTCGTCTCAGGATCTTGTTCTTAAATACTTTCAGTCTATGTTCTTCCCTCAGAGTAAGCGACCATGTTTCGCAACCATACAGAACAACAGGCATGATTATCGTTTTATATATTTTAAGCTTCAAATTCCTCAACAGGATTCGCGACGACAAGAGATTTTGAATCGAGTAGTAACACGAATTCCCTCCTTTTAGTCGACATTTAATTTCTTCGTGAATATGATTTTCGTCTGTTAATATTGATCCTAAATATTTGAAAGTATCCACTTTATCAAAAGTATTATTTAATATTTTAACTCATCCACAATTTGCCGTATTATGGTCCCGACGCACTTCTATGTACTTAGTTTTCTCAGCATTTACTTCTAAACCCATGTCCTGCAAGCGTTTAGTAAGACCTGTGCATTTATTTATATTGTTCTCCTATCATCCCCTATTAAATTTACATGATCAGCATATGCCATAACCTGGTGAATACCGTTCAACTCTAGACCCTGGTTGCTATCTTTGATTTTCCTTATAGCGTATTCCAGCACAAAGTTAAATAATCATGGCGACAACGCCTCTTCTTGTTTCAGCCCATTTTCGACATGAAAGCTCGTGGACAAAAAATTTCCTACCCGGACTTTACTTTGGGACTCATTTAAACATCTTAATTAATCTAATTAGCTTTGTCGGTATTCCAAGTTCTGTAAGAACGTTGTATAATGTTTCTCTCCTAACCGAGTCGTTCGCCTTTCTAAAATCAATAAATAATTTATGTATAGGGATATTGTATTCCCACTTTTTTCGAGTATCTGGCGAATTGTAAATATTTGGTCGATAGTTGATCGATTTCGTCTAAATCCACACTGATAATCTCCAATAATTTCATCTGCGTATGGGGTCAATCTTGCTAATAGAATATTTGAAAGGATTTTATAGGATGTTGACAGCTGAAAACTGTCTATGCAATTGAACGAGGTACTTATCTAAGCAGTTTTTCGAAAAAAAAAGGCTTTTGAATAAAGTGAAAATTTCAATCCCTTGTAAGTGTGTTCATTCGAAATTCCTCATACAATGGTCATAATACTGACACTAAACACTTTGGACGTGCGTTGCTCATTCTTTCTCATTTGCGTTATTGCTGCTGTAGAAGTCACCAAAATTTGAATGTTTGAGATATTGTAGCGTTCGTAGTTAACAACACTGGATAGCGAGTGTGGTATTATATATTTTCCTTTTACACATATGTACAGGGACTATTTATCTCGATACACCCTTGTAAGTTTTAAACTAATGGACAGAAAAACGCTGAAATTTTGTATTCTGCAAGTATTTACAGAGGAGCATTGCTTAACATGCTCTGTGGTGCACAAGATTATCAATGTTGCCAACCCAACATAATGGTTTATTTTTTCAGCTGGTATTGCGACAGGTTATTACATATTTTAAATCGATAAGTTAAGCGAAAATCTCCAATCTTACATTCATTAACCAGCGTTGCAAACTGAGAACGCTACAATATCACAAAGTTCAAATTTTGTTCCTTCTACAGCAGTAATAACAGAAATGAGACAGAAGGGGCAATGTACTTTAGCGTCTAACATTTTCATCATGATACGACGAATTTCGAATCAATACAAACAAAGTTAGAAAGGATTGAAAATTTGACTTTTTCAAAAGCATTTATTTCGAAAAACGGCTTAAATAAGTACCTCATCCAATTACATGGATGATTTTTAAGAGATAGGAAGAATGTCGTTTACAGCAATTTGATGTCTCAAACCGTTCTGCAGATATGGTAAAATCTGTTAAAGTTTGGAACTATGCTTCAAATGATGTAACTCAGAGAACTTATTGTAATTATACCTACTAGAAATATTGTTGTAATTATATAAAGGCACACAAATAAAAAAATGTTTTAAAAAGTTCCCATAAATACTCCATTTAAGCAATTTATCAAATTTTAGAAATTTTTTCATGTCTCCGGAATGGTTTGACATATTAAATTACTGTCAACGCATATGACCTCTGAAAAAGTCAAATTTTCAATTCCGCGTATCTTTGAATTTACATGTTTGAAATACGTTGTATGATGATTGTAGGATTCAAGATTAATGTACTTTGGAAGTGCATTATTCTGCCGTGTCACTTGCGTTATTATACTTAACCCTTCATTATTGTGTTGCTTTTAGATGTTTATTACACTGCCATGTCCTTAGTATGCAACACTGCATAATAATTATGATATCAATTTTTCGTTTCACACATAGATTTAAAATGTAACTTCATTAGTTTCGTAGTCATTTTGACGTAGTTTCACTTTTCAAAATAACTACAACTTCATGTGGGTTAGCATTTTTGTTAACCTTGTAGTATCTAAGGGTATATCAATGTTCCCCTACTGATATTTGCATGGCACAAAATTTCGGCTTTTTAAAATCCATTAGTTTAGGACGTACAAGGGTAAATCAAGATAAATGGTCCACCCTATACATAGTAAATGGTCAGAGCCTTGACATTTCAGTTTAACGTCCCACGTTTATGCCCTTTAAGTTAAAGGAGAGAATAAGTAAGGCAAATGAATGATTATGGAAGAATTGGTGGAATGAGAAAGTGGGAGGAAACAGGAGTACTTTGATAAAACCTAGGAGCACGATGTGGCCGTGGATGGAACAAGGGACTCCACACGCTAGAGGTAAGCGCTATTCCACTGATCCATCGTGGGCCTTTCGTGGAACCTTGACATTTTGCATAAGTGTTAAGACGAGATTTTGTAAAATGCAATCTGTAAGGAAGAAAACGAGGGAAAACCTTTACGCATCTCTAATGAAACAGAAATTGTATTAACTATTTTGAACCCAGAAAAAATTATGAGAGTATATTTCTTTCAAGTATTTTCCATAAACCTTATTTTTTTCATACGAAGAACGGACTTCTGCTCGTTTCTTACATAATAATAATTTCAAGTAACCAATATTGTTATTATAGGTTTATAGTTATGTTATTGTGGCTACAGTTTTAAAAAAGAAAAACGACTTATAATAATATGGGAAACGAAACCATGTTACCGAAAATTTATTAGATATCTTACGTGTGAAAGGTTGTCGCTTATGACTTCTGTTTACTCTTGGTTATAGCGCTGACCAATGTCTAACTGTAAATTAAGTACGACTACTTCAATGTGAATAATATTACGAAGAATGGTCTATTTCTATATGTAAAAATTGATATTTTGGGCAAATACAAATTTCGGCGGAACGACTAACAAATAAAGCAATCGACCGAACAACGCTGTAGTACATTTTGAATGTACTGAGTCAGCAAGTAAATGGAATCATGTACTGTACGAAAGATGATCGACTTATACTGAGAGGCTCACTTCTCCACTGTCAAACCGATGGCACTAGTATACTGTCAAACTGCTCTTTGGACCAATGTTATAGTCCAGAAACATGCTTCAGGCTTCCTCGGGTTTTCTAGAATGCTCTGAAAAGTGCCATAGAGTATTGTTAAGTTGAATGCATCATACAATATGCGTCGACGTTCAATTGTTTTCCTACTGACAGTTTGTTGTGTTCATACATTCTTGGAAGACTGAGCTTCATATTTAGGGACTTTTACACACATATTAGAATTTTTATGATAATATACACATATTTTTTTCTGTAAACACACGGAATTCCCCAAATTCTTTAGGAATCATATCAAATATAATTTTCCATTTTCATAGGTAAATATCTCCATAGATAAGTTTAATAAATATTAGTTAAAGTACTCATAATTTATCTCTTGATGTTCTTTGATACAAAAGAGAAAGTGAAAATGAGGATATTCCACTCCGACAAATCCGTTTGTTCTCACTGGACTTAATTATTCTTTATATTAGTTAAGAGGGGGAAATACCTTCTATATGGACCCTATATTTATGTCTGCAAGTACGTATTTTTAAAGAAAAGTTTAACATGAAGATTTAAATGTTAACAATTCATTAGAAATGAATGCTGTGACATTTTATTTGTCACTTACAGTTTTTTTTTATTAGAAACGTGTTGACCTGTGTAAAGTGATCAATTTAAGAAATATTTAAAATGAGACTCAGGTGTATTTCTAAAAGCGCGTTGATCCAGCAATCATCTGGCCATATGATACAAATTGGTGTCGTTGTGTTGGAGCAGCCGTAGAGTTGTAGTGCGGTTTGAGACCACATAACCACGTACTCCGCAACTTTGCTTCCAATCTGGTGCCAATGCAGCAGGAAATACCACCCGTTTCGACGAGGCATAGAAAACTACTAACGTTTTCACAAATGAAAATCATTGTAGGTATTGTAATTATGTTCTAAAAATACATTTTGAATATAATTTGGAATATGTAATCGATGTTAATGACTAGTAATGGTAAAAACATTTTCCTGCTGTTAAAGTTTAATTTTCTCCAACGATATTCAGCTAAGCAGATACATTAGTAGCATCACATTCATTTTAAATTTCAAGAGTAATAGATAGCAAAGAATAAGATCACAACATTGAAAAGAGGTAATATAAAATAAATAAAGTAATCCGTCATCTTATTATTGAGAATATTATTCTTTTTCTTTCTTTTTTTCTTTTTTTCTTTTTTTCTTTTTTTTTTTTTTTACTGTTTACGACAGTGCTTTATATGCAGTATTTTCCAGGAATATACAATATTTCAAAAATTATTGATTACTTTTTGTTTTAACGTTAGTACTTCGTAATTTATCAATACTAGTTGAATGTTGAGCTTCCTCAAGGCTTTGTGGATAGTGTATGCACCTTTGTTGTGAATGATCCGGGTTATATTTCCGGTGAAAGCTCATCTAGTTTGGATCGCAGGTTCATGTCTCATATAACCTCCTAATGACTGGGATAATGAACTCAAATAAAAAAAATAGTTGGTTGTCTTATCTGTGTATTCTCCCTGAAGATAAGTGTTGTATTTATGTAGCAATGCTATTGGCGTTCATTCATTGTATTGGTAGGCGAAGCAAGTTAGTAGGATAGGGGTAGTGTAACTATAAAGATAACCAAGAAAGTTCTGTTCTTTTTTAACCCACCACCTTCATCGATATATCACCTAAGACTACCTTTAAAATCAAAAAAGTGCCCATCAGAATCGACGACCTTCTGCCAACGTTCTGGAATTCCATGGATTCCATCGAAGTAGAACTTGGTAGGCCGTGAAGCGAAGAAAGTATCAAGTGCATTTCCTACTATGGATTTGAACTGGCGTCCTCTAAAGTGATAATCCAAGGAATGGAACAGGCGATAATCGGACGGTGCAACGTCCGGGGAGTATGGCGGATGCAAAAGTGTTTCCCACCCAAGGCGTAGAATGGTGATTCGGATCGCCACGTGGGGCTTAGCGTTGTCCTATAACGAGAGGATCCCTTTACGATTCAGAAGTGCTGGCTACAGAGTTTTGAGTTTTTCTTGAACACGGCTCAACTGCTGATACTACACAGTTGCATTGATGGTCTGACCAACTGGTAGCAGTTCCCGATGCACGATGCCAAGAGCAGTCCAACAAACACACAGGAGAATTTTCTTGTGGTGCAGAGCTGGTTTCGGCTGTATTGGAACTAGTTCATTGAATGCTAACTAATGATGACGCCGTCGTGAAGCTTCGTACAGAACCCACTTCTCATCACATGTCAACACCCTGTCCAGAAATGGCCTCTTCCTCAGACGAGACAGCTAAGAAACAAAAGTGTCTGCTCGCATTGCCTTCTGGCCCGGAGTCAAATCATGTGGGACACATCGACCTAACTTGTAGTGGTTCCCAAGTTGATGGAGGTGCCGAATGTTTTTTCCACTCACACTGAATTGTAGTCCCAGTTCCTCACACGCCTGGCCACTGTTTGCCTCAATTGCTGAATAAAGATATTCGTTTTGTACATGTGTTGATCTTCTGGCACGTGGTGCGTCTTCGACTGTTTGTCACCGTTCTTAAACTTGTTAAACCACCGCTGCACTGTCCACGTAGTCACAAAACCCTAACCAAATGCCTGGTTTATCTTCCGCCTCGCTGCATCGGCGTTTGAGCTCAGTTTGAACTTGTACAGCATAGAAGCCCTTATGACGCTCTGTTGAGGTCCTATGTTCACTCTGTCCTTACACAAGTTTACGGTGTAACTGAACTGCACAACCACGTAGTATGTTGGATAAACCCACACCAACAACTGACTTTCGCCTTATCTCCATTAACATTCAACCCAAGGTTAAGGACCAATTGAACAAAGACCTCCACAAAAGCGACAGAACTTTGTTCGTTACCTTTATATTTTCCACGACAATGTTTTATATATAGTATTTGCCAGGAATATACACTATTTCAAATATTATTAGTTACTTTTTTTTTAGCTTTACTACTTTGTTATTTATCAACAGTAGTTGATTGTCGAGCTCCCTCGTGGCTATGTGGATAGCGAATACTCCTTTGGTGTGTTTTATATATAAATTTGATTGTTTTATCTGTGTATTCTGCCAGAAAATATGCGTTGCATTTACGTAGCAATTGAAGCCTATTCCGGAAGAAGGGCACATAGACCGTTTTCGTGAATGGAGAAAAGGAGCCTTAAAAATTTTATCAGAGTGTATAACAAATAATGTAATCTTGCAAATACCTATTACAGGCTTTCTTAATATAAAAGATCTACTTGACTAATAAATAATTTGTATTAAATGAAAAATATATACTATTTTATATATTTATAAACGTATTTGTATAAAATGTTATGTGCCCTTTTTTCGAAAATCCTTGTTGGTTGAAGAAATAGCAAACTATTAATGAATCACAATAATGTCTTTATTCTAAATAAAGCAAATATAAGCTATTACCCATGACAATAGATGTATTATGGATTTAGTCCTGTTCATACTCATTCAATATATATTCAATCCAGTTGCTGTCTTCAGCTGACAAAAACTTCATTAAAGACCGAACACCTTTCTATTTCTGTTCGCTCACTCCAACAAAAGGGACAGGCTTAGGGTCAATATTGCTCAATGCTTCGATATTAGTTTTTGAAAGATAAGATGTTGGCAAGTTGGCATGTACGTAATAGAACACAGCAGAACGCCTGATACAGTGTACTTTATTATTACATATTACATAATGGTGTAGTTTGAAGTTTTTGATGATGGGTTGGAACGAAAGAAAGGATCAAGAGCTGAGTCCCAATCCAAATCAAATCTTTATCCATTGTCAGTTCAAAAGGAGATGGATTCTGTCGACAGGTAACTATGGGTTCTAACCATGGCTTAGCAGATCCGATTCGCTCCAAGTTTTTTTATTTTGCTTCGAACAAACCCGAAGTTGCGGTCGCACTGGCTAAACGAGTGTCCACGCACAGGATATAAACAAATTATTTCACTTTATGAATTTTAGCGAACCAAGAACAAAATTTTGTTATTGTAGTGTTTGTTTTGTCCACCTATAGCATCTGACAACAATACTACTGTTCTTAGTTCTGAAACTTGCTGAGGTTCTTTTTAAAGCAAAATAAGAAAGAAGCTACCGCTACTAGAGTCTGAAGTCAGCTGTGCGCCCAAACAGTAGTGCGAAGTCTTACAAAAACAACATCGCCAATCTGCCAAAAATAAAGATATCGAAATGAAATTTTCACACGACCTACAGTATAACATGGCGGTTTGTTTTCAATGATTTCCGGAAAAAGAGCACATAGGCCTATGTACCCTTCTTCCGGAATAGGCCTCAATTGCATTACGATTGGCGGCCATTTAGCATTTAGCTAGGCGAAGCACGTGCGCCAATAGGGTATAGGTAGAGTAGCTAGTTGCTTTTACCTGTGATTATATAGACAACAGGAAATGTGAAATCTGACTCGAAGAGAATACTTTTTGATAATTATAATCTTCCAATCCGCTTTATCCTTGACTGACTTCAATTTCATTTAATAGAAGTAATTCTTAAACCTGAAAGGAAAGGCATAAGCAATAAGAGTGAATTTTGTCTCAAAGAAAACATACTTCAACTTCATTGAAAATCGAATGTTTCCGAGGAACATATCTTCTAGGATACAGTAAGTTCATGCCTCCCTTATTATTTACATTCTTTAAGGAAGTGGAAAAATTGAAAAACATTAAGGAAAATTAATTCAAATTACATAAAAATCTCGATATTTTTAAAGTAAAATCTTTTTCTTTTGATATTTAGAATATTTTTCTTTCGTATTACCATATATGTGTGGGAATTTTAAGTTGGAATTTAATTTATTCCATTTCAATGTAAGCAATAGAGGTGATAGAGCGATTTTAAAGAATAAAATCATCTATGATGTTGGCATCATCTATGATCATACGCACTATTCCATTCTCATTTTTAAAAAATGAGCAAATCTCATAAATAGGAACCTGAAAATTTGCCTTGAGCTCACAAATGAAAACACATTTGAAAATTATGAGACATTTTCTCAAATATGAATAAAAATTACTTATTTTGTTTTGACCATGCATTTTTCTCATTTCTGAGCAAGGAAATATTTAGGGGTATAGCTTATTTGACTAACAATAGACGGAGATCAGATTATTGGTCTATTATATTGGTACTTTTGTTGTATCTTTTCGTTGAAAAGCAGAAAAAGTGATATACTTTCCCTTCAAGGGGCGTTCATCCATTGCCCCTATATTTGCCCTGGGCTACAGGTTTGTCTCTCTTCATTCTTGCTCAAAAGGATGATAAGTTTGGAACAAGCACAAAATATTACTCACTAAAGCAGTTGATGATGTTAACTAGTTTGTTTAGACTAACAATAGACTGAGAACAGATTGGTTGAATGTATTACGAAAGGAAACATTCCTCGTCTCTTCTCGCAGAAAGAACACTAGAGAGCAAGGTTTTTCTGGAGAGGCGTGTGATCCCTACAGGACTCGATGCTGGTCTACAGAGAACTTTTATATCTCCATTCTTGCGTAAAAGGATGGGAGATTTGGAAAGGCTGCAAAATATTACCCTCTTTAAAGCGTGGGGATATTAGTTTCTGGTAACAATATATTGAAAGCAGATTATTGCTTCATTATAGTGACAGAGTAAATTATTTTCGTCGTCTCGTCTGATTGAAGAAACACAAAAGAAGTTACATTTTTACTTAAGGGAATCGGACGCTAGCAGCCACTTTTGAATACGCGTTAAACAACAGAGGGTTGTTCACTCTTGTGCAAAAGGATGGAACATTTGGAGAGAGTGCAAAATATCATCTGCTGCAACCTCGGGATATTAGCAAGTTTGTAGTAACAATAGGTTCAGAACATTTTATTGGTCTAATATATTGTCAGAAGAAAGATTTTGTCGTTTCAACGGTTGAAACAGCACGAAAAGAATTATTTTCCCCTTTAGCGATCAGTACTCACCTTCTTGATCCACCGCAGTAGCCTACGAACTTTGTCGGAGCTGAATCAAGAGGGAACAAATTACGAAAAAAGTGCCCAGAAATGAGAAAACACATCATCATCTTCATATTGTGTAAATATCCGTCTGTAACGAGGATTTGTCAACATTAAATCTACTGCTATAAACAAGTGACAATTTTATCATCAACTGGCGTATTGTCTCTAGTTTGTATTGTTATTTGAAGTTGTCAAGTAACAGTAAAAAATATTGAGGTAAATCAATAGAGAAATTTTATCTTTTCCTTTGTTGTTAAAAATTAGAAAAAGTATTGGATTACCAATCATGTAAGGTTAAATTAGGTTTGTAATTAATTTCCTCTGGCAATTAATATAAAAGACAACAAAAATATGATTGCAATATGAAATCAAATGAAAATGCCAGAACATTTGGAAATAATTTATTGAAAATAGTTGCTCTTCCGACTGAAATTTTAGAGAATATCTTTAAATATTTTAATTATGCACAGATTGCAAAACTACGATCAGTTTGTCGTAGATTTGATCATATAGGATCTTATCTATTAAACAAGAAATTTCACAGTTTAGAACAAATTTTAAAGGAGCATCTAAGAACAATTAAAGATGACTCTGAAGCCGAAGATGCAACGGAGGATCAACAGTTGATTATTACTCGTTGTCTTGTGGTGGAGTTGTTGAGGTCAGAATATCAAATGCTCAATGCAGTTTGCAAGAGGGCCATTGAACAAAATAAATGTTGCTTCTATGCTGGGGAAATATTGGATATGTTCTTGCAAATTCTTCAGTTTTCAAGACCGAAAATGACGTCACATGCATCGATTGTGTCACAGATTGAAACAATGTTTAAGCTTAATGAGATATTTTACAAGACGTTTCGTCGTTGTGTGGGCAGTTCTCCGAAGCACAATGCTTTATTTGTTTGCACGGACATTTTGAAGTGTTGTTTTGGTAGCGACAGCAGAGAACACGTGGATATAGAAAGAAATAAATGTACCTTTCATATAATAATTGACATAAAACTTATATGTTTTCTCGAATGCTTTGCCGTGAACTTTATAAAAATGAAGAGAACGTTGTTTAACATAGATATGTTGCCAACCACCTTGAGTAGTTTCATATCCGCATACAACATTTACATTATTTTATTAAAGTTAGATCAATATTTATTCAACAGGACCCAACACTTTTCAGAGTATATATCAGTAGATAATTCTCATAACTCATCTGCTTCAACGCCGTGTTCCTGTAATGAATGCCAAATAATTAGAAATTGTTACAAGAGTATCTTCAATTTTGAATTCTCAATATCCATTCCTTTAAGAACATTCCTAGAAAGTTTTAATGTAAAAAGAACAGTAAAGTTGGGAAGTTCATTACTGCGGGACCATATCCTACCAGAGAGTGCATCATACACACATAAGACTATTAAAAAGAACAGAGGATTTCATGTGCATTTAAAAATGAAGGAGAGATCCGATTGTGGTGGATTTTCAGGCTTGTTGAATTGTTTCCAACTATGTAGAGTAGTTAAGAAGACGAGCATACGAAAAAATATTATTAACGAAGAGCAAGTGGTAGACAACGAATCTAATGTAAAAGTCAACACAACTGTGAATAGCCGTGACATATTAATTGACTGCTTCAGTGTTTAGAATATTTGATTTTAGCCTTTCTTTTACTTTCGGATACCCAAGTATATGGTGGAAAAGAAGTATAATATTGAGAAGTTTTTTTTTAATAGTTTAACTGAATGATTTAGTTGAATATAATTATCATTAGTTTTGTAAGTCAAATCCCATTTAAACCTTCATATCACTGATCAGTAGGATGATATAGCTTACGTCATTAATTTATTTGTCCATGTAAGGGGTGTATCGTGCAGTTTTAATTACCACCAGGAAGTTATTATAATATAATGATGAAATTTTGTCAGTATTATATTTGGTTCTTATGTGCATGATGTTAAGAAAATTAGCTCTTGGCCTGGAAAACCATCCCTGAGGACGATGCGGCCACTGTGAAGAAAGTGAAGTGTTTAATCCTGGAAGACAGACGTGTAACCATCCAAACGATTAGAGAGATGAATGAGATTGGTCTCAGTTATGGAAGTGTGTGTAAAATTATCCATTACGAACTTCACATGTCTAAGGTACGTGCGCACTGGGTTTCTTGTCTACTGACACCTTTTCAGAAGCAAGCACGACGTGACATTCCTCAACAGATCTTAACACTGTTAGAAGAGGATGAAGAGGATTTTTTGGGACATCTGATAGCCATGGATGAAACGTGGATTTATTAGTATGATCCGGAGACCAAAACCATGAGCATGCAGTCGAAGCATGCCGATTCCCCCTCCCAAAAAAGGAAAGGTGCAAAAATCAGGGGGGAAAGTAATGCTGTCCATTTTTTGGGGGATTCTTGTAGATCACATATTACCTTGCAAAAGGACAAACCTTCACTAGGAACTACTACAGCAATTTCCTGGACAAATTGCGCGATACTCTTAAAACGAAACACGGCATGCTCTAGAAAGGTGTTCTTATCCTAGCTGACAATGCACCAGCTCATTTATCTCAAGTTCCTGTCCTCAATGAAAGGGTATGTGGCTTTCAGGTATTGCAGCATCCGCCTTATTCTCCCGATCTCGCACCCAGTCACTTTTTCTTGTTTCCCTAAATGAAGAATCCGTTGCATTGTCACATTTCGACAACACATGTGATGTCATTCATGAGGTGAAAGAGTGGTTCAAAGCACAATGTGCGGACTTCTACAATGACAGTATTCGTAAAGTGCAGGAACGTTGGAAAACTGTGTAATTCTGGATGGCGAATACATAGGGATGGGTTTACAACTCCAATATCCGGTTAGAGTCATATGGTTCGGGATCCACGTTAATCAATAGTTCCACGTCTCATATATCCCTGCTGCTGAAAGGGATGTTAAACTCAAAATCAACTCAACTCAACTCAACAACTACAAATCACAACAAACCTGTATCCTATTTATTTTACTATGATAATGAAAACTTCAAGGTACTCCCTCGTATACCAATGCATTTTATACTTAAACGTAAGCAATATGTTGAAAATAAATTACTGATATAACAAGAAAAGCATGGTGCTATACCACAAGACTCAAAATATGCATTACGAAGACTCCTTGAACTGACCTTGTTACCTATACATACAGAAGTATTTGGGTTTATATTATATTTATTTAGGATTTTGTTTCGGGAGGGCTATGCACAACACGTGAATAAACAATTACATTTTTCTTTAGAAATGGTAAGAAGGATTATTGTTGTACGTGTTTTCGGGTGGCTTGAGCCCTAAATACGCCACTGCACTCAGTTAATGACAGGAGCTGGACTACACAGAAGAACGTTTATACTATACAGTTTGGTCTAAAGGATTTGAAACTAACTTAAATTGAGACTTGTAACTTTTGAACCAGACGATTGTACTTCTCGTTTGACATTGCGTACTCGGCACACTTCACAAATAACCTGCGGCAAATACTGATGATTATTTTATTTCTCCAAAGCACAAAAAACAATATAGAATCCTTATATTTTGATTCGTATTTTTTATCCATTAATAATTTTGATATTTACTTTTAATGACACGATGTCTTCCCTGGTTTGCACTTCGAGCGCTTTGAGTGATACTTATTAATGATCTTAATGTATTTTACTTATTTGAATTTCAAGTATTTTGTAACTGTTGATGTCAACAGATGGCGTTACATTATTGTAATAAGTTTTCACGAGTCTTTTCGAAGCACTTGGACACTTCTTGTAGTTAATTGAAAATAGAGTTTTCTATTTATTCGCAAGCATGACTTACTATATAGCAATGTGCAATCTTAAACGGAAACGGAACTGGATGCCCAATGATTTCAATTTCTCCTTGTTGTTAAAACATATTATGGCTCATATTTAAAATAAGTGGAGAAGATATTTTTCACTTAGACCATTCCTGCTGCAATCTTCCTATATTACCCCAGACAGCACAATGCACGTACAGTATCCGTATAGTACATGTACAATTGCACGGATGCAACATGTGCATCATCTGTATAAATGCACGCCTGTACATGTGATGCACATATACATCACAAGTCCTATTCAACATCTTCACGTGCACAGGACATGTGCAGTGCACACGTCCTGCACAAATGATTTCCACGTTCCGCACAGTTGATTTACACGTTACACGTATTCGATTTACATGTAGTGCACAGGTGATTTACATCTAGGACAGCGGTGATTTACACGTAGCACACAGGTGATTTACACGCAGTACCCAGATGATTTACATGTAGGAAAGAGGGGATTTACATGTAGCACATAGGTGATTTACATGTACGATAGAGGTGATTTACACGCAATACCCAGGTGATTTACATGTAGGACAGAGGTTATTTACATGTAGAACACAGGTGATTTACACGCAGTAAGTGCACAATTGCACGGATGCAACATGTGCATTATCTGTATAAATGCACGCCTGTACATGTGATGCACATAAGCGTCACAGGTCCTATTCAACATCTTCACGTGCACAGTACGTGTATTGTACACGTCCTGCACAAGTGATTTACGCCTTCCGCACAGTTGATTTACACGTAGCACGTATTTGATTTACATGTAGGACAGAGGTGATTTACATGTAATACATGTACAATTGCACGGATGCAACATGTGCAGCATCTGTATAAATGCACGCCTGTACATGTGATGCACATATACATCACAAGTCCTATTCAACATCTTCACGTGCACAGGACATGTGCAGTGCACACGTCCTGCACAAATGATTTCCACGTTCCGCACAGGTGATTTACACGTTACACGTATTCGATTTACATGTAGTGCACAGGTGATTTACATCTAGGACAGCGGTGATTTACACGTAGCACACAGGTGATTTACACGCAGTACCCAGATGATTTACATGTAGGAAAGAGGGGATTTACATGTAGCACATAGGTGATTTACATGTACGATAGAGGTGATTTACACGCAATACCCAGGTGATTTACATGTAGGACAGAGGTTATTTACATGTAGAACACAGGTGATTTACACGCAGTAAATGCACAATTGCACGGATGCAACATGTGCATTATCTGTATAAATGCACGCCTGTACATGTGATGCACATAAGCGTCACAGGTCCTATTCAACATCTTCACGTGCACAGTACATGTGTATTGTACACGTCCTGCACAAGTGATTTACGCCTTCCGCACAGTTGATTTACACGTAGCACGTATTTGATTTACATGTAGGACAGAGGTGATTTACATGTAGTACATGTACAATTGCACGGATGCAACATGTGCAGCATCTGTATAAATGTACGCCTGTACATGTGATGCACATAAGCGTCACAGGTCCTATTCAACATCTTCACGTGCACAGTACATGTGCAGTGCACACGTCCTGCACAAGTGATTTACGCCTTCCGCACAGTTGATTTACACGTAGCACGTATTTGATTTACATGAACGACAGAGGTGATTTACATGTAGTACATGTACAATTGCACGGATGCAACATGTGCATCATCTGTATAAATGTACGCCTGTACATGTGATGCACATAAGCGTCACAGGTCCTATTCAACATCTTCACGTGCACAGTACATGTGCAGTGCACACGTCCTGCACAAGTGATTTACGCCTTCCGCACAGTTGATTTACACGTAGCACGTATTTGATTTACATGAACGACAGAGGTGATTTACATGTAGTACATGTACAATTGCACGGATGCAACATGTGCATCATCTGTATAAATGTACGCCTGTACATGTGATGCACATAAGCGTCACAGGTTCTATTCAACATCTTCACGTGCACAGTACATGTGTAGTGTACACGTCCTGCACAAGTGATTTACGCCTTCCGCACAGTTGATTTACACGTAGCACGTATTTGATTTACATGTAGGACAGAGGTGATTTACATGTAGTACATGTACAATTGCACGGATGCTACATGTGCATCATCTGTATAAATGTACGCCTGTACATGTGATGCACATAAGCGTCACAGGTCCTATTCAACATCTTCACGTGCACAGTACATGTGCAGTGCACACGTCCTGCACAAGTGATTTACGCCTTCCGCACAGTTGATTTACACGTAGCACGTATTTGATTTACATGTAGGACAGAGGTGATTTACATGTAGTACATGTATAATTGCACGGATGCAACATGTGCAGCATCTGTATAAATGTACGCCTGTACATGTGATGCACATAAGCGTCACAGGTCCTATTCAACATCTTCACGTGCACAGTACATGTGCAGTGCACACGTCCTGCACAAGTGATTTACGCCTTCCGCACAGTTGATTTACACGTAGCACGTATTTGATTTACATGAACGACAGAGGTGATTTACATGTAGTACATGTACAATTGCACGGATGCAACATGTGCATCATCTGTATCAATGTACGCCTGTACATGTGATGCACATAAGCGTCACAGGTCTTATTCCACATCTTCACGTGCACAGTACATGTGCAGTGCACACGTCCTGCACAAGTGATTTACGCCTTCCGCACAGTTGATTTACACGTAGCACGTATTTGATTTACATGAACGACAGAGGTGATTTACATGTAGTACATGTACAATTGCACGGATGCAACATGTGCATCATCTGTATAAATGTACGCCTGTACATGTGATGCACATAAGCGTCACAGGTTCTATTCAACATCTTCGGATGCGCAATACCTACCATGCACACGTCCTGCACAAGTGATTTACACCTTCCGCACATTTGATTTACACGCAGTACCGAGAGGATTTTCATGTAGGACACAGGTGATTTCCTCGTAGTGTAGAGGTGATGTAAAAGCATATTAGAGATACAACGAAAAAAAAGGAGTTTATATATTTGGTGCCTTACGCAGTTCAAATACAACATTGTAAACGTCTTCTTGAAAAGTAACAGAGTTACATGTAACGAAAAAGCAATTATATACTTACCCAAAATTACTGACTCGTGCACTACTCTACCGCACCATTAACGTTCCAGGCCAGTAATCCCAAAGTTCTATATTCCAATCCCCCCCCCCCTCAAAAGGCAGCTACAGCATATTCTCGTCACCTGAAGACGAGACAATATGGTACTCTGACGAAACTTTGTTTATCAGTAGCGTATATATTAACAAACCACTGTCACGAGCATTTAGACAATATTTTTCTTTTTTCCTACACATATATCATTATAGACTTTTCATTTTGCTATGCAGCATATTGGGTATCGTACCATTAGGGCCTGGAAGTTGAAGACCTTACCTAAAAAAATTTTTAAAAAGCCTAAACATATTAAGAAAATGACCTAAATTTGGAAAAAAATACTTAAAATATGATAAAATCAATAATGATACACTTAATGTGTATAATATTTAAATAATACACAATTCTGGTGATATGTTGAACAGAAAAAAAATTTGCAAATTTGCATTTTCTTCGCCCTGTTTCTGCTGCTCATTTTGAACTACTTGGAGGACAATCCTCACAAGCATCTACTGTCTGGTCATACCTACTATATCTGCTCCAGTCATTCAAGGGTTCCTATTGTCAGAGATTATTACAGAAAACTATGTTTAAGAGTTTCTAATTGAGAATGGGCAGCAAAACTGTAGTTGAAAAAAAGGTCAAGTACCAAAACCAGCTGTTAAGACTTAAAGGGTAATGGGGACCAATAAGCCAAATATGACTTAAAACTAAGCATTTTCTGGCCTAAAATGACCCGAAATTAACATATATTATGGTGTCCCTCTTACCTTCGGGCACTTGGGAAAAACTATCTTTAACTTCCGACCCCTATATATGATACTGAAAATATTAAGAAAGAAAAAACTCATACTTGTCTGAATAATTAGGTTCTGAACTTTTAAACAGTTGTGGTTTGCATATATATTTTTTTCTTTTAATACAGTGCTTGGTTTGTCAACATAGCTTTTACATAGTACGATTTCATCAAAAGCCATCATGGAGCTATTTCAGATTTAAAATATATGCTTGATAAAGCAAAGTGGCCTCAACTCAATCACAAGTGAAATTAGATTTTAAAAAAATCCAAGTGCAAAAATGTTTATATATTCTATTAACCGTAACTTGGTGCAACTCCGCTGTAATTTTATGGAAATAGTAGGTATTACAACATTGATAACAACTGATTATATATATATCTATACATTTATTTCTTATTAAATATAAAAAGTAATCTACAAGATGGTTGTAGTTTTTTTTTCTTTCTTTTAATTTACTTTCTCCGATAAATCCTTGGCCTCAGTCCTCTGCATCCTGTAAAGAGAAGTTTTAAAAGTAATACAGTAAGTGCAGACACTAAATCAATCTATTTAAACTAAATCACAGTCATATTCTTAGCATAGTTTGAGATTGAGAATTTAAATATGGTCCATCCAAATTATACATGCCATACCATTTTCTCCAGAAACAAAGCTAAAGACTACCATTTAAGCTCAATAAATCACCACCATCAACATCTCTGAAATAAGATTTCTTAGGGTATTGAATCAATTCCAGTAAGAGTATTTAAATTAGCAATTTGAAAACGAGGCTGGCTTTTTATCGACAGGTGGCAATCCTGTGC
Source organism: Thermobia domestica (assembly GCF_964235325.1). Classification (NCBI taxonomy): domain Eukaryota; kingdom Metazoa; phylum Arthropoda; class Insecta; order Zygentoma; family Lepismatidae; genus Thermobia; species Thermobia domestica. The sequence continues at coordinate 99,171,977 of NC_137465.1, read as the reverse complement.
AAACGTGTGTTGAAAACACTGGTAGAACATCTCATGAGTAAATGGTACTAAATGCACTGACCTTGAATGACATTGACAAGTGTGGGTTTAAGTACACGTAAAACTGAGTTATTACAACAGGAGTAAATGTATGAGCATGCTTGTTCACCCCGTGCTCATTCGTACGGACAGTGAAGGATGAGAATAAACTCAAGACTGGATGCAGTAAGAACTATGAGAAGTGAATTTGGTAGAGAAATTGAGGTGAATGTTCACGGATGATCGAAACACTACACTTCGAATGCCTTCTGAAAAGTTCAAAATGAAGACGAAAGCTGTGAGGCAACGCATAACGAAGAAAAATCTAGCACAAATGGAAGTTTTATGTTACCTAAGCTACGGGAAGTGGGTTGAAAGTAAGAAACAATATTCAGAGAAGCAAGCAAGATGAAAAAGATTTATTTTTGTGGCATGAACAACCAATAAAAACGTTGCCTTTTCCATATTATCAATTGTATATAACTGGCTGATCTCTACCACGTTATGCAAGATAGGCAGAAGTATATACAGTAGTGCACTCTGTATTCCTCTCTGCGAGCGGCCGAGGATGGTTTAGAGTATGAAATGCAAATAAGTTACGTACCTGCCCTTGAAATTATATTCATTTTCATACAAATTAAACGTTATAGGGGTTCAGATCCGACGGACTTCCTGTCAGTGCGCCCCTGACTTATATGACTCACAGTGAAACAAATTTATAAATCTTATTGCTATCAAGTACAATGGCATTATTAATAATTTTTTTTAGATATTCATATTTCAAGTCATGTTACTAGATACTGAGACACTGGAAGACTAAGTACTGCTTAAAATTTAACCCAAAATATGCAAAAACACAGTGGCAAATTTGTGTAAGAAAAAAAGATCCTATATCCTAGATAAGCGATCGGCAAAATCCATATTCTCTGTCTGCGTGCCTGTAAATCGAATAGTGCAATGACGGGACATCGGATTATCCTCCTTCCTAACTCAGCGTTGCAATCCTGACGTAAAGGTTTCTTCTTTTTTTCAACTAATATAATGTACATTTTGAATTTAAACAATACTAGTAAGATTCTTAAGAAACATTTCTTTTACTATCAATGAGTCAATTTCTTTTTATCATCAGGTGGTACAGTGTTCCACATAAATATCGCAACTCTATAGTAGTACAATACTTTATTTTATGCATTTGAAATCAATATTTCGCTGGTTACCTGCCTATCAGGCGTTAGTTTAAGGTTAGATTGATTATGCAGCAACCTGCAGAACATTGATTTCAAATGTATTGCATAAGATAAAATCTTAAAACTGTAGTCGAGTTGCGATATTTATATTGAACACTGTACAAGACGAAAAAAAAAATGAAATGTTCCTCTCTTTTCCGTCGATATTAACCTTTAAAAAAAAAAAAGAAAAAGTTTGTTTGTGTCATATAAGTCTACAAATTTCTAATAGTTTGTAAAATACATAATCGTTCTCGCAGAATAAGAAAAAAGTCTTAAAGATCATGAAATCTCAAACACCCCCGAATCGCCCAGTTTTGTTCTAGTGTCCCCTTTGAAAATGAGAACGCCGCTGGAGAGCGTTAATATACACGTTGAGAATAGGTGCGTATAAATTATAGAGAATAAAGTTGAAAGAATGACTGCGTCAAAGGTTTTTTTTTTTTTCTGCTTATAAATTACCTACGAGAGCAAACACATTTTATACTCCGTTAGCTACTCGCACATATTTCAAGGTAAAAGCACAGTTCCGCACCTCCTTGCCCGCTAGGTCCCAAGTATGCAAAAATGTCCGCCCTGTTGCCGACTTCTGATGTAGATTATAGTGACAATTTAAAGCTTGGAGACCACTTGTTAACCGTTCTTATTTTGAAAACTGCTGCAAAATTGCATGTAAATATTAAAATAAAGGCTTACGAATACATGAAAACCAAACATCAGAGGTGATACGTACCTTCGTGACCTCCTTGTTTTGGCGTGGTGCAGCCAATCACTTATCGCTTCCCTGATTTGCTCCTCCGAACACTCAGGATATAATTTTTTTGCAGATGCTAGAAAAAAATGTACATATGACTATGTTGATATATATGAAATTATACATTCATTAGTAAACTTAAATCCTAAAATAAGAACATCAAAAGTGAGAAAGAGAAACCCTAACAACAATTTTGGTATGCAATCCTTTTCCGTCTGAATGATACCTTGGTAATGAGATATTTGCTGTATTTACGAGAGTATAATACTTCACGCAATTTTTATACGGAACAGATAAAGAAAAACTATTTCGCATACAGCATACAGAGAAGTTTATGCTCCGATTTCCCCCCCTCCCACTGCCTCTCTGTATTGAAGATTGCTGAAATTGTCATTCCCAGCAGTGAGTCACTCACCACACCAATGACTCCCCTCTCAATCTAATTGACATTTTTATCATTTGCAGCAATTGTCAGTGACTTTTTAAGTAAATAAAAAAGTGCAGTCATTACAAAGCATATACGACGTATGATATTTTCGTCTTACAAGTTTAAATAATGTGGGGAGAGGATTGGAAATATTTTGTGTGATCTGGAATTGAACCAACGGCCATGTTTCACATGCCTTTCAAAATTATTGTTTATAATGAGAATCATTGTTTTAAGGTAATAAAATTTGGAACAATTCAGCGGTATAATTGAGTAAATATAGTAGAATTTTATGGCTTCTACTAACGCCAGAAAAAGAACCTATCAAATTAAAAATTCCTCACTTATTGAAATAATTAAACATAACTGTACTCATCTCACTTTTCTTCTGTTTGTTTTGTTTTTGGTGGGGTCTGTGTTACTACAAACACTCAACTTACATTCTATTGCAAAACAGTATATTTTATATCAAAGAACAATTTGTTACTCAAAAAGAAACAATATACAGGGTGCTTCAGGAGGAAAGGTCAATAATTTGAGAGGCGGTCAGATTTGTCGACTACAACAATAAAGTTTACATAAACATATACGTTTTAAACCTTTGTTTCAGATTATCACTACATGAAGTTTAATGCATGGTGACAAGGGTACACTGCAATTATGTTGAAATGCGTACTGTGATACTATAAGACACGAGAATGGTAACTAATGTAAAGAGGACTGAGGAGGATACTACAGGATTAACACTACTCATAATTGGCACCAATGGTCCGCGGAAAACCAACATGCTTCATGCGAACAGTTACCAGATGGAACTTTCGTGTTGACAGTGCACCATACCTTCATCTTTTGCAAAATACTTTCCCTCCGTATTTGGAGGATAGTATTCTTTCTACACATCATGTGATACCAAATGGACGGTGAACCGTTTTCACTCGACTATCACCCAGTGCCTTCACGCAAAATACTAGTCGTTGGATTGGATGTTTTGGGCTAGTCTAATGGCCACCTAGGCACCTGTTCTAACACCCTTGGGCTACTGTATGGGTGGTTGAAAGAAAAGGTGTACAGTGTTGGTAAATAACAGCGGGAACATAAAATGAATGAAACTGTTTCAACGTAACTCCAATGTACACATTTCCTTGTCCACATGTACCAAATTCATATAGTAATATCCCTGAAACAAAGTTTATATGGACTTCTTGTTCTGGACATGCTTGAGCACAACCTAATTATTGCCCTTTCCCAATAAACACCCTATAAACTATCAAGCATTGAAGACAATGCGATCACGATTAAAAAAAAAATGCACAAAAAAATCTTACCAACAATAAACTTGTAGGTTTGTGTCTCCACAAACGACAGCTTCCTCACACAATTTATTCCCGACTTTCCTGTGAGGCTATACAGCTCAGCAACTTCATCCACCACGACACGACGAAGAATATTCTGTGCTAGTTGTTTTGGAGTTTTTCCACCACTCGCCAACATTTGAAACTGAAAGTAACATTGTATCGATTGTGCTGTGTTAATGCAGCGAAAAAATTTCATGCATATAAATAATATTTTTCAATATTTAGTTAATGTTAGAGCAAATAATCACCATAAATTATTTCTTGTGATTAAGTTATCTGCCAAGGTTACATATCTTTTATATGATGTGAAATGTGGTGGCAAAAATAAATCAGCAAATCTGATGAAAACTAGGATCCAATTTGGATAGATTAATACATCTTACTTTTAAACAATCAATGTTATTGGTAGTTTTTTTTTTCAATGTTACTTTCGTTTGTTTGCTGAAGAAACCAACCTAGGAAATGCATTACATTTTTTGCCAACTCCACTGTTTTTACTTCATAGAGCATGTGGAGGAATGTAGTACTATCCGAGTTCCCATGATCGCTAAAGAAGATAATTCTTTAATGTGTGACTTTTTGAATGTGTCTTAATTCTGCAAATTTGATAAAATTATACATATACATAGTCAATATACACATACATTCTTAGTTGTTGAAAACTTTTTACACAATTTAACTTATAGAAAAAAACATGCATACGGATGAAACGTATTTAATAACTTCAAAATGTCAACTCTTACGACAATTTAGTATTCAGCACCAATGTTGTAAATGTCAAGTTTTTGTCTTACACATGAATATAGAAGCGAACAGTCAATATAAAAGTGAGCAGAAAGTGAAGTTTAATTTCAGAGCACAATAAGATAAATAACAGACACTCAATATTCTATTATTACAATGAAATAGTGAGAGTAGCAATATAAAAAGTATCATACAAACATCCCTTTCAAATTAATACAATTGCCATGACTTCAGAAAAATATGTATTTCGTAAATTCACAACTTTACTCATGCAAAGCGACGATTTTTTTTTTTTTAAATTTAATAAGTTAGAACACTGAAATAGAAGATTGACGGACTGTGCCATCAGTACTACTTTTAGTTGTTTATATTCACAATGAGGAGTATTAATGGTGCTATCTAGTAGGAAAAAAAAATAACAATGGTAAATCTCATACAGGATGTACGCGAATCTGAACCTATAAAGTGGAGATAATCTATGTATCTCCGGAAAACTTAGGTCAAAGTTAGATCAAATTCAGTCACCAAAAATCGGGAGCATTCTGCTAGGGAGCGCTACATAACTAATTTCTGTGAAAACAATTTATTTTCTGAAATGTTATAAAGTCTATAAATGTCTACTCACGTAATATTGTCTTGGTTGCTCATTATAGGTAACTATTTCAGACTCCTGGATTTTTCACCTTTGTGCTCTAGAAAAGATACAACAGAGCTTCTAACAACATTGAGGATTTTCATTGACTTTCAATGGAAATCTTGAAGTTCCAGAAAGTTCTCGTCAAGTTTTCATTGTTTTAATAAAAGCTCTCTTCAAAATGATAACATTTGAAAACTTATCTAGAATTTCTGGAATTTTCAGAATTTCCACTGAAAGTCAATGAAAGACAATCGAAATTCTGAAAGTTATTAGAAGCTCTATATAGTATCCTTTACAGGACAGAATGGTGAAAATCCACGAAATTCCTTGAAATGGCGACCTATAATAAGCAATCAAAACATTATTTAACTAGACATCCAGAGATACTGCGAAACATTTCAAAATGTCAATTATAGGTTTTCACCGAAATTAGTTATGTAGCGCCCCCTAACGAAATGCGTGAGACTACCCCATTTTTGGTGATTGGTTTTGATCAAACCTTGATCTAAGGTTTCCGCAGATATATAGATCACCTCCACTTTATGGGGCCAGGTTTGCGTACATCCCGTGCCGAATATGCCATGAAACAATTTCTTATATTTGGATGGGTTAGAAACAGCTAGCAAAAGACATCTAAATGTTGTAAGTATGCACAAAATTTTGTTTTTAAAAATAATAAGTTTAAACAATTTTAAAAGACACTTACACATTTCCGTTGAAATTTAGAATTGCCCCCAATGTTTGCATCGAACTCTTTAAAACTAGCATCTGTTGTAAGTGGGAGACCTGATAGTACTGCAAATCCTTCATCACAGTTTTCATCTGATGAAGACTTTCCCCCAAGACCGAAGTCTATTTTTGCTTCTATTCTTGTTATCTTCTCATTGAGATCAGATACCATTTCCAACAGCTGAACAACAGAATTTGTCAACTTGCAACATCCTGAAGAATACAGAATAATGTATTAGATATACAAAATTGTTACGACAAAGGCATGTTCAATACATGAAAGATGACTTTCAACAATTTTTCATACCCTGTCATATTGAAAAGTGCATGTTCAATACATGAACATTTAACGGTATTCCATACCTTTTAATGTTTGAACATCAAAATTTAATGCTTTCACCAAAACAAAATTTAGGGAACGAAAAAACAATCTAACAATCACCAAAAAATATACCATACATTTTCCCGATATATCTATATATATAAAAGAGAACGCACAAATCCTTTGTCCGCTCATCACGCTAATACGGCTGAACCGATTTCTTTCATTTTTGGGGGGTTCTTAGGATTTGGACCCTAGATGGTTTTTATCATATCACTTTAATTTTTAATTACCAGTGTCTTGAGATAATGGACCATTCAAGTGTCCATCCTTTGTTAGTTATTCATCATAGGTAAAAATAAACGTATTTATATGCAACCCGCATGACCCTGTGACTCGGCGGGTTAACATAAATGACAGGCGTTATAATGGTTTTTATCATATCACTTGAAAGCGAAAAAGTAAAAATTATCTAATTAACAAAGTTTATTGCGTTCGGGGGTGACCGCAGCGAAGCGGGGCGGGTTAACATAAATGACAGGCGATATAATGTTAACATTTACTGCAATCTTCTATGGTTTTTATCATATCACTTGAAAGCGAAAAAGTAAAAATTATCTAAGTAACAAAGTTTATTGCGTTCCGGGGTGACCGCAGCGAAGCGGGGTGAACGCTGCTAGTCTTATATATAAAAGAGAACGTACAAAATCCTTTGTTCCCTCATCACGCTAATACGGCTGAACCAATTTCTTTTATTTTTGGGGGGTTATTAGGATTTGGACCCTAGATGGTTTTTATCATATCACTTTAATTTTTAATTACCAGTGTCTTGAGATAATTGACCATTCAAGTGTCCATAACGTACAAATCCTTTGTTAGTTATTCATCATAGGTATAAAAATAAACGTATTTATATGCAACCCGCATGACCGTGTCACTCGGCGGGTTAACATAAATGACAGGCGATATAATGTTAACATTTACTGCAAGCATATTTCACGGGTATTAAACACATGAGATATGGAGTTGTGCATTTAAATTTTCATTTCAACCCAGCGAAGCGGGTAATATATGCTAGTTATATATATATATATATATCGGGAGTACAAATTAGTTCGGTCTTTTTTTTTTCCTTTTTTTGGGGGGGGGGATCAAAAATACATTTATTTCAAAACAAAAAGAATAAACAGATTAATCAAAGTATTGCCCATTGTTGGCTACTACCCTTTCCCACCTCTCAGGCAATTCTCGCCTTCCATCTAAAAATCTCGTCCTTTGAGGGATCCAAGTTAGGAGCCAATTTTCGATTCCTGCGAAAGAAGTAAACCGGTGACCTGCCAAATCGTGCGGCATCCGTCGGAACAACCAGTAACCGGAAGGAGCAATGTCCGGGAAATACCAAGGGTGGATAACTTAACGAAATGTGCAATATTTACAATTTGTTATCTGTTACGGTTACTATTTTGTAACCCATTTCTGCACCTACTTAATAACGGTATTAGTCAGTGTAACTTTTAAAATGGTACGCTCTGAATTATGTTACGCTGAGTAACGTTACTCAATGGAACATTCTACATTTTGGTATTGTAGTTACGGTCACCAAGGGATTAGCGTTACTCGAAATACCCACGTATGTCGTACCTGCTTGAGATTGTTAAGATAAAACTGGTTCCACTGAATACCAGTTCTCTCTCGAACCCAAAGGGTTTTGTTCCTTGATTTTAGCGATATGAAACGTATTGAAATTCTGCAGAACATTTTTGTGTAAGTAGACATATTTTTGTTATGATCAGTACCATTTCTATGTTTCTCTTTTCTTTATCGGTTACCTTTTGTACCTGTATTTCATCTTCTTCAATTCAGATGGTCTTGGAGTACGCTTGAGTAACGTTTAAACATCCTTGGCGACAGGGAGTCTAAGGTTGGCTTTAAAAGAATCTCCATTATACTAGCAAATAAATTCCACATTCTTCAGTCTGTTTTCTTTTTCCTCATACTTAAGATTCAGTAAACACCTTAGGCCCTCAGGCACATGTCCTTTGAGAATAGCATTACTTTGATTGCTCTGTATTTAAAAAGAGGAAAAAGAGAAATGATCAAAGAGTGAAGTTTTTAATGTAAGCTTATTGATAAGATTTTTACTTCTTGTGATGACACTGCCGATAGTTGAGTTGATTTGGAGTTTAGCGTCCTTTTCGGCAGCGAGGCTTTATGAGACGGGACCTACTGATTAACATGGAATCGAAACCACATGTGCTCACGCCGGGAATCGAACCCGGGTCTTCCAGGCGAAAGGCGCGTACGCTGAGCGCTTAGGCATGAAGGAGCTCACTGCCGGTAGTCACCATATATGTTTATTTTACAACAGTCTTGCACTGACCAATGTGGTTGAAGCTCGAGCTCACTTCCCAACAAGGCTCGAACCCGAAGCTACATACACCAAAGTTACACATATACTGGCCCCCAGGGAAGCAGGAAGGACATTTCATTTGCTTGCAAGCAATTTAGTTTATAAATCAAATACATATCAGACATCAGTGGCGTAGCGAGAAACTCATCAAGGGGGAGCAACACACAAGATTTGGTAGAAAAGATCTTCTGCGGGGGTGCACCAATAACTACCAGTAGGCCTACAATTGAATTGAATTGGATTTTTTTAAATGCCTTTAGGCACCTGTGGTGTGAATGAGGAAATGCCCTGGAAATCCTAAGTATCTGTTCTCGGTGAATCCTTTTGTTGAACGTTTAGAAAATTGACTTAAACTATCGATTTTGCAAAACTTCCCTTTGATTTAAGCCCAAATCTAAACATGACAGGGGAAAATTTCGGAAAGTGTAGCTATTTTCACTCCTAGCTTCTCACTTCAGGTTGTGTATATTTACAAGGAACGGGGTGCACGTGCGCCTTTGCACCTTTAAACATATTTCTATTTTATCTTATTTTTGTAAAAAAAAAAAAAAATCTGCCAGAGAAAGAAAATTGTCAAAAAGTGCTACCCATTCAGAAGACTATTTTCTTCTCATGTGAATGTTTTGACTTCTCGTGGCAATGTGGTAATCTACAGTTTATTTTGTCTCTTTTTCTCCCTTTGATTTTTAATGTTCATTGTATTGTTTAAATGCTTATAAGTGAACTTGCGAGAAAGTGTCATAGTCGAAGATTGTACTACTTGTAGAACTGATATTAGAAAGTAAATAAAAGAATTATCATGGAAATAAATTTTTCATGTTGTATTCAGAAAACAAACATAGGGTTCTTGCGGTTCTAAATTGCGGTTCTGAAATTAATGTATCGCAGGCATTCGTTGATATAGTAGCCTACATGTTGGTTCTCACCAGGTACATTCGCAAAGTGTCCCCTCGAGATTCGTGTAAAATTGATTTGAACGCTTAGAAAATTGACTTAAACTATCGATTTTGCAAAATTTCCCTTTGATTTAAGCCCAAATCAAAACATGACAGAGGAAAATGCATGATTTAAATGACATGATTTAAATACAAAGTTCTCTGCTGTCTAATGTGTATTGTACTAAATTTAGCTGCCCATGCCGGTAATTGGCATATTTATGGGCCTTCATATATCCGGAATTCTATCATACACTACCATAACGCTCGGACACAAAATTTATTTTAGTTTCTTTAGATGTTACTAACTGGACATGAATATGGGCATATGAAAAACAAATTGGATCAAGTACTGCTTCTGACACATGTTACCCATCCCGGCCGCCATCTTAGATCCGCCATATTAGATTTTACTTTTGGTTTTTCAAATGGAAATAGGTGCAAGTGTTACATCGGACATTTACGTTTACATTCACTGGTGTAATGTATTTTACCGTAGCTTGTACCATTTGGAAGGTATTACATGTTCATTCCCTCCAGCCACTTTGCGGAATAGACATTGCAGGTTAATATCAGTTACGCTTACGTTTTTGATGTTGACAAATCAAAACAATTTCTAACTGGTAAACTCCTTACAACATAGGTGTCATAATCTTATTACATTTCCATGAGTGATTGTTATTACTTCCATGTTATACTATAATAAGGAAGTATTGTATTACTGTCAAAATGCCTAATGTAGATCCAGATACGACCAGATTTGGGTGAAGACCTACCATTTCCGTATTGACATCTGTGTGTCTGCATGTATATAAGTTCAGAGAATATTTCATCAACGATAACACATAAAAGATTGCACATACACACGGGGCCCTGCATAACTTTCTATTTGGTTCAATATGAAGTGCTTGACATTTAATGGTATATACAAGCTACGATAAAACTCAGTACACCAATGAAATTCCGAGAAAAGTTTACATTAATTTGATGTATCATTTGAACCTATTGCCATTTGAAAAACCGAAAGTTAAATCCAAGATGGCGGCCAAGGTGAGTAACATATGCCAGAGAAGGAGTACTTGATTCAATTTGTTTTGCATATGCCCATATTCATGTCCAGTGAAATCTAAAGAAACTAAAAGCAACTTTGTGTCCGAGTGTTATAGTAGTGTATGATTGAATTCCGGATATATGAAGGCCCATAAATATGGAAATTACCGGTATGGGCCGCTTAAATTAGTACAATACACATTGGGCCACGGAGAACTTTGCATTTGAATCAATGTTACACGAATCCCGAGGGGACACTTCGCGAATGTACCTTGTCAGTCTCCGTACAACTTGGAATCGCTTAACATTAGTTTTACAGGAAGAAAAAACGACATAATTTGGAACAACTTTCCAGTTTCGATCATCTGTATTTCCTCCTTATTTATTCGGTGTAAGGACCTCAAACTTTTTTAGTTGGATCTTGCTTATCGAAAGGTTTTTAAAACTGCCTTACTGCCCCCAAAGTCTGAAATTCAGGGTGAGGTGGGGGCGGATGCCTCCTGCCCCATTGACGCCTCTATCTAGCGGCTGTCATATGAAACTATCCCACGGCCTTTAACGTGGTTTTAGTTATACTTATTGCGGACTCTTGACTGCGAAAATATTACGTTTGGAAATAGAATTCATTTGCTGAGCAAACCTGAACCTTATTGAAAATGGACTTGGATCCATAGTGCTCTGAACGCCTCAAATATTACTTTTCTTCAATCAATTATTGACTTAAAAAACAACCAATTACATAGGCTTGCAGAAAATATTCTAAAGTTAGCACAACATGAAGTGTGCTTCAAACTATCATTACCTTTCGAAAATTTATTATTTTAAGATAATTTTATTAGCATGCGTGTTCTGAAATAGTAATCAAATGTTTGCAATTAAAATTCACACCCGCCTCCATGAAACGCGATCTTAGCCCCTAAGAGCATAATTAGGAAATTTTCAGAAGCAGTAACTCCGAAATGACTTGTTTAAAGGCTAAAGTAACCACACAAGCGTATTTCTGCTAAAGTTCTAGCCTTAAAACACTTAACATGACTCCATTTGTATTTGAAATTTTGAATTCCAATCAAAGATGGCAGCCATGATGCTTGATAGCACTATCTGATGTGTCAGACCACTTAAAAGTTTCATCATTCTCCCTCAACCCGTTCTCAACGCACAAGGGTGGTGAGGACTTTTGTTTCACCATGCATATTGATAGATTGTGTGAAATCTCCACAGTAGGTAGATTTTAAAATCTACCTAAAAAGCTAATTACAACCAAGAAAGTACTTATGAGAATCACTCGCAAGAGGGTGTAATAAAAAGGGGTTGGAATATGAAATAAGTTGAGAATTACTAATCTATACTGAAATATTCTGTACCCAGCACAGTGTTATAAATCAGGATAAAATAAATGAAAAGGTCGGTTGCTAGTAAAGAGCAAAAAGTCCTAAGAAATAAGTTATTACATGATTTTGAAATATGTTAAAAATCGTGTTTTAAACTGTTAAAAATGTTTAAAACATGTTTTTTTCGTCTGTTTTAAAACATGTTTAAAACGTTTTGAACGTCTTTTTTTTATGTTTTAAACACATGTTTTGTTCTTTAAAAAAAAAATAAAACTATTTTTTCCAACCCTTGTCTGGTGCCTAAGTAATAACATGTTATAGAACAAAACCATGTACCAAATTGGTCGCCAGGTTGGAATTTTCGATCGCCAGATCGCCAATGATGACTGAATATTTCAGTTTGGCGATAGACATTTGCGTAAATTATATCTTGCAAAAAAAGAAAGAAAAAAAGAAAGAAAGAAAAAAACTATATGATCTTGTTCCTGGATTCAGACTTGAGGTTTCGTGGCGTGCCTGTAATATATAGCAAATCAATATATAGAAGTCATTACATATGCCGGCATGAAAAGGTAAGAAATATGGCGTTTGAAGCGAATAACTGACAATGTACAGGGCCAAATGAACACATTCTCACACCCAAGTTTATACTTCAGCCCCTTCACCTTCCGTCAAACAAAATATATTCGTAGTTCTTTTATTGTTGTAAAGGCGAACCTGTCCTTTGCCCTGTCGCTTTGTAAAGTATAGCGATCTTTATTCTTTGGACAATGGGCTATCTGCGCACCATATTTCGATTATATTCAGCCAGTAGTTACGGAGAAATAAAATAGAACATACAAGGCAAGCCGAGCCGAGCCTATCGCCGGCCGAGCTCGGCCATCACATGTAGTGATCTTTATTCCTTAGATAATTGAGTATTTTCGCATCAAGTTTGGTTTAAATTTAGCTGATAGTTACCGAGGAATAAAGTACTACATACACACACACATAATTACAGTACATCTGGAGTAAAAGTACAACATCCGGTCAGCTTACGCCGGGAACTAAAAAGAAAAGTCCTAACATCAGGATCACAAATAGAACATGCTATATGTAAGCGGAATCCACTTTCAACATCGCAATACTAATGGAGGGGGGCTTGAGCCGTGTGATCCTCCCTGACTACGCCACTGTCAGACATGACCTACAGCTTAAGGGGATGTCTTCCCATCATCAGAGGCTTCAGAATCTTCATAAGATAACATGTAAACTTTAATTCATAAATATCTTAGAAAATACTGCATTTAGGAACTGGTAATTTTGTTGCCAAAGAGTAATACAATTCAGATGACTGTCACAATTTTGCACATAATTACTTGGATTAATTGTAATGCATTCTTCCGTATTGAGTTACTGCAGGTAAAGAGTCAAAAGACCACTTGCAAACCTTATGAATTACTATGGATGACATTCTTCGAAGAACAAATGCTGAGGAGGGATGTATTATGACAATTTGAAAAGTGAAACCCGTGTCTACCCCTCCAGTTTCATAATCATTTATGCCTTGAGCAGTCTCTCTTCCCACTCCCATCTCCCACTTCCTACTGATTTCCCACAACTTTACGACGCAACTATTGTATCTGAATGTGCTTTTTCGGCGTAAGTTGGTATGATTCACGTGTCAACAAAATACTTCGTAGAACAAAGATAATGATCTTTGAAATCTCAGTATGGAATGTCTTTCCAAATGGTTTTCTACATCTTTTGTTGGTTGAAACGGATGGATTCTCCTTCGAAGCAGTAGCTTTAATCTCTTCCACTCACAAATGTACAACCAAAAAAGTCTAAATGTTTCTTATATATTTGCCTATATCTTTTGTTTTATGGGAGGATAGATTTCTTTTCATTTTATAATATTTATCACAAAAATGCACACAGTACGATGTTTCTGTTGTTAGAACGGATTAATTGTGTGCAGGGATGGCAAAAATCAAGTTTTCATTGTGTGTGTGTGTGTGTGTGTGTGTGTGTTTTTTTTTTGAATAACTAGAGTGGTTTATCAAAGCACCATTATATATTTACCATATTCGCGTGTGTCAATGTGTGACAAAAAGTAAATAAATAAAGTATTTCATGGATCATCACCAAATTTGGTAAAAATACAAAGAGTCAAGAATTAGGAAGTGAGTTTGTTATTAAAATAGTCTTCTCAAACCGAAAGTGGTTTAAATAAACCATTTCCGGTTTGATCATTGATCATCATAGATTGAAAACGTAATACGTATTAAGATCCGGGTTTCTGTTTCGAAAGAACATATTTAATCTCTATTATTAACTCTCTACTAAAACCGGAAGTGGATCATTCAACTATAATTTCTCGTTTCAATAAATATTGGTCTACATAGAGCAAGAGCGGTAGATGAAAGCAGTTTTCCCCATTCGGATAGCTCTCAAGTGTCTCAAAAGTGCAGTGGCGTAGTCAGGGGGGCTCACCCGCCTCAAGCTCTCCCCATTAGTGTTGTAATGTTGAAAGTGGATTCTGCTTACATGAAGTATGTTCCATTTGTAATGTTAGAACATTTCTTTTTAATTTCCTTAGTAAGCATAAGGGAGCTTCTAGTTTTACTCCAGATGTAATTAAGTATATTTGTATGTAGTACTTTATTCCTCGGTAAGTACCAGCTAAATTTAAACCAAATTAGATGTACAAGTACCAAATCATCAAAGGAATAAAGATCACTACATGTGATGGCCGAGCTTGGTCGGCGATAGGCTCGGCTCGGCTTGCCTTGTATGTTCTATTTTATTTCTTCGTAACTACTGGCCAAATATAATCGAAATTTGGTGTGCAGATAGCCCATTATCCAAAGAATAAACATCTCTATACTTGGTGGCCGACTCGGCAAAGGACAGGCTCGGTTCGGCTCTTTTGTATGTGGTACTATATTTCTCGGTAACTATTGGTCAGATTTAAATCAAATTTGGTTTCCAATTATCGCTTAAGGAATAAAGATCATTATATATTATGTCTGGGCTCGGTCGCCGACAGTCTCGACTCAACTTGTCTTGTACGTTGTATCTTCTTTTTCAGTAACTACTGGCCGAAATATTTTAAACAGGGATGCAAGTGGAATGCAGGACAAAAATGTCCTTCTCTCCTCTTGCCTTATGTTTTCTTACTTACTTGACAAAAGTTATATTATTTTGCTTGGTGAATTCTTTTCCTTCAACCTTCAGAAAATCATGCTTTTGCAAAGCTCTGCTTTCTTTTAAGCCCCAAACAGAAACATGATGGCAAAAAGTTTCGGAATGTGTTGCTATTTTCACTGCTCGCTTCTCATTTTAGATAGTGTATATTTACAACAAAGGGGGGAAGTGCACCTTTGCAGTCCCTAAATCCGGCCCTGTATATATATATATATATATATATATATATATATATATATATATATAGATGGATAGATAGATAGATAGAGATAGATAGATACAGTGGCGGTTCCAGGATATGAACAAGGAAGGGGCTAAACCATAGTTTGCAGCTTTATCCAGTGTAAAGCAGAATTGAAGCCCATTTTAACCAGTGTATACCTGATCGTCAAGGGGGGACTATAGCTCCTATAGCCTTCCCTCGGATCCGCACCTGTATACACGGATTTCTCTGTAAAATGGGGGGCCTCATTTAGATGGAGAAAGCATATATCAGGATTTTGAAACAAATTGCATTCAAATTATTCCAAATATTATATCTTCTTAAATGCAATAAGGGGGCCCACATGTGCTTTGGGGGGGTCCCGGGTCACCTTGCTCCCCCAGGATCGGCGCCCATGCATATATATATATATATATATATATATATATATATATATATATATATATATATGAAATGCTTGTGTGTGAACGCCCCCTTGATGAGTTTCTCGCTACGCAACTGCAAGAATACCTTCCATGTCCTCTAGTGATCTTCAATTGAAACCGGAAGTCGTAGGAATGAACCACTTCCGGTTTCAATAGTGATATCCATAGAACAGGAATTGTAACAGTAAGAAGCGGTTTTCTGCATTCTATTCAGCGTTCTAAAAATAGCTGCCATCTTCTGTCTTGGGCCTCTATTCAGACCGGAAGTGGTCGAAAATCAGAAACTTCCTGTTTTAACGTTGAGAGTAATAGAATAAATCTATAATAGATAACAAGAAGCTGTTTTCTGCAATCAGTTAAGCGTCCCAAAAATATACATTTCGTCTGTATTCTAATCCCTCTACTAAAATTGGAAGTGGAAGAAATCTATTACCTTTTGGGGTTTCAATATTAATTGTGAAAATATTGCACTACAGAAACCTACTTTGTTTTATGAACTTTTTTTTTTTTTACTTTGTTGAGTAGCCCTAACATGTATTTTCTTTTAAAACATGAAATAAGTCAAACTGGACATCATACGTAAACTAGTTTTACAAATGATTTATCAGTAGAGCACAGATTATTTACCACTCTGCTCATTCAGTACTGTCTAAGCTTGACTAAGTCAAACGGAGTAGCCCATCTGAACAAAGGATTATGAATTAGGGAAACTAATATATAACAGTGGAGTATACTGGTTTGATGGCTTGGGCTACCACTAACCTTTATGACACCTGTACAATATTATTATTATTATTATTATTATTATTATTATTATTATTATTATTATTATTATTATTATTATTATTATTATTATTATTATTATTATTAATCAATTTGTAATAATAATAATAATAATAATAATAATAATAATAATAATAATAATAATAATAATAGTAGCTCTTCTTCTTTGGAGTAACGAGCAGTTGCTAGTTGGGAGTAGTTCCTCTTTAGTAACGCCTATGCTCTTCCTGCTAGTCTAAAACCTAGAGCCCGCTCCTTTGATGGACGTGGTCCCGGGACGATTTTTGGTGGAAGAGGTTGAAGGCATTACGATGGTTTAGATCCTACCTTAGACTGTTGCTCTGCATCTCCTGTAGCCTCGGTGCTACACCGGAAGCATGTCAGTGTAGCTCTGGGAACACTGCTTTCGAACAAACAAGCAAATAATAATAATAATAATAATAATAATAACAATAATAATAATAATAATAAAGAAGAAAAAGAAATGAAATCTTTCAGTATTACCTTCCACGGTTAGGCTAGGCTAAAAGAGACGGTGATGATGGTGAGAAATGAATGAAATGGTGGAATGAAGAAAGTGGGAGGAAACGGAAGAACCCCGAGAAAACCCACGTACACGGTGTTTGTCCACCACAAAGTTCACTTAGCGTGAGCGGAAATCGAACCAGGGACCCCATGCACCAGAAGTGAACGCTCTGCAACTGAACCACCGCGGCCTCTTATAAGAGAAAGAGTACAGATGAAGTGTAAAATCAAATTTTTGTGCTATATCAATCATTTCCATGTTGAACAAATATAGTTTTATTGAGAAAGTGTATAAATATATAGAGAGTTAGGATGTTTTGAGGGGGCTCCAGACCCGTTGGACCCCGTTGGTGTGTCACTGTGTGCGAGTTATAAAGAACGCTGAAATAGGCGATTAGCAACAAAGGAGCCCAGTCTACAAGAGCTAAGATGTCCGACACAGTTCCCAAATACTCCCAAAATGCGTTGTCATTCTTGTATAACTTCATGTTACCTTCGCCCACGCCCAAAAGTGAATGCTGTATCACTGAGCCACGCGGTCCTTTGTCGTTGAACAGGATCGTGTGAAAATACATAATGGAGAACGCATAAATGCGATTGGTATTTTGTTCAAGAGTTCAAGTTAAAATATTCTTCACATCTAGCCGCGAAATACAAAGTGCATTTGCTCCAGAAGTGGTGAATGAACACACTATATGGTATTGGTTTGTAAACTTTCGTGCCAGTGAAAACATTGAAAACTAAACCCCGCGTCCACCGACCAACAACATGTTCTGATGAGCTCCTCAGGATGACTGTGAAAGCAGATCTTCGGAAAAGTATTCCTAAAATTGTAAACGAATTTGATACAGATCATGACACTATTGTTTGAGGTTTCATACAATCAGCAAATAGAAAAAGTTGGATTAATGGTTACATAAGTCACATCGGCTAATATCGCCGTTAAAACGTATGCCATTCTTTGAGTGTATGGAATAACCGAGAAGTTTTCCTGCATTAGATTGTGAAAAATAGATCTGCAATTGTAAACAATCAGGACTTTAGACAACAATCGAAAACAGTCAGGACAGTAGTTGGATTGTGATCACTTCAGGAACATATTTTCCAATACCACCACCGACCTGCAGAAGGTGCTAATATGATAATGTTTTATGGTGGAGGTGATAGATCATGTCTTTCTGTGTCGAGGAGAAATTATCACTGCGGATCGTTCAACGGCAAGAAAGTGGAAAGAAACGGGAGAATTCACGCACGCAAGGCTTGTTCACCACAAAAGCCCACTTGGCGCGAGCTTGGATTGAACGGAAGATCACACAAACCAGGGGCGAATGCTCCATCACTGAGTCACCACAACCCCCTGTCATTGAACAGAATCGTGAAGGTGCATCACGGAAGGCGCTTCGGCTAATAAATATCGAGGATCTTATACCTTTTACCATTGGTTTCTCAGTCCTCCTAAGATAATGTAAATTTTACTTCATGAACATCTAATGAAGTATGGTAGTCAACAACTAAAAATGCTCCAAATGTACACCGAAAAGCAATAGAAGTTGGATGATTGTTTCAATTTTACGCTTAATTTTAGATCAAGAGTAACGAACATTTTTTGGTAACATTGAAGGTTGTCGGCTCCAATTTGATCTTTGCGAACAGATGTGCTGCTTACAGGCAGGGATTTCCCTCCCCCCTCTCAAGACCTTTTCCAATTCATTCTCGTTCTGCCTCCAGCACTTTGTAGAGAATATTTTCAATGATCTTATCTGGAACCACTATGCCATTTCTAAAAGAACTGAAAATAATTTAAAATACTGCTGCTAGACCAACATTATCTTAAAAAAAAAAAAAAAAGTGTAAAATAAATGTAATTCGTGCTCTACTTCCACTAAACACCAATTGGTGCTTCTAGAAGTAATACATATCATTATTGAGATTTTAAATTCTGCGGACCCAAATATTAGTTCTTGCCCTTCCAGGGAAACTTCCCAGTTACGGCACTGTCATCTTCATAGCTATATACTGTTGGTAGCCATACACTCAGCAATTATATACAGCCTGCGGAAGAAAAATACACAAGTATGCAATGTACTTCATTATAGCAAAGGAGACAAACTTTCTAATAAACACGAGTCGTAAAACACTTTTCTTCAAAGCAAAGATGGCACCTATACTGAGACGAACAATACTGTCTCGACTGAGATTCGATGTGTCGAGACGAGACAGAGATAAATTTATAATTCGAGACGATATCAACCCAGTCCAGGCCAAGAATACTATTGCAAGGAGTGTGTGTTCTGTATAAATCGATGTGTTTAGCAACCTTAGAAAATAATATAGAATTTCATTTTTCTAGAAACAACGGGCATAAAGTAAAATCTCGGAGATACCCTAGTATAATAATAGTGGCTATAAATTGGCTCCATATCTGTTAAGATTCTACTATAATGTAGATAGAGTAACAGAAATTTTACTTTTTACATTTTTGCTTCATTCGGTGTAAAACACATAAAACTGAAACCTAGATAATATAAAATTGTTACATGGTTTTCCCGGGAGAATTCTGAACTTCTGGGGTATTTTTCATCAGCCTAACCTCTGGATTCATTCCTGTTTAGCTGTTGTACAAAGCTGCAAGTTAATGGTACATATTGATATGACGTATTCGACAATCTCTGCTTAATAATTCCAAGGGGATATTGTCACTTACGGAGTTAGCTACAAAATGTTTAGATGTGTTTTTCCTTTCGCGGGTTTGCGCAGGAAAGGAAAAAGCGTTCATATTTTATCGTTAGTATGTACACTCATGTGATGTCCAAAATTATTGTCGCATGTCTATAAATATGTTGTTTTAGGAATATAATTTGATAACAAAATCGCCCGGTATTTCTTATAATGTTTGTATGTGTATCGACAAAGACATGTATGTGGCAAATTTCATGTCAAAAGAGCAGTAAACAATAATAATAAAACGAAAATAAAACTTTCTATAAAAAAAATCCATATGATACAATACTAACATGAATGTATAAATGTTGCATGGAATAGGTTCACCACATCCCATAAACATAGGCACATAAATCCTGCTGAAATGTGATCTGAGCCCATTTCAGTAAAATTATTAGAGTCCCCAGTAATAATACATCTTTCTTAATGCTTTAAGTTGAGTTAAATATTATCCTCTCAATTTAACTCCTAAAGAATGGAATGGCCCCACGATGCTATTTCCAAAAGAACTGAAAATAATTTAATGATGCTGATGCCCCATCATCATACCAAAAAAAAAAAAAAAAAAAACTAAGATGAATTATAAAATAAATTTAACTCCCGCCCTACTTCCACTAAACACCAACTGGTGCTTCTAGAAGTAATACAGATCTTTATTGAGATTTTAAATTCTGGGAACCCACATATTAGTGCTTGCCCTTACAGGATGGAAATAACAGCTTTTGCATCTGGACGAGCGGCCATTTTTGTTGAGGCTCAAGATACAAAACCTATCAAAAAGAAAGGGAGTCCGAGTCAGAAATCAGTATTATGCCTACTAAAATATTGGAGGGGATGTATTATCAACTATACATTGCACAAGATTGGCACAAATGAATATG
Source organism: Thermobia domestica (assembly GCF_964235325.1). Lineage (NCBI taxonomy): Eukaryota > Metazoa > Arthropoda > Insecta > Zygentoma > Lepismatidae > Thermobia > Thermobia domestica. The sequence continues at coordinate 99,151,292 of NC_137465.1, read as the reverse complement.
GATACATAAATGCTACATTAATTTTGTTCTAAATTGAAAACAATGGATCCAAATGTGCAAAAAAATGAATTATCTAACCTCCTCTCCATCATCATCCACTAAATGGAAATCGTCGTCGTCCTCTGGTGCATCACCATTTTCTCGGTTTTCTATTCCTCGAAAACCTCTTTGTGAAACGTGAGCTTTGAGCTTCTTTCAATAGTCAAACCCTTCGTAACTACAACCGGAGTTAATTATACCTATCCGTATACATTTCTAAACTGAATGACTATATTTTGGAAGAGTTTGTAACCTTTTATGGACTAACATAGGGTGAATATTAATTTGCGAATTATCTCAATATATGAATTTGAAATATAGCAAAACAAAATGTGCAAATGTTAAGTTTGAGCAAATCAGTGGCATAAAAAGAATCAGAAATGGTAAATAAGTGGCAAAAATTTTTGACATGTTGTACCAGAAGCATGTTACAATTTTGAATGATCATTGACACGAGACATTTTAAGAAAGAGGTTCTGCTGAAGCTGAAGAGACCGTTTAGAGAAGAACCTAATCCAACAATGTTCTGTTCATAGTAAAGAGTTACCCTGAAATACAAAACAAACGACTTTTAACCATTAACGATAGTCCACTCACCTTGTCTTTTTGGCTACTTTTCGTTTCCAGTTTTTCATGTGTCTTGTACGTTTTCTAGACAATTTTGGTGTTGTCTGATAACAAAATTATGACCATCGCTGCTTAGAGTATCGTTTTCTTTCGACTTTGTGTGCATTTTTCTTGTAATTATTAAAGAAAAGCAAATAAGCACAGAAAAGTTTCACGAACAGTTAGGTTAAGACGTATAGTGTCTCTATTTTCAGTCCAGGGTGTGCGGTGGCTCGGTGCTTGGGGTCCCTGGTTCGATCCCAGTTCACGCCATGTGGACTTTGTGATGGACAAACACCGTGCTCGTGGGTTTTCTCGGGGTTCTCCCGTTTCCTCCCACTTTCTTTATTCCACCATTTCATTCATTTCTCATCATCACCGTCTCCTTTACCCCAACCGTGGGACGTAAAACTAAAGATTTCATTTTCTTTTTTTTCAAATTTCAGTCTAAAAATTAAAAAAAAATAATGAAAGCACACACTTCAAATTCTGCCAAATAAAATTTCGAATGATTACGAAGAGTTGCAATAAATATTCAGATTACTAGACTAATCCTATACAGTACGAAACCTCAAATTGTTTGAAATATGTAATTAACCGGGTTTGATTCTGCTTTTCTCATTAGGTTATTTGCAGGTTTGGGATTTAACAGTTAATGAAACTGAATGTGGAAGAGGGATTTAACTGGTTTTGCATCTGTTGCCATGATGGATTTAACAAGTTTTGGCAATTGGTACAGGCCCGTATCCAGGGTGGGTCTAGGGGGGTCTGGCCCCCCTAAATTTTCTCTGCCCTCCCTAAAATTTTTACGGTAGGCTTGCAAATGAACTATAATACGATGATAAACTATAGTATGGTTGGATTGGGCCCCCCTAACTTCAGCCGCCCCCCTACATTTTTGGGCTGGCTACCGGCCTGAATTGGCACATATTTCAATCTCAATTTTCAACTAGTTAAAATGGCTTTTTCTACTGAATACTATTTGGAAATAATAGCTTTCCAACTAAAGTTTCCAGAGCAACCACTATCTCTCTCTCTCTTTTTTTTTTTTTTTTTTTTTTTTTTAAGTGAATTTAACGCGTTTTGCGATTGGCCTACTAATATATCGTATATATATCGACACGTTCTCTAACGATCCAAACGATTTATGGTATGGATTCCAAATCTTAAGAATAGATTTTATCTCAGCTTGAGTCTTCTATTAAAGTAAGAACTAAAGTACAACTTTCGGTTTCAACATTGATTCCTAAATATTAAAAATCGTAAGAGATGATGAGAAATCGTTTTTGATGAGAATTCAGTTTCCGATAAACAGGTTGCATGTCTCACATTATCACTCTATTGCTACCGGAAGTTATAAATATATTTCCGGTTTTAATATTGAATCTGCATAATTTGGAAATCTACAGTAATTTAACAATGTAAAAAGAAACTCACATGTAAGAGAACAAGGTATTAATGTTTTCATAACTTTGCTCACTGCACCGAACACCAGTAAACCTTAGTCAAGACGGACACCCAACTGAACAAGGGGTTCAGCCAGATAGTTAGTAGACAACGTTCGCTTCATCGTATGGACTTCAGAAGCCGATAACTCACAAGGTTACTACTTATTATATGTCACTACGGTTAATGTTTTACACTGGCAACAGAATGCCGTGACTGGACCATAAAAACGAGTAGCATGGTACGATGCAGGGTTGGCAAAAACCATGTTTTTTTTTTTTTTTTAAATAAACACGTTTTTTTTCGTTTGTTTAAACCCGGTATTTTTGAGTTTAAACCAGGTTTTTTGTTTAAATAATTTGCTGTATGTATTTATATCATATGGAGAGAAATAAGTTTGTTTCATCTTGGTGTTATTGTGCAACTACCGGGTTATGCTGGAAGAGGTCACATAAGCTTAAAGCGGAATCAAACCGCTTCTGGGCTTACATCCGAGAGAAATTGTCCTCCATTTGAACTCGAAACCGGAACTAATTGACCACAAATGCGATATGTCTGCCGACTCACTCATGAAGGACTCCTAGTAAAAATACGTTGTGCTGATCTTTAGGTACTTGTTAATGTAACTGTCAAGAGTCATTTCAGAAGGACAAAAAGATAACCAGTTGCACAAGTGAAACCATTATACAGAATTACATATGGACAATTTCAAAATGCTGCAGAGTACAGAAGAACTAATTTAGTCCAAGTTAGTTGATTACGACTTTTATTAGTCCAAGATAGAGAATTACAACAACAAGAAGAAATAGACTTAATTTCCATATCTGTAAGAAAAGTGAATAAAGATACGAATTATTTGATTCCACTTCGGCTCTGACCCATTTATACATAAATAAATACCAAAGATACTTCTGATTTCAATAAATGCCTCTCGTGGGATTTGTATGAACCCTCCTTTCCCCCAAAAAACTACAGCATTTCGATGTATTTTATCAATAGTAAACATTACTAAAAGGAAACAATATTTAGAATTTTTCTTTGAAATTGCATAACAATAATAATGAACTATAAAAAAATCACAAAAGAAGCATTCATAAACTTATTAAATAAATACAAACGTTGCTTTTTTTTTGGTAGTATAATCTTTTTGAGTAATGAATGGAAAATTTAGGTCTGAATATAATACGAATAATATACGGGAGTGAAACATGATAACCCATAAATGTGTGTTCATCAAGATTTTACGAACACTTACACTTTTAGGAACATTTTTCGTTTTTTGCTTTAAACCATTTTTTTTTAACAGCTGGTTTAAACCAGCAAATCCTGGTGAGATGAGTCTCGATTTCAATCTCATCACGCCGATAGTGATCTATAATTTGGTGCTAGCCCAACGAAATCATGTCAGGTTGGAATTGTACAAGATAACGGAGACCATGTTGATTTATAGTGTTTTGGACCTTTGGTACCTACTATTTACCCGTATTGTATCGAAGCACGAAGATCACCAGAGTCAACTATATCTTTATTTCTGTCATACGAGTGGGAATGGAGTGTACCAGCAGGACAACCACCATCGTAACAGATCCCGGTTGGCCACCATCTGTTTGGAGGAGCATTCAACTTCTTCCTGCTGCAACAACCACCGAGAAGCCCGGATTTCAATCTCATTGTGAATCTCAGAGACTTATGCTATGGGCATTCCCTGTAGTATGTGAAACGAGTGGAAATTCAGCTCAAAAGTTGTAATTTCAAAAGTAATAATAAGAAATGAAATATATTTTTCTTCTTTCTTTGTCAGTAACACATTGAGATGTTTGAATTGTGGAATTATCCAAAGAGTAATTTGTCAGCAAAGGAATATCACAAATCACTCATTGCGATCATAATTGTCCATTGTTCAGTTATGAGCAAATTTAGGGATCTTTTGTCAGATCTAGCTCGAAATAGTTACAAATTTCATACAAATTGTAATTATAATAGAATCACAATCGGATCTCTTACATGCATTAGCAGTTTCAAAAAAGCGTTGAAACTGGAATGAAATCGTCTGAAAGATCAGCAAAATCTACAATAAAAGAACTTTTGCACCTACATAAGAAGAAACACACAAACTATATTTCCTTTAACGTACCGATTAGCAGTACCATTTGACAATATCAGATATTTGGAAACAAACTGCAAACTAAAAGTTACTTTTAAACAGCACTCACCTTTAAACAAAATTAATAACAGGTGTAACTTTTTCTGTTTCTCTCATCTCAAATATAGTCACACCATGTGGGGGCATTAATATTCTCAAAATGGAACGGAAAAGTAACTGTACAATTGTCGAAACATTTTTTCCGAAAGCAAATAGTCCTATTACAAATTAGTTATGGGAAAACTAATTTGTATTTCTCAGTTCTTCACATAATAGGGAATATTTTTTTTCGAACAATTTCCCTCCAGTTTTATCTCCAGATTTTTTTGTAGTCCACCATTTTAGGCAAAACGAGGATTAGGTCAAACGAGGATCCTTATTTCGCCTAAAATGGCGGACATAAAGCTTATCTTTTATCTGTCATAAAAGTGTCAGATAATTGGTTAGGCGAAACGAGGATTAGGCCAAACGATGCAAGATCCTTTCTTATTTCCTAACACTAAGCTTTCTTTTTCTTTTTCTTTGTTTTCTTTTATTGTTCATAAGTTGTTGTTTTGTTCTTAGTAAATAAGAAAGAGATTCATTTGATAAGTATTGGTCTGCAAGTATGATGACAGCCTTAAGATTTGAACTCTGCAACATCTTAATATTTTCTTCTGATGTCTGATAACTCCTATATGACATTAGTTATATAGCCTACTTTCTATTGAGGAACTAGGGCTACTAGTAGTCAAAGCCCACATTTAAATATCCGGGCTATTTTCTACTGACTTAGGCCCCTACTACTAGTCAAAGTCTATATTTTAATAAATCGTCATACCCAGCATACGTTTTTCTAAAGCAAAATGAGATATATCTGAGATACTTTCAGCCAGTGTGGAAAAAAATAACAAGGAGATATCCTTTCACCAAAGTTTCGTTTACCGATATTTCTGTGCTGCAAACTTTCCTGCACGAAAGTATCAGCACAGGGGAGGGAGTTGGATTGCTTTCTTCAGTAAGAGGAAGTAGTATTCTTTTGTTTGTCCAGATCTGTTTTCAGTTTATATTTTAATATTAAAAATCTACTTCATATTAATATTCAAAGTCTAGTTTAATTTCTGTCATATTTTCCGTCTGTCATTTTTTCGTTGCTTATTTATTTTATTCAGGTTTATTTTCCTTTGCAATTAAATTAGTTAATCTATAAATGTAATTACTTATCATTATTGTATTCTTTATTTCGTAAATATCTTATAATACAAATATATTATTAGTGGTGAGCTTATGTCCGGGGAGCTTTTGTCCGCTTTTGCATTAACATAGGTCAGCTTAATGCCGGTGAGCTTATGTCCGCGACCCGAAAATATACACCAAGTTTTGACATATAAATATTTTACATAGTGTATATTGAAATATTGTCTTCCATGTGGCCTACATGTGTAAACTTTCAACATGAGATTGATTTTACTAACTCCCTTCCCCCTTTTATACTTGATGAATTGCAACCTCAAACAACAATCCTTATTCCTTAAGTAAAAGGAAGGCACATAGCACGTAACCGGACTCCGCTAGTCTACCGTAAGCTTTTCCATTGTCTCAAGATACCGAATCAACGCCGGAAAAGTACTTTAGCTCCCACTGGGAATCGAAACCAAGGCCTATGTGGGGATCCACAGGATTCAGATTCCTCCCCACAAAACTTCGCAAATCGACGAATATTTGTGAACTTTCTTACTATAAGTATACTTCTTTGTCATCGAAATGATTGACATAGCCTAACAATTTTAATATCTTTAGCTCTATCATGTTTAATAAGAGGCACTAATTAACAATTACTTGTCGTCTTTTCGGGTGTTGAATAACACAGATTAAATACTACATATACGTATTAGACCTGCAAAAATCTTCGGATCCCTCTAAACAAAAAAAATTCTGGGCGCGCGCCTGGCGTGCTCTAAACATTCATTTATTTATGTAAAATATTTCAAATGCAGCTTCTAAGGCCAATTTACAACAGAATATTTTAACATCAATAATGGAAAAAGGAAAGGAGAAAATCAGGCAGGATTTATGCTTAAAGATAACATCCCGACATTCACTTTGTGAAACAACGAAAAAAGCTGGTAAAACCGGTCACGGTAGCAGGCCACAAGCTTTGAACCCAGGATCTCCCTTTTGCGAAGGAAGAACGCTAGCCACTAGGCTATGCTCGCTAGACATAATAATAATAATAATAATAATAATAATAATAATAATAATAATAATAATATAGTTTGATTCAATATAGTGAACAAATTGGGGATGTGCCTGGATTAAGAATCAGCAAACAACGGTGAAATATCCAAAAATTAATGCAGATTGATAGCCAATGACGTGGCCATGCATCACACAATTTCCTAGCTATTTTGTGGGCTTTGTTTTAATAATACTAATATGATTTTCAGAGGCTTGCGCCCACCATTCATGGAACAGTTCTTACATAAATTAATCCTACTCTTGTTGTGGACAGCGAAGAGCGCTATGAAAACAAAGCAAGATGAAGAATGAAAGAGATTGTCTATTTTCCCTCCCCTTTGCTACTTTTGTCTCACTCTGTGCTTCCCCCTGACCCTGCTATCCCCTTCCACCTGCCTTTTTCCTTGTATGTGACTGACTTCCTCCTATGATATTCACAGAAATCGATGTCTTTTTTCTCCCTGTCTCTACTTCATATTTGCAATAACAACATATGAATCACCACCTGAAGAACGAAATTCAGTGTCACCCTCTGAAGAACAATACAATTGATACCATGTCCGAGGAACTATCCAAAGATCTGATAAGATCTGTAACTGATGAACACAATACCTTTACCAAACCTGTCTGTTCATCTGTGTTACTCGTGTGGCAAATAGTCTTTGTAACGAAATAGCTTCTGTTCCACACATTTTCGTTCCATTAGATACCCGCAGAGGAAAGAATCTCATTCAGCTGGTACCAGTTGTTGATTTTCTCCCACCAAGCGTGAAAGGAATACCCGAAACAGATTCGTTCCTTCAATTAGTTACGGTACAATAACGTTACATGCTCGAATAACGTTACGGTGTCGTAACAAAAATTGGTGTTATACCTTGTACCTACCTACATTAAATAACCAATAATTTTGTTACAGAGAACTATTTTCGTTACGTTACAGTTACGTTAAGTTATCCACCCCTGGGAAATACGGCGGGTGCGGTAAAATATCCCACTTGAAGGATTCCAAGTTAGTTTTCACAACTTTTGCGACATGAAGCCTAGCATTATCATGCAGAAGAATAACTTGTCCATGTCTTTGCTCGTATTCCGGCCGTTTTTCTCGTAATGCGTGGCTCAAACGAATCAATTGTAGCCTATACCAATCACCCGTAATGAAATCGCAGGTTGTAGCAGCTCATAGTAGACAACACCTTTTGGTCCCATCAGATAGACAGCATTACCTTCGAACCATGAATATTTGGCTTTGGCATTGATGTTGAGGTCAACGGCAGCGATTGACATGCGATATAAAATCCCCAGTAACAATCCGATGTAAAAACCCTTTTTTTATTGTCTTTGAATCACAAGTGAAAAATCGCCTTTCAACGTCTCTCGGTTTCAGTTCATAAGGCATTCAACTGCCTTGCTTTTGAATCATTCCCATGGATTTCAGCTATACGGAAACTACTTGTTGCGTAACTCCTAATGATTCTGCAAGTTCCTCTTGCGTTTGACTCGGATCTTCATCGAGTAATCCCTCTAATTATTTGTCTTCGACTTGTCATGGCCGTCCAGAGTGAGGCTTGTCTTCAGCGTTGAGATCACCATTCTTGAAACGTCGAAACCAATCCCTACATGATTTATCAGTTGGACCATTGTTACCATAAACTTCTACAAGAATTCGATGCACTTCAGCTGCACTTTTCTTTCAATTAAAGCAGAAAACTTAACACCTCCCCCAAATGCTGCTCAGTTACCACAGAAGTTCCCATATTCAACAGTGACAATCGGGGTTTTGCATGAATCCCAACAAACAAAGCATTATAAACTGAAAAGTACTGACAGATGTCTAACCTCTGAAACCACCGAAAGAAACTATCACTATGAAACAGCCAGAGACATCTTTTGTAACTGAAGTAATTTGTACTCCCTATAGATAGGTAGATATAGGGTGGTTCATTTCTTGTTAGGCTCTTGTAACTTTTAAACTAATAGACAAGAAGCGCTGAAATTTTGCACCCTTAAAATACCGGCAGGGTGACAATTTGACATACTAGCTAATACCACCAGACTAACAGTGTTACCAACCCAACATAAACGTACTTTTTTTCCAAATAGCACTACCTCAGGTAATTACAATTTTCAAACCCATATACACAATAAAAACACAAAATACCGTACTTATTGTTCAGTGTTGCAAACTAAGGACGCTACAGTGTCAAAAAAAAAAAACCACCTTGGAGGCCCCCAAAACAGTAACAACGCAAGTGAAACGGATGGGACAATGCACGTCGGAAGTACGTTACTGTAGAATACTGCGATCAGGATATGGCGCATTTCTAATGAACAGAAACAAAGTTACAGGGAATTAAATATTTGACTTCTTTCAAAGTGCTTTATTTCGAAAAAGTGCTGAGATAAGTATCACATCTAATTACGTAGATTCTTTCCAAAAGTATCTAAAGATCATAATGCCGTTTACAGCAATTGTATATTTCTAATCGTTCGGGAAATATCATAAATAAAGTTGACAATACTGCTAAAAATCATGAAATCGCAAGAACCTGTATTAGTAACAGCTGCCAGAAACTATTGGTTAAGTGTCAAAGAAACTAAGAAAAGCAACGCTCATTTTAAAACTCTTGCAACTACGTCATTTTAAGATGTATCGTCAAATTTAACAACAATCATTATATCTCCGGAACGGTTTAATATATCAAATTGCTATAAACGGCATTATTTTTAAAATATGTAACCATCATAATCAACGATACTTATCTCAACACTTTTTCGAAATAAAGCCCTTAGAAAATGATCAAATTTTTAATTCCTTTTAACTGATTTGTTTATTAGAAAGACGCCATATCCTGATCATAGAATTCTACATTAACGAACTTCCGATGTGCACTGCCCCACCCATTTCATTTCCATTGTTACGGTTCTACAGACCACCAAAATTGAGATGTTTTCGGATTTATTGTGACATCGTAGCATCCTTAGTTTGCAACACTGAACAAAAAATGCAGAATTGAATGTTTTGATTTTGTATGTAGATTTGAAATTTATAATAAGCTGACGTAGTGCCACATCAAAAATGTAACTTTATGTTGGGCTGGTAACACTTAGTCTGGTGGTATTAGCTACAATGTCAAATTCCGTTCCTTGCCGATATTTTAAGGGTGCAAAATTTTAGTGCTTCGTGTCTATTGGTTTAAAAGTTACAAGATCGTAATAAAATATATACGAAGACATACTTTCTAATTTGTAAGACATTTCAACTTTTTTTTTTTTTTTTTTTTTTTTACGATTGTGCTCCATTGTTTGAGCCAAGCTACATCAAGGTAACTTGATGAAATATACGTAAGCACAGCTTGACAGGCTAATTAAATGGGATGAAAAATATAATTAATTAGCCTTTAAGTATGAGCAGCTTAAATATAACTAGCCCATTGTATTTGCGGAATACATGAGAACCGCGAGCTTTACGTACTTTTAGAAAAAGCTTGACGCTCCAAAAAATAAATAAAACTTTGAACTAACCTTCACATATTGAAGATGAACGGTCACTCTTACTTCTCTCTGAGGATGTGAAGCAGTTTGCAGGTGTACCACTTGAAGCAGATACTTGGTCTGCATCACCAGAGTGAGGAAAGTTACAGGCACGTGCTTCCTCTGCTGTGCTAGAAGAGTTTGGTGGAGTTGGATAGGGAATATCTATTTTCTTTACATTTACTGATTCTCGCATCAAGAATCCCTCATGATCATCAGAAGAACTTTCCCCAGGTAAAATCACTTGTTTCAACTTTCTCTTTCTGAGTCTACTGTATTCCTCCTCATCTGATTCAAGATGAGAGGTCTCTTCTGCTTTACTCAAATGCTGCCTTGCTTTCTCCAATGTATCTGATGAATGAAGAGAGAGAGAGACGCTATTTGTAAAGTACGAAAAGACAAAGGCTTCTGCTGAAATACTCTATGAATTCACATTAGTATTCAATGTAGAATTAAAGTGAAACGAAATAAATTCCTTGCTCAACGATGATTTAAAGTTTCTTTCCTCACATTCAATATTAGTTATTGGAAATGTAAAAAGCACATTCAATGTAAAATAATTAAGCCAAGTTTTAGTTTTGATATGTCACAATTTTCTTAAATGTCATGTTTAGGAAAACGCAGCGATTTAGAAATAACATCTGGAAGATTCACAGATATAAATTTACAAGATTAAATAAATGTCTTGAAAAAAATGGCAAAGGTGGCTTACCATACTCCTTTAGAATTTTAATTGCGCATGGAGCCCAATCATCCTCTGGAGGAGATAATTTCTTTAGAAGCTTATACAAGCTATCATTGGAACGAACATTCGGGTATTTACAAGATGTGCCACTCTCGTGTATCCACAGGCCTGCTATAATTCCAAGTGCATCATCCTCTTCAATAAATTTTACAAGAGCATAATTCTTGAAAGTCATCTTCCTTTAAATAAATAAGCCCAGAAAAAAGTAAAAACTATTACTGAAATTTATTTTTAATACACTTGTATATGCAGATTACAAATTGAAGTTTCACACATCCAATAAAAGATTTGATTTTCATTTTGCACTCGTTAAAATTCGTATAAGTAACAAAACTGCTATAATGAACGAAAAATACAAGTGAGAAATCTATTACCCAGCAAGACATGACGTGAGAAATTGGTTATGACAAACATCTTGCAAGACCATTACAGTTAAAGGAATATGTACGCTAAAAAATAAACATATAAAAAATTTGAAAAAGTTAAAAGAAATAAACCTAGGAAAATTATAAACAAAATCTTAGAGAAGTACTAAGGGAAGAGTAAAAATATATTTTTTTTTCTGAGCAAATAACTTTGTAAATAAAGTGGCCTTATGATTTACCTACATTAACATGTATGTATAAGTGAAAATACAACCTGAGAGGAACCATGAGAAATCAGTATCATTTTCTGAGAGATTTGAGAAATGGGTATCTCAAATAAATGGTCTGACAATCTACTAACACTATAAATTCCAAAACTGGAGCTTGAAGAAAATGGATCTTTGAAAAAGTCTTTTCTGTCCTCAAATTTCTGACATAATATAACAAAAGATTCAGAATTTTTAGAATAAACAATGTTTTTTACCACAACAATACTTCCATCTGATGAAAGGCAACACGAGTCTGGAGGGGAAGTACTTATTCTGTAGGACTCAAATGCAACATGTTTAAACTGCAGAGCAGAATCGCATCCTTCTATTATGGGACCAAGAGAATGTGGAGCAGTGAATTTTGGAAAATTTTGTGAAGATGAATTATACCACTTACCCGAATGGATAATTTCTCCAAGTCTTTTAGCAACCTGTGATAAAGGTTTCTCACCCTTTCGAATCTGTTTCTTAAAGAACTGCAAAAAGTTCTCAAAGCGAAAGCTACTACAATTGTCCAAAGCCCCAAAGATTGTAACATCATCAGAAATGTGTAATAGAGCATGGAAATTGTGTGTTAGAAGTCTGGATCCATAAATTTGCTTCGTCATTTTAACAAAATGAATCAGAAGATCTTTTGCATATTGTTGATAACGAAAGCACAACTGAGGACTTAATAATATAGTCATTGAGATTGAAAGACTTAAGAAGTGTCTATAAATGTTCAAATATTCATATTGTAGTATTTTTGATAATATCACAGGACCAGTGTATAACAAAAATAGCCTGTATTCCGTTGCCTTCCAGTTTTTCAATTCACTTAAACTTCTAGGTTTTCTGCTGAATTCGCATGGGATATTCTTTGAAACTGATATAAGCGATGATGAGATTGCATTTTGAATTCTCGCTGGGAATTTCTGTGGAGCAGCACCGAAAACCCAATTAAAAAGTAACGTTCGCATTACGCCGAGACATACAACATGCATGTAATCTAAAGGGAAACTCTTAATGAAATCTAAGCCTGGAATCTGTACCAAAGGGGAAAGTGCACGATGAAAGTCCTCATCTTCTTGTTGCAAGAAGCCTTCGTGTGTTCTTGGTCGACCATTCAAGTGTGGAAATACCAATCTATTATCACACCAGACACCCACTTCCTTGCACCGAGTACATGAAGAATAGCCTGTATGTCCTTTCGTTCCCAAAATGTATGATTTTGCTGGGGCATCACAAACAAAACCACTTATTACAACTTTTATTAGTTTATCTCCAATTAACATTCCATTTTCAATTAAATGTACTATTTCCACAATAAATTTGTGAAGAAACTCTGCGCAGCTTTGAGGTTTGCCCTTTCCATAGTATATTCCCACAGGAAACACAACTGACTTTAAGGTTGGTGTGTTGGAAATAGACACAAGAATGGGCCAAAATTCTCCTCTACTGCTTCTGAATAATGGGAGCCCATCAATACCAACCAAGAGAGAAATATAATTTTCAGTCTTTTTCTCTAAAATTTTTTCCAGAAACACAGATAAACCGATATGGCAGTAATTACCCGGTTCAATCGCATGAATAGCAACACTTCTGGGAGTGGATAATAGAGTTCTGGCATCTGAAGGCAAGGCAGTAAAGCATTTGTGTGCTTTCAGTATACAGAGAAGAGTTGTAAGTGCCCCTTGATGTATTTTGTATTGAATTGCCCATTCAATCAGCTTTTCTTTCATAAATGTAGATTCATTATTCACAACGAAATCATTGTATTGAGAATCAGAATCACTATCTTTGGATTTCTCTGAGTGAGATGAATCAGACTGGCAGAGAGACTGGGTTTGAGAACTGATATCACACAAATCATGGTGGTAGAATTCGGGAAATGAATCATTCGTAATAGAAGGCAAAAGTGCTTCAAAGTTATCTGTCTGTGAATGACGGGTTAAAGTTGAAGGCTGGTTATGAAATTCTGCAGGTTCCAGAATATTCTGTTGTAGATTGGAGGCAACACTTTCAATATTTTGCGTCGTACAAGAAAGAGGGAAATCAATTGAGTTTATTTTTTCCAGCCTCCGTTTCTTCCCAGAACGAGACAAATCAGTGAAGTTCTTTCGCAACATTGTGCCTGTTAAGGAAGAAAAAGCAACTAGAAGAAAACAAGCATAACATAATGGATATTAATAAGAAAACATTATATATATATATATATATATATATATATATATATATATATATATATATATATATATATATATATATATATATATATATATATACAAAATATGGCGCTAAATTCGTTGTACAAAAGCAGAGGGGTGATTCCTGAGAGCAAAATAAAGAAAAAGTTCCAATAAACATAGGGCGAAAAATGCATCATTTAGGTGTTGAACACTGCTGAAAACGCGAGAAAATTAACTTTAAGGATTCGTGGCTCCACTACTATGGGACCGATCGTGGTCGGGTCATAACACAGCCCTCCAAGCAGGACATTGAAAAAATATAGGACAATTTGGTTTATAAAATAGAACAGTTTGGTTTATACAATAGAACATTGTGCTCTGAAGCGAAAATAAATAAATAAATGTATTGTAAGAAAAGGCCACCCTTCACTCCAGTGAGCAACTGGAAACACGATTTAGATTAATACAGAATAAGAGCATATACAACATTTTACTTATTAAGCTTAGTAGACCTTTATTTTCATTTATTTTCCATATTGAAGAAGGATATGTTAGATATCCGAAACAGTTATTATAATTTAAAATAAAGTGTGTTTTAAGCTTTGATCAGTGTTTCTTTTGTTAAAATAATCAATCCAAAGCCATGGATAGTCTTACTTTAGTAGACCTGCTATTGTTTTGAAAAAAAAAATGATTGAAATAAATGATTTGATATATAAATAGCTGGTTCATATTAGCTTTGCTATCTAAATAACTTGAACAAAAAAAAAGTTACTAAACAAAGCAATGTTTATTATAAAAAATAACTGTGTAATGAAATACTTGAATCTAATTAAATATTGAATTATTTGATCAATGTATTTCCCTCTAAAATAAATAATATAACAGCATTTTATTCTTCATAGCCCTGCAAATTATATATACACATTTCTAACAACTGTTATACAACAAATTTTAGGACATTTCCATTTCATAAATAATTTCCAGGGCATTTCCAGGATTTTCACTATTTTTCTGCATTCCATGACCTTTTCAGGACGTTTTTACGAAACACTTTTATTTCCAGGGTTTCCAGGACGCGTGTGGACCTTGCATATTATGTACAGCAATATTGGAAGACGTTGGGATATGTTGGTGAATACCAACACACCTTAATGCCGAAACAATACTGCTGCACACACTGCTGAAAGAAAATGCTAACACAGCTTGCGTTACAAGAGTCTGGAGCACGGTAAGGTTCCTCAGCTAAGCTTCATTGAGGAAGAATAAGCACATAGGAAACAGAAAAAAAAATGAACAGAGGAGGATAGTAAAGAGCAAATTTCTTAAAAAAAAGTAATAGTGAGGATTAGTGACTTGTCCCTTAAAAAATGCTATGACTTATTTAGCATATTGCTAATATGTAGCAACTTAAATCATCACTGGAACTGTCTTTGGCTTGTATTTTTAATAATGCAATCACTAAAAATATAGGAAAAGATTAAAATATAGGACAAATATACACACATTTCCAAAAAAATAAGAAAAAATAGGAAAATAGGACAGCTGGGAGCCCTGCATAACATCACTTAGGAACTAGTGTGTGCCTTATTCAAATATCCATGTTTCAGAATCGTGCGGCATTTGCGCATTAAAGCTTAGAGAGGCATTTCGGAAATGCTCCGGAAATTTGAAGTACTAATCAACTGCCTGTACAGAAATTGATGCGCAAATGCCGCACGATTCTGAAACGTGGATATTTGGATAGGACACATACTAGTTCCTATGTGACGCTTTGACCCGACCACGATTGGTCCCATAGTACTGGAGCCATGGATCCTTAAAGTTAATTTTCTCACGTTTTCGGTAGTGTAACACCTAACAGTTGTACAACGTATTTAGCGCCATACTAATATATATAAATTAACTGGCCCGTGTGGACAAATAATAAATATCTCATGGCGTTTGTCGTATACATAATTAAAAACTTCCTATTAGTTTCCAAAAATAGCGGAAAAATTATAGTATGTAGATACGACCTAGTTTCCCACATTTAAGAAAATGAAAGTATTATGAAAGGAAACACTTCAATTTTTACCATATCATTCTTACATATTACTACACAGTTATTTCGCGTCAAATCACATTTGTAATATGTTCAAATTTAAATTTTGTGTGTTCTCAAAACAAGTTTTAAAGTCAAATCTAGCACACACAATCCATTTACATTATTGTGGACAATTTAGTTTCAATTCACTATTTGGGAGGCGCGGTGGCTCAGTGGTAGAGCGTTCACCTCTGGTGCTTGGGGTCCCGGGTTCGATCCCAGCCCCCGCCAAGTGAGCTTTGTGGTGGACAAACACCGTGCTCGTGGGTTTTCTCGGGGTACTCCCGTTTTCTCCCACTTTCTTCATTCCACCATTTTACTCATCTCTCATTATCACCGTCTCCTTTAGCCTAACCGGCATAACCGTGGGACGTAAAACTCAAAGATTTCATTTCATTTTTTCAATTCACTATTTACAAAGATTCATAAGTGACTATGAAAAATTTAATAGCAGTGAAGGAAAAAATATCCTAACTAGATAACACTCATAAATCATTCAAACTCAGCTCTTTTTTGATAAGATTGTGCTTTTTCTCGTACTACTTTATTTTTTGTAAGAATCTACATAACGGGTTAAAGACATGACTGAACAGAGCTTTGATTTTTTTGTGAAGTGCAAATTTCGTGCATTATTACAGAGAGAGAGAGAGAGAGAGAGAGAGAGAGAGAGAGAAAATGACAATAGCATAACAGACAACAGGGCGCAAAATTTCAAAGTCAGACTCACTCGCCAATACAAAAATGATGGTCGCCAGTATCTCTCACGTACAAATTATGAGAGGTCCCCCTCCCATGGTCCTTGGTTTGACAAAGAGATTGCATTCGGGCATAAAATTTGAAACCAAGTTATCTATTCTAGGCACTGGGCTATCCCCCAGCTGTTCTAGCTTCAAAGACATCCAAGAGAAATTGTCCATTTGGACACGAAACCGGGGTTAACTGGTCACAAATGTGATTGCCGACTCACTCACGAAGGACTCTTGATAAAAATACGTTGTACTGATCTTTACATAAGCTTGCTTGTTAATAGCTATAATTGTCAAGAGTAGGGATGGCCAGAACCGGTTCCTGTTGGAACAGTTTTTCGGGTCTGAACGGATCCGGTTCTAGAAGATCCGGTTCAACAACCGGTTTTTCGGATCCAGGTCCGGAACCGGTTCTTCGGATCCAGGTCTGTAACCGGTTCTGGAACTGGGTTTTCGGATCCAGGTCTGGAACCGAAACTTTGTGACGATCCCTACACTAAACACGAGCTGCTGGAAGGCTGTGAACAGTGTGCTAGATGAAATGGTGGAAGCGACAGGCAGGCACCCAGGTGGCGGCCGCTTGTCTCATTTAGCTAAATTAACTGGGTAACTGGCAAACTTAATGGTTAAACAGGCAAATTGGCCAACTCATTTGGCTAAACACTCACTGGTGGACCAAAATAAAAACAAAAAACACTGGTGGACCAAAATAAAAACAAAAAAAAACTGGTGGACCAAAATTTTTTTCTGGGGGCACAAGAGAGTTTGGGCGGGCAGAGCACAAGCGCATGGTCCTCTTTGCAGTGTTTTGAAGGTGAAATTTGTGGCTCCTTTACGGGTCTTTGGGGGCTTTCGGATCCAAGTCTGAAACCGGTTCCTAAGAACCGGTTCTGGAACCGGAACTTTGTGGCCATCCCTGGTCAAGAGTCATTTCAGAAGGACTAAAAGACAAACAGTTACACAAGTAAAAACATTATACAGAATTATATATATAAATCGGGAAACTCCATTGGGAAAATCCTGTTATTTAAATGTATTTGTGTGTAAAATTTGAAGGTCAACATATCATAATCACTAGGCTAAAACTGAGGTATTAAATTAAAAATTGGGTATGTAGATATTCAATAAAATTAAAACAAAGTGAAATCCAAGCTGATGTTGGAAGCTACGTAGGCAGTTGATAAATTTTGCCAATTTCTATCAATATGTTTAAGCAGCCTTGGCTTCTTTATAAAACAAGTAGAAATATATAACTTGGTTTCATTTCGTATGTTTAGGCTTAAATTCCTTATGAAATACCAACGTTATCACGGAGAAGACTTTCGCTTAAAGAGACACCTCGAATTGCTACTTGCTTTACACCTGAAAGATGGACCGAGAATTGAACACGGGACCCCTCGATTAAAAGGTGAAAAGTAGATAAACGTAATGCGGATGGTTTGATATGTGGAAACGTCACCATAAAGTTCACACGATTTAAACATTTTTCTTTTTTTTTTCTTGTTTAAACCATTTTTTTTCTCTGAAAAACCAGCTGGTTTAAACCAACCCTGCCTCGCCGAGTTATCTTTTGTGAAGTAAGTCACAGTGGAGATGTTACATGTGAGACCTACAGTAAAGAGTTGCCCTTAAGCTATATCCTGAATCAATTCGATCTATATTCAGATATCCTTTTTAAATATTGCATGTTGCAGTAAGGTCTTCAAAAAAATGCTTGTATGGGTTCACTCGAGCAGGCGGTTCTACCGAAAACAAAATTTATAGGTAAAATACGATGTGAAACACTTTTCGTAAAAGAAGCAGAGTGTAAATATAAGTAATTTCTGTCAGTGGATATCATATTGAAATACATTTTCAATGGTAGTGAACGTATTCTACATGTAACTATTTACTGAAGCGGAAGAATACAAGAATGCGAAGAAGGTGAAAATAAACTGCGGGAAAGTTCCGTTCGTGTTAGCAATGGACGACTGCGATAGATATAATGTAAGCATACGATTAGAGAGCGTCGATACGTGTGATAAAGAGCGTCGTATTATAGTTTTTCAAGCGTCATGGTAAGTGTAGAAAAGTAAAAATTCAGAGCATACGAATTTCTCCTCGCAGCAGACCATTTGTACGCGGGAAAGCAGTGAAGCCATTTTGAAATTAAGAATTACTACTATTATATAAGTGCTTTTGAAGGTAAAAATTATTGCAGATATTTAATGTATGTTTTCACTATCCTCGTTTATGCGTATGCCCTTGTTGCTGACCCGCCTGCTCCCTACGAACGCACCCCTTTGATCCGCTCGGGCCTCCTGCTGCGCTCCTGCCCTGATTCGGTTAGATAGCATTCGTGCTTTTTAGTGGCCACCTAGACAAGTTGGTTCGTGGTTTATGCATTAGCTCCTCATTTAGTGCATGTTCTGCAAAAAGAAACCGGAAAATGCAATAAATGCGTGTAAATTTCATAGAACCGTTTGCTCGAGTAATGCCTTTATACCTTTCTTAAAAGATGGCTCAAGAAAAATACATGCATACGATCAGGTTCTATTTTAACGGCAAGGTTCTTGATTACTGGTCCCTTCCCATTGAGCAGTAATAAAGACAGAAAACAACGTGCCCTGCGGGGTTCTAACCCGCCTTCACTCGCTAACGCTCGCTCGGCAATACTGTATAAGTTAAATGCATAAACTTAGTACAGAAAGAAACCTACCCAGCTACTAATCTATATGGGGGACCAGTAATCTAGAACCTTCCCTATTTTAACTATTACCCCTAATTCCCATTCTGGATTTGGTATTGATACTAGCATACCTTGATTTGATTGTAAATTATCTCGGAGGTTCTGCCGTTGGAACACTACCTCCTTTCAAATGTAGGGTTATGTATGCATAATTTATTTCATGTTAAAAGGACTACGTGATAATGACTCTTGCAGATCTTTCTTTAAAGAGATGCAAATCATGACAGTGCCTTCAATGTATATCTATAGCTGTCTCATGTATATTAAAGAAAACTTGGAAAATATCAGTACCCGAAATAAAATTCATTGCTATAACACAAGATACGGAGATGACCTCGATACACCATATTTCAGGTTAAGTAAAACACAAAAGAGTTATAAATACACTGCGATGAAGATGTATAATCTTCTACCTACAGAAATCGTGGTATGTGTAATAGAAACTGAGAAACACTGTAAATATTGGCTTATTCAAACAGCTGTGGGATATAGTATATATGAAGCTGCGGTTTCAGTTTCCGAAGGAGCAGGACGCTCATATTTTTAGGGATTATTCAGTGAGTATGTACGAACTTACGAAGGGGGTAAAGCGACTTTTATTTACTCATCGACTGATACGGAAATAATAATGAACGTACCTGTACTTCATATCTGCATGTGTAGTGCCTTTGTACTTTATCTATGACTATGTGTGTGTGGAGGAAGGGGGATTTAACCAGTGGTGTAATGCTATAATTTTTGGTATGTATACGCTCGATCGTTTTCAAAAGTTTAGCATATACGGAAGACTATTTGGCGTATACGCACCCCAATATATGCTCATTCTGTCATAAATTTAAGGTGAGTATACGTTGGACTGCAAAAATTGTAGGTGGGTATACGCCGTATACTCCCGTATACGCCCCATTACATCACTGGATTTAACGCATATCGCATGTCTTGTGCACATGGATACTTCTTACTATTGCACTACGTAGAAAATTTATGGTATTTCATGTAGAAGTGGTAATAGAACACAGAAGAAACGCAGATCAGGGGGTTTGCATGTATACTATTACCGTGCAACAAATGTTGTTTAACGACAATAAAATTATTCTATTCTATTCATCTGTCCCCTCCAAAAACATAAAATGTCAACTAATAAATACTGCTTGAGAAGAACAGGATGCATGTGTATACGGCAACATTAACACCAATTTTATTATTTAAACGGGTGCTTTATTAAATTTTACAAATTACAGTAAAATTAAGTTCATCACTCACCTGATTATAATATAATGTTGAATTCTTCGCCTTCAACAACATTGGACAAACACCACCACACCACAGCTCGTACCCGACCACACAAATAAGCGCGCCGTGCATGGCTAATACACGTGTACAGCTGTACAGCTCCAACCAGTGCGCATGCGTGATTCGAAATAAAAATTAAATTAATAACGAATAGAGAAAAATAATATTTTACTTCCAAACAATAATAATCTTATTAAGATTATTATATTTACATATCTTTTTGTATGTATATAATCAGACACATGTCTATTCGGTTCTCACGTCATTTATTACATCAAAGCGAACACTGCACATTTTTTATGCTACTGAGAGAGCCTATTTATAGCGTGTCGATTTATCTGATTGAATATTTATTCGAATGTACTTAAGCCTTCGAAAAATGCAGGTTACATTATATTGTTTATTTAGAATGAGTAATATAATAATTTTTAAAAAATTGAACTTTCAATTAAAAATACTATAGCCATATTTAATGTAAATATTAGCAGAATGAAACTAAATACACTTGCACGGTATTACGAATGTGTCATACACATGTGCAGTAGCTGTGCAAATGCACATGTGCACACAACGGCTTAAGCACGGGTTATATAAATGTGTACTGCATCCACGCAAATGCACATGTGTACATAACGGCTTAAGCACAGGTTATATAAATGTGTGCTTCATCCATGCTAATGCACATGTGCACATGCACTTCTTAATCACGGGTTATGTGCGTGTGCATCATCCACACAACTGCATATGTGCACATAACGGCTTAAGCACGAGATATACAAATCTGAGCTTCATCCATGATAATGCACATGTGCACGTGCACTTCTTAATCACGGGTTATGTACGTGTGCCTCATCTATGCAAATGCACATGTGCATATAACGGCTTAATGACGGGTTATATAAATGCGTTTTTCATCCATGCTAGTGCACATGTGCACGTGCACTTCTTAACCACTGGTTATGTACGTGTGCCTATTCTACGGAAATGCACATATGCACGAAACGGCTTAAACACGGGTTATATAAATGTGTGCTTCATCCATGCAAGTGAACATGTGCACATACATGACTTAGTCACATGTTATGTGCGTGCGCTTCATCTACGCAAATGCACATGTGCATATCACGGCGTATGCACGGGTTATATAAATGTGTGTTTCATCCATGGTAATGCACATGTGCACATGCACTTCTCAATCACGGGTTATGTACGTGTGCATCATCCACACAATGCATATGTGCATATAACGGCTTAAGCACGTGATATACAAATCTGTGCTTCATCCATGATAATGCACATGTGCACGTGCACTTCTTAATCACGGGTTATGTACGTATGCCTCATCTACACAAATGCACATGTGCATATAAGGGCTTAATGACGGGTTATATAAATGCGTTTTTCATCCATGCTAGTGCACATGTGCACGTGCACTTCTTAACCACTGGTTATGTACGTGTGCCTATTCTACGGAAATGCACATATGCACGAAACGGCTTAAACACGGGTTATATAAATGTGTGCTTCATCCATGCAAGTGAACATGTGCACATACATAACTTAGTCACATGTTATGTGCGTGCGCTTCATCTACGCAAATGCACATGTGCATATCACGGCTTATGCACGGGTTATATAAAAGTGTGTTTCATCCATGCTAATGCACATGTGCACATGCACTTCTCAATCACGGGTTATGTGCGTGTGCATCATCCACACAACTGCATATGTGCATATAACGGCTTAAGCACGTGATATACACATCTGTGCTTCATCCATGATAATGCACATGTGCACGTGCACTTCTTAATCACGGGTTATCTACGTATGCCTCATCTATACAAATGCACATGTGCATATAACGGCTTAAGGACGGGTTATATAAATGTTCGTTTCATCCATGCGAATGCATATTTGCACATGCACTTCTTAATCACGGGTTATGTGCGTGTGCTTCATCTAAGCAAACGCACATGTGCACATAGCGGCTTAAGCAGTGTTATATAAATGTGTGCTTCATCCATGCTAATGCACTTGTGCACATGCACTTCTTAATCACTGGTTATGTACGTGTGCCTCATCCACGCAAATGCACTTATGCACATAACGGCTTACGCACGTGTTATATTAATGCGTTTTACATCCATGCTAATGCACATGTGCACGTGCACTTCTTAATCACGGGTTATGTGCGTGTGCTTCATCTACGCAAACGCACATGTGGCCATAGCGGCTTTAGCACGGGTTATATAAATGTGCGTTTCATCCATGCGAATGCATATGTGCACATGCACTTCTTAATCACGGGTTATGTGCGTGTGCTTCATCCACGCAAATGCACATGTGCACATAACGGCTTAAGCACGTCTTATATAAATGCGTTTTAAATCCATGCAAATGCACATGTGCACGTGCACTTCTTAATCACGGGATATGTGCGTGTGTTTCATCTACGCAAATGCACATGTGTATATAACGGCTTAAGCACGGGTTATATAAATGTGTGCTTCATACATGCAAGTGCACATGTGTACATGCACTTGTTAATGACTGGTTATGTACGTGTGCCTATTCTACGCAAATGCACACGTGCATATAAAGCTTAAGCACGGCTTATATAAATGTGTGCTTCATGATAATGCACATATGCACGTGCACTTCTTAATCACTGGTTATATATATATATAAATGTGTGCTTCATCCATGCTAATGCACATGTGCACGTGCACTTCTTAATCACGGATTATGTGCGTGTGCTTCATCTACGCAAATGCATATGTGCACATAGCGGCTTAGGTACGGGTGATATAAATGTGTGCTTCATCCATGCAAGTGCACATGTGCACGTGCACTTCTTAATCACTGGTTATGCGCGTGTGTCTATTCTACGCAAATGCACATATGCACGAAACAGCTTAAGCACGGGTTATATACATGTGTGCTTCATCCATGCAATTGCACATGTGCACATGCATGACTTAGTCACGGATTATGTGCGTGTGCTTCATCCACGCAAATGCACATGTGCATATCACGGCTTATGCACGGGTTATATAAATGTGTGTTTCATCCATGCTAATGCACATGTGCACGTGCACTTCTTAATCACGGGTTATGTGCGTGTGTTTCATCTACGCAAATGCACATGTGTACATAACGGCTTAAGCACGGGTTATGTAAGTGTGTGCTTTATCCATGCAAGTGCACATGTGTACATGCACTTGTTAATCACTGGTTATGTACGTGTGCCTATTCTACACAAATGCACATATGCACGAAACAGCTTAAGCACGGGTTATATACATGTGTGCTTCATCCATGCAATTGCACATGTGCACATGCATGACTTAGTCACGGATTATGTGCGTGTGCTTCATCCACGCAAATGCACATGTGCATATCACGGCTTATGCACGGGTTATATAAATGTGTGTTTCATCCATGCTAATGCACATGTGCACGTGCACTTCTTAATCACGGGTTATGTGCGTGTGTTTCATCTACGCACATGCACATGTGTACATAACGGCTTAAGCACGGGTTATGTAAGTGTGTGCTTTATCCATGCAAGTGCACATGTGTACATGCACTTGTTAATCACTGGTTATGTACGTGTGCCTATTCTACACAAATGCACACGTGCATATAGCGGCTTAAGCGCGTGTTATATGTTTTTCATCCATGGAAATGCACATGTGCACGTGCACTTCTTAATCACGGGTTATGTACGTGTGCAGCATCCACACAAATGCACATGTGCATGTAACGGCTTAGGCACGGATTATATAAATGTGTGTTTCATCCATGCAAGTGCACATGTGCACATGCACGACTTAATCACGGGTTATGTGGGTGTGTTTCATCTACGCAAATGTACATGTGCACATAACGGCTTAAGCACGGGTTATATAAATGTGTGTTTCATCCATGCAGGTGCACATGTATACATGCACGACTTAATCACGGGTTATGTGCGTGTGCTTCATCCACGCAAATGCACATGTGTGTTTGCCCGGGTTCTGTATGTGTGCTTCATCCACGCAAATTCACATGTACGGCTTAAGCACGGGTTATGTATGTATGCATCATCCACACAAATGAACATGTGCATATGTACGGCTTATGCATGGAAAGTGCACATGTGCCGTACAGGTACGTGTTGTCTGGGACAATTCCTTTTCTTCCCAAGAAAAGGGCGTAACCATTGTAACGGGCTAGATATGCTAGCCAGCATTGTATATATAAAAAAGAAGATATTTCCCGCACGATCCGCCTCATACCCACCCGATCCGATAATATTTCGTGCATCCTCTTTCCTCTTGTGTAGACAAGAAGGAAACTTACAATAGCAAAAGTCCTTATCTAGGACAACGGTGTTATTGTCAAGTAGAGCTATGGATTTACTTCATAAGCACCCAGACGGCTATTCAAACGGGTCGTCATTATACAGTAGAGCGTCGATTATCCGAAGTAATTGGGGGACATGGGTGTTCGGAAAACTGGTTTGTTCGGATAATCGAACTGTGTACATGTTTATTTGACAAAAAGAAGTACTGTACAGTAAATTTATTCATAAAAACAGGCATCTCTTTAAGTATTACAAAGTAACGTACAAAGGCAACTTTAGTAGGAATATATAGTATGTGGTACAGTTTATTAAACAAAAGTATGTACATATTACATACGCATTTTGCATGAACAATACACACAGCACACAAAATTAACGTTTAAAAAAATCCTTTATTTTGGTCTGTCTAAGCAAGCCTACATGCAACTTGGTTTGGGAGTGAGGGGGATGATGGACGGTAGGGTGGGAGAGTAACAGGTGCGAGCGAGTACACAGTTTGGTTAAGCGGTCGTTCGGTTGACCGACGTTCGGATAATCGACGCTCTACTGTACTTAATTCAACCTTACCTGAACATAGTACTAGTCTTTAGTGTTGCCAGTTTGTGCCGGCCCTTGCGACCAAATGCATAGAAATATCACTCAGCAAGTTGGCCCTCCCCATTCTCAACCTATGAATTGAATATTGCTCGGAGTAGCAAACCGGGTCGCACCAGGCACTTTTCATGGGACAATAAACCGGTTCCTAGTAGGTCTAGAGAACATTATCCTTCGTCGGAATCGTCTAAACCTACTAAACAATTTCGAAGTCGAATGCAATTTAACGATAAACCAACTTCTGTTGGTGACACCCAAATGAATACTGAGCTATCAACTTCTCAAGCACCCACTGCATCTGATAGCAAGGCTCAAGACCCAATATAAGGTAAAGGCATCGGATTTCGACAGGTCAAGGACTTTAAAAAAAAATCAATCGCCTATTGTGGCCATAATATTGGTCTGTGTTGGCCCATTCTTTTCCTTGAACTGTACAGTCTCTACTAATACAAAAAGTCACTTCAAGGCTCAAATGTTAATGTTAGAAATTTTTATGAAACTGGAACTCGCCAATGGAACCCGAATTCGACACACCACCTGGTTTCGACAGTTGCGGTACCTGAATTCGACACTTTCAATTATATCCATGTAAAACATTAAGTAGGCATCATTAGTAATAGTAATCACTTCTCAGCTTCAAATATTGTTTTATTATTATGCAGAAATTATCAGACGGGCAAAAGAACACAACTTAAATTTTCTGAACTGAGCAGTTACTTCGATGATTCTCAATTCGACATGCTGGAACCTGATTTCGAACTGAGGTTACAAATATCGAAGAATTATGCAACAAATAGCTTTACGAAAAACTTTGAACATACTTGTACGTTTAGATATTCAGTTACAAATAAAGGCTCGTGGCTCATGTTTTCGACAACCCGCTGTTCATGTTACATCACAATCTTTGTCCTCACAGAAGAAAACAAAACGCATTGATTCAAACTCCTTTACAACATTAAAATACCACTATTCGCTTGAAGCAAACCTAACTTTAATAAAAGTCTTACAAATACCTTGCTGTTTTATGATTTCCTTAAGATTATGTGTTTTTTCTCGAAGAGTGTATCACACACACAACAATGTATTTCTTTTCTCCATGCGTATACCACTATTTGCTTGAAGCAAACCTAACTTTAATGAAAGTCTTACAAATACCTTGCTGTTTTATGATTTCCTTAAGATTATGTGTTTTTTTCTCGAAGAGTGTATCACACACACAACAATGTATTTCTTTTCTCCATGCGTATGACTCATCTACTGTAACCGCACTTTTGACACGAGAAAAGACACTCTCATAATGTTGCCACTTCTATTCACGATTGCAGGGATGAGATCTTACGCTTATTTCACAACATTTAAGCACAGGTATGTCGAATTCAGGTGCGTTTACTTTATAACTTCCTTTCTTACCGATTTTGATGCAAAACATATGCACCCAAAGATGATCTTTTGTCAACTGAAGGAGTCAATGGAAGAAGAGCCTATCCTACAATTTTGTGATTTCCAGAGAAATGAAGTTTTTAATGTAGAAAAATCTAAGTAACGCAAGTATTTTAGTTTGTAGGAGTAGACACAGAACACTATTGCATATCCCACAATGCATTTAGTCCAATGAGTTGTTACACTAGGTTGACACCAGCTTATGGAGAAGTAGGTTGGCCCTTCTACCACCAAGCCTTTCAATTAATTAAGTACGTTCCACGAGCAAATGTTGATCAAATTTTCCATCCTAAAACGACTATATCATAGGTATTTTACGAGTTCTTTAAAAAAAATGCCAAACTTACTAAGAAAACGAACTCTAGAATTAATCAACCTTCTCCTCCTAAGAAGATACCAATGTGGTCATTCATGGCGTCCTACCAGGATTTATACATGAGGAAGCTTGTGAAGAACTTGTTCAAAAGGTATCCATTTTGACAAATGCATTCACATCAAGTAATGGGATAGAATTAGAGGTTGGCAAGGAACTTGTTAGTAAATAATAATTTTCTATTGTTTGTTTATGTGTGTATTCGTGTCTACTGTTGTTCTCAGATGTTCGCTTTCTCGGGACCAAGGTGCGTTTGAGTATATCACCAGTTTAACCAGCTACAAGTCTATGTGGCCATCACAGAAGAATAGCTCGCAACCGGGGATGCACTCACTCGCTCCATAGTCATGGGAGAAAGAATCGAACTCAGAAGACCTGCCCTACAAGTGTATTATCTAAATGAAGTTTGCGCAACGGAAAAAAAATATAAATAAACTCGAAAATTTTGGGACGTAAATAAAAAAAAAAATTCTCAGGATTCGTGACATTCACTGATGGGTTCCCCGTAACGTTTCACTCATATCATTTTCCCTTCGATGATTCATTTATCAGATTGATAGGAAGACGCACTATTTTGATCTCGACTAAATCATGTTTTACTATAAAATTTCCTACTCTACTGTATCTCTGTTATATGGAATAAAACATAATTGTCAACCAGAAGCTTTACTTGTTTCACCGAAGCTTTATACAAACTGTTTACATTTAGTTTAGGGGCACAACAATACATCGCATTACACTTTAAAAAACCATTTTACCGTGCATGTCAGAATTCGTGACCAGCCATTTTAAAATAGTACATGCACACATACCCTCATAACTTTCAATTTTATTTCACATATTCCCAATATTTGATACTTTTATTAATAGTCACTTATTCTCGACTATATCAAGGAAGTGCTTCTCATTGGCATTCATATCTTTCATTAAAAAAAAATCATAAATCTTATGTTTTAGCTGTTCACAGCAGCTACTATTACTAGGCACCCTTTTTCCATATTTATTCATTTCTTGCCTACACATTTTATTACAAAAATACACATGAAATCACTAAATCCTTAACCTACACTAACCTAAGACACATTCACACTACACACTCACACCAACAAATTTGTTTTATAACGTAAAAACGCTTTGGTTGGCAGTCCAGGCCACATTTCTTTTAATGGGATTTTGTTACTTAAAAAAAAAATTATGTTCGCACGGTGTAGAAAACCAATTGCCCCTATCGAAACTTGTGACGAAACGACCCATCGTGCTTCTTTTATCAAAGTACAGCTTCGGTTTATTTTTTCATACTTTACGGATACGTCAAGGTTAAAAAAAAAACTAAAAAAAACATAAAATATATTGAATATATGTTCTATACCGGAGAACGTCATTCCTATCCTATTTGTCTAGCTGGGTTCTAATGGACAGCCAAATGATGCATAGCCAAATAAAAAAAATCACAACAATAATAAAGAATACTGCATATAGCCTTTCACAAGATTTAGGCTTTCTTTGAATAACAGGAATTTAGATGGTCACTCTAAATGAAAATTTTACACTCGCATGTATATTCCGTCAGTATTTGCTCTACCTTTTATTTCCCCCCTTTATAGATAAGCCTAAGCCGTCACATATTGTCTCAGTAATTGTATAGATCCTACGGGAAAGGAATTTACGAAGACATAGTTATATTATTATGCTTCACTGAACACCATATTCCAACTGTATAACTGTTCGGATGAGTTTATATGCAAGAAGAATCCAATGGTTGTTCTTACGAGTACCAGTTCCTGTTAACCATTCTTATTAATTTTTGTGATGAATTTCATAGTTCCAAAAGAAAAACAACTATCACTCACATCCTTTATAATATACAGTCCAACCTGAACCAGTTAATGTCTATTAACTATCACGGTTCTTCCAAAAAATCAGGATCCAATTATGTAGAAATCAGATTCCGTCCATAGTTCATACAGACAACTTACAACATTGGGCTGCTTCGCTTCACTAATTCCCCTCGCTACTCGCTCCGTTCCGTTCAAACAAATAACACAAAATATCGCAAATTTTGCAATCGAACCTTTTTAGATCTTTTAGTAGAAAAAACCGTTCTGGAGCGGCTTCCTTTACCACTTTATGCCGATAATATCTGACGGGCAGTAACTGAGGATTGCTTTCTTAGGCTGACGCCATTACAGTACCACAACAATGTGACGTAACAGTCTGAAGATTGAAGATGAGCTAATTATCAGAGAGTTCAAAGGAAAGCGACCAATTATACATAATTCTGTAAATCTGTGCTACTGACGTCACACAAGACAAGATTGAAGATGATGCACCAAAACCGAGTGAATCTTGACGATTTTCTATCAAGATGGCTGAAAATCTAAAGAATTTTATGAAGAATAATTTTAGAATAAAAATTTTTAAAGAAAATTTTGGGAGAATTTTCAGAATGTTTGGAGATAGGAAAAGCGTTCTACAGATGAAAATAAAAGAAATAAGCAGAATATTATTAAAGAAATATAGGAAATTAAGATAGAAATGAACAAAACATAGACGTTAAATACGAAATAAAATCCTAAACCTATTTTGCACGTCCTAACTTAATCCTACCTTCTAATATTACAAGAAATTTAAATGACAACATTACATCCTTACATATCCTATATTATATTTTATTCTACACTATTATACAGGGCGTTCGAAAATTTTCAACATGATAACTCCATATTGGGAGGTATCAAACTAAACAGGATTGAAATGTTCTTTGGGATAAGAAATCAGGTAGATATGAGTGATAACCAGAGAATGGAACTTGGAATTCCAGGAACTTGGAATTTTGAAAAATTCGAGATATTCTGGGTTGAAGTTATAACTCAAAATTGCGTTTTGAAACAAATGCTGATATTGAAGTAATACCGGTTAGTGCACACAAAATTATTTTATTCAACATATATACAACATATATTTGATCCGTAGTAAACAGTGGAAATTTATCATCAAAATATGTTAAAATTTCAATGCTTTTACAGATGGTTATACACAGGGTGACTCAAGAGTCCAGCGCGATATGACAAATGGGTAAAATATGCATCTGATCCGTGAGGTAAACTTGGATGAAAGTTCAATATTTGCAAACTACGTTCAATATTTGCTGACATAATTCTGACATAAAAATTTGTAATATGACTAAAGCACATCCATCTATAAATGGTGTTTAGACCATAAAACATTTCGAAGCAAACATCCTGTCAATAACGAATGATTCTGATAGCTCAGGTTCCTCAAATGCCCACGGTGTAAGGCTCTCAAATCCTTTCGTAAGTGAATGAATTAATGCAGCTTTTGATGATTTATTCATGATCTCTCCAGAGAATACATTAATGCTGGTGGTGTGGAAGTGAGTTCATATGCGAAATACTGGAATGGTGTGTGCTCGCGCTCAACGAGTGTATCAATTCTCCAGAAGAGAGTTGAATTATCCAAGTACTGAATACTATTACCAATTCGAACTCTTTTCCATACATGCTATATTGTTTTTTGCTTGGTCAGTCTTCTTTAATATAACGGCATTCCAAGGTTTGCCATCTATCATCTAAT
The DNA here is from genome assembly GCF_964235325.1 of Thermobia domestica. Lineage (NCBI taxonomy): Eukaryota > Metazoa > Arthropoda > Insecta > Zygentoma > Lepismatidae > Thermobia > Thermobia domestica. The sequence continues at coordinate 99,120,561 of NC_137465.1, read as the reverse complement.
GTGTTTCATTACCACCAAGGAGCTCATTCGTGGCTAAGCGGTTAGCGTACGCGCCTTTGGCGTCGGAGTGCCGGGTTCGATTCCCGGCGGGAACTCATGCGGTTTGGATTTCACGCTAATCAGTAGGTCCCGTCGTGTATAGCTTCGCTGCTGAAAGGGACGTTAAACTCAAAATGAACTCAACTCTATTACCACCAACGTCCGCACCGTCACACTTCCCTTTGTCATCAACTCGTGTTATAACGCCAGTTGATACATTGCGCAACGATGAGTCGTGCATTGAAAAGGTTGATGCTTATTCAGCCATTATATCATAAGTCTTCCATCACACCGATCCCTCTTCAGATGTGATGGCAATAGCTCACAATGCTGAGGACTTTGTTGACGTTCAGCTCCAGTTAAATATGTCATAGCAGAATGCATCTCTCCAAATTTTCCTGGACGTTGGATCGGTCGCCGAGGCCCTGTCGAGTGGCCAGCCCGGTCGCCGGACCTCACTCCCTTGGATTCTTTTTTATGGGGACACTAAAACACTTGGTGTATCAGGAGAAGATTTTTGTGTTGCACACTTAAAGGGACGTATTCAGGACGCCTGTGATAGCATCACCTCCGCTGTGCTGTTACGGGTTCAGGAGGACTGGATTAAGAGACTCCGGTTGTGTGTTGCAATGGACGGGCAACATGTGGAGCACATCCTGTAGATGGGACTTTCTGGCATCATAACTTTGGAATGGGACGTGATAACGCATTTCTACTTGCGGGACTGCATTCCGCTGCAAAAAACAGTGTTTATTGCCAACTTTCCTATTTGAAAAAAAGTAACCTTGATCCAATATGGCGGCCATTCACCACGCATGTATCAATCGGTAGCTCCTTTACCCAAGTCTGCTCTCCGCTAGTTAGATTTGCTTTAATCATATTTGTTTCTAAAATAATCCACTGTACTAAGACTTATGGACCACACTGTACATATTGTGCCCTGTCATAGCAAATAGAGGTAGCATGCATGCACACCAGCAAGATGTAGATTCCAATTTCCTTCTCGCTAACCTTCTATAAACATCTGAATAGTGTTGATGTATTCTATGTATTGTACCCATAACTTTGCAGTTCGAGATTACGCAGGCAATTTTTACTTCAGTTCCTTGACATGTTGTTCCACTTTCAATAGTATATCACCCTACGATTGATTTATTGTAGCTCCTTCATCAGCTTTTAGAATATTACTGCAGATATTTTTTAGGTGGGAGGTTAGAATAAATTACATAATCATGTTCTTTGTTGCAAGAGACAAGGCTGATGAAAGTAAGATAGACATCAGCACGCTCTGTACAACAAAATGTCGTATTAATGCTATAGAAAATTATTCTCTTTTAAGCATATGAACAACCATGTTTACTCCATGAACTGTTCCAAGTAATTCTGATAAGCCAGAGCCAATCGTTATTGATCCTATGCTTCCTAGAAAACTCATTAGCAAGTGGAAAGGACGTAAGTGACAAACAACGTTGAGACCACTGCTATTGACAATTTGAATGACTTTTATCGAAGTGGTTGGTCCAGAGTTACGTATGGAGTGAATACTTGTAACTTTTTAGCTTGTTCTTCAATGTAGCAGAACGTACTATAGATAAAGATTTCATCATTTGGGTTTATGTTCGCAAGCAGAAGTAATGTGATATAAGATGGTAATATGTCTGCCTAAAATCACTCCAGCTGAATTTGTTATTTTCGATGTTGTATAATGTAGAATGGATGTGCCACAGGAAATCAAAGTTGAGTGATTGCGGCAGAGTGTGTGACGTTTGCAGATGAAATATTGAAGCGCACTTGAGTTGTTGAAGTTGGCGAATTGATGGAAGACTTCGGATCGGGGTGGCACAGTTTTTAACCAATGACGCAACGCTTTTAAATCTTGTTCTTGCTTGATGACTGCATCCTGTGGAAGAGTGTTGGTATAGACATCTGCTCTCATGATCTTCATACCACGAAATGTCCCCTTTCATCAATAGTAATGGCATTGTAGTCAACGTTATCTACAGACTACTGGACAAAAGCCGGCGAAGAAGCAGTTGCATGGTTCATGTCATAATTACTGGAACCTAACACATACTGCTTGTACTTCCGAACTTCTGAAAAAGAAACACAAAATCAAAGTGAACATACTTCGTCAATCCACCATCTAGATCCATATACATGATCGAGTTCTGCCGCAAATTGCAATGGGGAGAGCAAAGTTCTTGGCATTACCGACTGCTTTATGACATGTCCGATGCTACACACTTTTAGGCCATTAAAAATTATAGATTCAAGCATTGTTTTTAAAGAAAAAGGGATAAAATTTAACAATTCCTGAATTTTCAGATGGGACATGGGAGCTTTTTTTCTTTCAAACATGCCTCTTTAGTTTCGGCACCTGATGAATTTAACCGAAACGGGCTGTTATCATCAGAATTTTATTTTCATCAGCCTTTTTTTCATCATTCTTATTTTTATTTGACAAAATGGAAAGAAAGCGACGAACAAGGACAAGGGAGGGGAGTGACAAAACCACAGCACATCAGAAAACGAAACAAAACAAACAAAATAAAACAGAAACAACAAGGAGCAACAGATTTGAGTTATCTAAATCATATCCTTTAAAAGTGTGTTTTGAGAGTAGTGAGTGGTACTGAGATGTGTGTGAATGTTTCGTGTGTGATGAAGAAAACCTCATGAAACTTGAAAAAATGCATCTTAAGATATAACTAAGCGTATTAATTAGAAGAAGAAGAAGTTTGAAAATTAAAAACTTCAGTGTCGACATTTCCGAACTTGACATTGACTCATTATTATCAGTGTTGGGCAAATTTCAATTGAATTAACAATTAACAATTAATCTGTAAATTTAATTGTTAATTGCAATTAACAATTGAAGTAAGTAATGGTTAATTGTTAATTGCAGTTGGCCATTAAAAAAGGAGAATCAATTGCAATTGATCAATTGATTGAAAGTAATTGCAGTGGAAAGTAATTGCAATTGAATTCTGTAATTCAATTGCAATTGAAATTAATTGGCAATTGATTCAATTGCAATTGATTTCCACAGCAATTACTTTCAATTGATTGATCAATTGCAATTGATTTTCACTGATTAATTTTCAACACTGTAGTTCAAAGAGGGCGTGGGGCAATGAAAACTTTAGCCACGACCAATTGACTCACCACCCGTCGTGACCCACGACCCACCGTGACCCACTCTGACCCACCATAAACCACTCTTACCCACTGCGACCCACAGACCCACCAAAACCCATTGTCATCAACTCTGACCTATGATTCACGCCCTTTTCTCTACTGACTAAAGAGTTTAAACTTGTAATAAAACAAGCCTATAAAATTATCACTCATCGGAGTTTGAATTTTTACGATCAATAGCTCAAGCACCGCACTAATACAATAACGGCGGATCTCACCTTTCTAATATAAATAAAATAGAGTTTGTTCGTGTGTCTATCTGTCTATCTTTATGAGACCTGTGGACGAGACGAGTGGACCGAAACTTTTCAAAATTTGGTCACGGGTAGCTTGGTCTAGGCCCCAGACCAAGACGAAGAGCTTTTTTTAAAATTCCTTACTAGGGGGTCTCCAGGGGACGTTTACCGGTACCGGCCTGGGGACCAGACAAGTCAACCGAGAGTTACCAAATTTTGATCAAAGATACCTTGGTCCAGGTCCCACACCAAGGCAAAGCTTTTTCGAAAAAATTCGAACCAGGGGGTCTCAGGGGGGCGTTTACCGGGACATGTAAAAGTAGTAGAAAATGACCGATATCAGTGTCGATTTCATAGTTTTCGCGGTCGCTGAGATCAATGGTGAAACCCCGATCGCATTAACTTCCAAATTCACCGTATCCGGCTACGGGCCGTGGGTCAACGGGGGGGGGGATGCCGAAACGTACAAGTAATCCAAAATGCCGATATTAGTGTCAAATCCATAGTTTTCGCGGTTGCTGATATCAATGGTGACACTACCACTAGCGATGACTTTCAAATTCATCCACCGTTGTATGCGGGCCTTGGGTCACCAGAGGGGGAAATTCCGAGACATGTAAAAAATAATCGAAAATGACCGATATTAATGTCAAATTCATAGTTTTCGGGGTAGCTGAGCTCATTGGTGAAACTTAAGACCGCGTTTACTTTCACATTTAGCCCCCATCAGATAAGAAATGGGGGCATTATAACGGGAATCACGAGACATGTAAAAATAATCCATAATGAACGATGTCAAATCCGCAGTTTTCGCGGTGGCTGAGATCAATGGTGATACTTTCATTAGCGATGATTTTCAAATTTAGCCACCATTGTATGCGGGCCGGGAGTCACCGGGGGTGGGGAATTGCGAGACATGTAAAAATAATGGAAAGTGACCGATATTAGTGTCAAATCCATAGTTTTCGCTGTCGCTGAGATGAATGGTGATACTTCCATAGGCGTTGACTTCCAAATACAGCCCCCATCGGCTGCGGGCCAGAGGCATTGTTTTTTTTTTCAAAATTGGAAGCAGAGGATTATAGGGACTTTTACCGGCATATGTAAAAAGTAGTAGAAAATGGCAGATGTTAGTGTCACATTCATAGTTTTCGCGGTATTAGTTGGGGGTTGGTGGGGGCCAGAGGAGATTTTTTCACAATACGAACCAAGGGGGTCTGAGGGGGTGTTCACCGGGACATGTAAAAGTACTAGAATTTGTGTCGAATCCATATTTATCGGGGTTGCTCAGACCTATAGTGACACCCCCGATAGTGTTTACGTTCAAATTCAGCCCCCATCGGCCTTCCCAATGAAAACACAAATATGGCGGAACAAGTTAATGCTGTTCCGTCAGGAACGATTTCGAGGTCGTTTCCTTCACATCGTCTTGTGCGTGTTTTCTACCGTTTTGTAAGCCTATTTCCACGTTTTGTGATTCAATGGTAGTGGGTCAAAATGGGAATTCAATGTGGGAAGAAAACTGATCCACTCTCCCACCAGTATCGAATTTCAAGGTCGCTTTTTTCGCATTGTTTAGTGCATATTTATACCGTTTCTGCGCATACTTTCACGTTTTGTAGGCCAATGAAAGTGGGTCAAAGGCGACCTACAAATATGGCAGAGAAAGACATATTCATTCCACTTTCAAGGTCCATTTTGACCCTCTCCCACTGATGCACAAAGCGACACAAATCATGTATAAAAAATGTGAAGGAAACGACCTCATTTGATGGTGACGGAACAGCATTAAGTTATTCCGCTATACTTGTAGGCCATTTTGACCCATTTTTGTTGTCGCACTAAAGTGGAAATAGAAGCACTAAAGTGGAAATAGGAGCACAAAACGGTACAAAGCAGGCACTGTACGATGCGAAAGAAACGACCCCCCAAATTCGATAGTGGCGGAACAATGGCTCTATTTTCTCACACATTGATGGACCATTTTGACGCATTTCTGGTGATGCTCAAAACGTGGAAGTAGGCGAACAGAACGGTACAAAATACACACTAAATGATGCGAAAGAACCAACCCCGAAATTCGATAGTGGCGGAATAGTGAGCCATTTAACTCCCACTTTAAAGGCCCTTTTAACTCACTTCCGGTGACGCACAAGACGAGGAAGTAGGCACAGAAAACTTTTTAAAAAATAATCACTAAACGATGCGAAGGAAACGACCTAGAAATTCGACAGTGTCGGAACAATGGGTCATTTTGGTCACACTTTGGAGGTCCATTTTCACACACTTCTGGTAACGCGCAAAACGTGAAAATAAGGGCACGAAACATTCACTAGTCGACGCGAAAGGAAGGACCACGAAATTCGGTAGGTATAGTGGCGGAGCAGTGGGTCATTTTCGTCCCACCTTCTAGGCCCATTTTGACCGTCTTCCAGTGACGCACAAAACGTCGAAATACGCGCACAAAAGGGTATGCGATGTGAAATTAACGACCTCGAAATTCGATAGTAGCGGAACTCTTGGTCATTTTCGTCCCATCTTGGAAGCCCATTTTGACCCACTTCAGGTGACGCATAAAACGTGGAAATAAGGGCACGAAAATCCACTAGTCGATGCAAAAGGAAGGATATCGAAATTCAGTAGTGGCGGAACTCTTGGTCATTTTCATCCCACCTTCGAGACCCATTTTGACCGTCTTCCAGTGACGCACAAAAAGTCGAAATAGGCGCACAAAAGGGTACGCGATGGGAAATTAACGAACTCGAAATTCGATAGTGGCGGAACAGTGGGTCATTTTCGTCCTATCTTGGAAGACCATTTTGACCCACTTCTGGTGACGCACGAAACGTGGAAATGGGGGCACGAAACAACACGAAAATTCAGTAGTCGATACGAAAGGAAGGACCTCGAAATTCGGTAGTGGCGGAGCAGTGGGTCATTTTCGTCCCACCTTCGAGGCCCATTTTGACCATCTTCCAGTGACGTACAAAAGGGTACGCGATGTGAAATTAACGACCTCGAGATTTAATAGTGGCGGAACTCTTGATCGTTTTCGTCCCACCTTGGGGACTCATTTTAACCTACATCCCACGACGTACAAAACGGAAGTAGACGCACAAAACGGCACAAAACGATGTGAAGGAAACGATCTCGAAATTCATTGGTGGCGGAAGAGCAATAACTTGTTCCGCCATATTTGTAGGCCCATTTTGACCCACTTCCGGTGATGCACAAAATGTGGGAATAGGCGCATAAAGCGACACAAAACACGCACAAAAGATGCAAAACAAAGTACCTTGAAATTCGTTGGTGGCGGAACAAGTTAATGACGCCGTGAGCACCAATATAAGTATATACTGTAGTTCTTACCAGTTGGCGCGGTGGGTCAGTGGTAGAGCGTTCACCTCCGGTGCTTGAGGTCCCTGGTTCGATCCCAGCTCGCGCAGTTTGTACTTTGTGGTGGACAAACACCGTGCTCGTGGATTTTCTCGGGGTTCTCCCGTTTCCTCCCACTTTCTTCATTTCATTCATTTCCTATCATCACCGTCTTCTTTAGCCTAACCGGCATAATCGTGGGACGTAAAACTAAAGATTTCATATCATTTTTTGTAATTCTTACCATCAAGGCTGAGAACTGCACGGTCCAATTTTTTAGTCGAAGTAGAAGCCCAACCGGAATAGTGATGAGCAAATGCAAGACCAAGACCAAGACCGGGGTGGTCTTGGTCTTGGTCTTGGTCTTGCACATCGAGTCTTGGTCTTGGTCTTGCAGTGGAACCCTTGGTCTTGGTCTTGGTCTTGGTCTTGCACACCCAGTCTTGGTCTTGGTCTTGGTCTTGCATGCAAGAGTCTTGCAAGTCTTGCATTTAAGAAATCTCAATCTTTTCATAGGTAAATTTTACTATGGATATAAGGGATAATAAACTCTACAATGCACCAGTAGTGACGGAAATACAATATATGTTTCTAAATGTAATATAATTTAACGACGTGTAAGTATGATGATAGTGTACAACATAGGTGATGACTTTTTTTTTTTTTTTTTTTTTTGGGTGCCTACGCTTCACTACTTATAAGATATGCCCAAATCACAACGTTTCGTAATCTTATTATATTTTTTAACAGATCCAAAACTCCACTGTTTCCCAAACTGGGGAGGCTACCCCTGAGACGCATGAAAGAAAATCAGACGGCACAGATTATTGAAATACCATAAATTGCAAAATTATTTTTACACTCTAAAGGCGTCAGATTTTTTTTTCGACCACGATTAGCTAATCCTTATATTAAACAAACTTCCAATTAAATATTGAAACTTTGTTTTACTGATTCCAATATGTACTCTATGGGGCAGAAACATTCACAATACGTAAAAGCGATGAAAAAATTGCAGACTTTCGAAACATGGGCATGGAGAAAGAAAGGAGAAAATTGGCTGTGTTGAACGGAAAACGAATGAGAAGGTGTTAGAAATGTTAGCAGTATGGGAAAAGAGAAGAATATTAGATATTGTTAAGAGAAGAAGAGGAACTAGTTAGGATATTAGCTGAGAGGAACTATATTATGAGGAACGTGCTAGAGGGTATTGTGGAAGGAAAGAGAGGGAGGGAGTGAAGCAGACTAGTTGAAGGAAGGTATTAAAATAGAAAATTGCTACGTCGAGACGAAGAGACTAGCTGAGGACCACTGAACGTCGAACCTTTTCTCTTGAAGCAAATAACCTGCCAATAATGACAGAATAGCTATTATGATGATAATAATATATTTAGTAATATTGACCCCAAAAAAGAGGGAGAGAACAATAAAATAATAATGATTATAATCCAACCGTTTAATACAATATTTTACAATAATTTGAGTGAAAACTGAAAACGACTCAACTGTCTATGTCTTTTGTGTAAACTCAATTTATATAAATACTGTTGACCTGTATTAGAAATACAAAATAACGGCATCAAACTCCAAGTTTTTTGAAGTCTCACTTGTGAATATGGATTACTAGCATCAATTACCCACTTCGTTGCGTTAAACTATAATAATAATAATAATAATAATAATAATAATAATAATAATAATAATAATAATAATAATAATAATAATAATAATAATAATAATAATAATAATATATTTCGTTAGTCGGTTACTTTTTTACTATTAGTAAAGCGCTCTCTAATATCGGTCATTTTCGATTATATTTATGTTTCTCTCCCCTCCTTCTTCCCCAAGTTACGAGGCTGAATTTGGTCTTAAACAGTATAGGAAGTCTCAGTATTCAACTCAGCAACCTCGAAAATTATGGATTCGACACTAATATTCGTCATTTTTGATCATTTTTATATATATCTCCCCTCCCCTTCGCCAAGCTACGGGGCTGAATTTTGATTTAAACAGCATCGGAAGTATCATTGTTTATCCCAGCGACCTCCAAAACTATAGATTCAATTTTAATATCGGTCATTTTCGATCATTTTTAAATATCTTTCCTCTCCCTCTCCCCTAAACTGCACCGTCAAAGTGATATGACAGAAACCATTTCAGGTCCGATCCTCATCTATGTTGAAAATAAGATCGAGTTCGGTCGGGTGGTTCAAGAGTTATTAAATTTTATTTATTTATTTATTTATTTATTTATTTTTACATTTTCCATCCCCTTCCCCTTCCCTAAGTTCTACCGTCAAAGTGAATTGATAAAACCACCCCAAGTCCGAACCTCATCTATGTTGAAAATTTAATTGAGATCGATTGGCTGGTTCAAGATTGATGAACCCCTACCCTACGTTGCATTGTCAAAGTAAAATGATAAAAATCGCTCCAGGCCTGAACTTCATCTATGTTGAAAATTTGATCAAGATCGGTCGGGTGTTTCAAAAGTTGTTAAGTTTTATTTTATATATACATACATACATATATATATATATATATATATATATATATATATATATATATATATATATATATATATATATATATATACCCTTTCCCTCCTCCTCCCCTAGGTTCTACCATCAAAGTGAAACAAACTCTAAAACTTTCCAGGAACTTTCCTTATCTATGTTGAAAATTTGATCGAGATTGGTTGGGTGGTTCAAGAGATTAGGAGTCACAGAAATAATATAGATTTATTGTTGTAGTATAATGTTATGTCGCTGAATCCTCGATGTGCCGTATACCTAAGGAGGCTAAAAGTTATATTGATAAACAATTGTTCAACGCATAAGCATTCGCCCATGAAATCAAACTTCCGGTCACATGCACTAAGTTTTTGTCAATGTCATGAAAATGTTATTTCGATATTAATTTTATGAGCACACATTAAAAATTTACAACGGATGCTTGAGTCTCGGAGCCAAGGACATACCCATGTAGTCGACAACTATGGTGTACGGTATTACCAATGTTCAATACTGCACTTCTCTTTAGTTTTGGAAGAAAAACACCACTAATATGTTTTGAAACGAAATGAAATATCTAGTTTAACGTCCAACGATTATGCATCAAGGCTAAGGGAGACAGTAATGGTAAGAAATGAATGAAATGGTGGAATGAAGAAAGTAGGAGGAAACATCAAAATCCCGATAAAACCCACGCACACGGTGTTTGCCCACCAAAAGTTCCCATGGCGCAAGCTAGGATCCAACCAGGGACCCGTATAACCTCATGTGACTGCTCTACCACCGAGCCGGTACTTGTGCAAGACTCTTGCAGGTATGGTCTTGGTCTTGGTCTTGGTCTTGCACCCCTGGTCTTGGTCTTGGTCTTGCATCGGGATTCCTGGTCTTGGTCTTGGTCTTGGTCTTGGTCTTGCATGCAAGACTCTTGCAAAAACTGCAAGACCAAGACTCTTGCAAAAACTGCAAGACCAAGACTCTTGCGCTCATCACTAAACCGGAATAGTGATGTCAACCGACTCGGATCGGTTCAACTGAGCGTACAGCTTGAACTGGCTTGGTTGGGATTACCCATCGACTGGGCTCAATTGAGCCAATGGCTTGAACCGGCTCCGTTGAAACGAGTCCATAGGCTGGGTTCGGGTCAGCTTAACTGAGCCGATGGCTCGAACCGGCTCGGTTGGGGTAAGCAATCAGCTCGGTTCGGCTCGGCTCGAGCTGGCTCGGTTGGATGAGCTGTTGGCTCGGCTCACTTCTCGGCTCGGCTCGATAAGTGAATAAGCTGTGAGCGAGCCGCTTGAACTGTTGACAACCCTAAACCCAGGTCGAGCAGTTTTGAACATATTTGGCTGGAGTCCCATAACTTTTAATAATTTTTGGCTCGAGCCCGAATACTTGCTCCTCCTGAACTCAAACCAAGAACCTCGTGACCGATGTCCTTGCCTCCTGAAGATTTCTTGACAACCGAGATCGACAGTCAACTAATTTTTAGTATTCCGATACAAACCGCCTATATTCCATGTTTATACAGGTACACGGTGTTATAATGATAATTAATTATAGTAGTAGTAGTAGTAGTATCATTGATAATTATATTGTCTATGTATGGTACTTGAAGATAGTAACACAAAGAATTTAACTCGAATTGGCTCGACTCGACTGGAAACTAGATCCGAATTCGAGTCGAGTTGGGGGAAATTTTTCGAGCCGATATCTCAAGTCGAGCTCAAAGATGTCTGCTTCGAGTCGAGTCGAGTTTTAAAGAAAACTCGCTCGAACTCGTTGGTGCCCATTCCTCTTGTAGGCATGACGGGCATATAGAGTTCTTTCGAGGGGGATAGAACCATAAACATAATATATTTTAAAAAATACTTAGTTTCCCGGCTTTCTTCCCATGGGGGGGGGGGGGGGAAAGGATGGTAGGTATCCAGCATTTCTTATAAGTACCTTATTTGAAATATGTAAAACAGTAACAAGTGGACAACACAATACACACACATCTTCTTATCTTCAGTTTTAATTGCTGATTTCAATTGCAATTAACAATTACAATTAACAATTACAGGTTTCAATTGTCAATTGCAATTAACAATTAAATGTTTCAATTGCACCCTTTGCAATTGACAATTAACAATTAAAAGTTTCAATTGCCTGGTGACCAATTAACAATTAACAATTGATGAAAATTTAATTGCAAATTTTATGATTGAATTCAATTGCAATTGAATTAATTGTCAATTACAAATTGAAATCAATTACTTTCAATTGATTGATCAATTGCAATTGATTTCAATTGATTTTGCCCAACACTGATTATTATCTATACGAACAATGAAGGTGAGTAAATATTTTCCCCATTTAAATTGGTACGTAGGCAACCCTTTAGACAATGTGGTAGGTCGGGTTGCATATCGATCCAGGCATTGCTCCCTAATTAGTAAGATTCATCTCATAAGGAGAACTATCATGATACAGACTGCATCTATATAAGAGTGTATTAAGTAAAAATGTTCATTAAGTAATTTTAATCACTAAGCTATTACTAATCCTATGCATTTATTTCTGCGCTGTTGAACTCTAACTCCATTTTGAGAACTTAGTATGATTCCTTGGATCTGGATCTATATCTTCTTGATTTTTTTTACACCTATATGTTTTTTCACCTATGCGTATGTTTCTCTCTTGTGATGTAGCTTCCGCTGTGTGCTTAATAACTATATATTCACTACACTTATATTATACACTACAATTACACAAAACACTTCACTATAATTCACCTATGTGTCCTTCACATCATTTCATTAATTAATTATTGTTTGTAGTTATAACTGTATTTATTAATGTCGCTGTATTAATCAGTGTTCTCGGTTTGGTTTAAAGCATATATATCGGGCCGTGATGTATCGGCTTGAGATCCAGGGCCCACTCAAAGCACTTTGTGCAGGCGCTGGCCAGTTTTGTCCTACCGCCACGTTCACCTGGACCGGAAGTCGCACGCTATCGTAATCGAATCGCGAAACGGTTTCGAGATTATAACTTTTTCCCGTGTCTTTCTTATTAAAATTGTAATATTACTTTGTTTTGATTAATTTTGCTACGCAGTAGCAAATGTTTTTAGTTTGCTTACATTATCATCATCATCATAGGTATTCTGCCTTTATTGGCAGGTCACTTGCCGCAACTGAGAAGCTTCCATGCTCCACGGTCCTCCGCTAACCTTTTCGTCTTCGCATATGATCTTTCTGTTTTAATATGATCCATTAATTGTAGTCTCCTTTTCCCCTCCCTCTCTTTCCTGCCACCATACCCTCTAGGACGTCTCTCATGATGCAATCTCTTCTTAAGCAAAGTGTCAACCAGTTTCTCTTCCTCTTCCTAATAATATCTAAAAGTGTTCTTTTCTCACCCACCATTTCTAACACTCTCTCATTCGTTTTCCAGTTTGCTTACACATATGAGTAAATACTCAACCCAACACCAACGTGTTGCAGACACAATTCCAGAGCATCCCGAGTTCCTTACGGGACCAAGGCCGGGGATGCCCGAGGCTCTCGCACACTATCACTCACACTTCCCTCCTGGCAGCGCGGAAATCCTACGCCTCCTGGAGTTGCCTTCGATCCAAGAGGGATCCCCATGTCCATTTTCACTTTCGTTCCCATTTAAGTAATAGTATCTCCATAATTCTGCATAATTCTGAATAGATACGGCATTCCTCAGCTACATCTGCTAGGATTTTATATTTTCTGCTTCCAGGATATCTTTGATTCCTTTACGTCTAATTTTCTCTCGGTCTCTCAGGCGCTCCTCCAGCAGCGGACGCTAGAGAGTTCAGGTGTACCCAACTAACTCTAAGTACTGTGTTCAGATGTACCCAACTCTCCACAATCACATTTCCACTCTCCACAATATCCGCAATTTAGCAATCTGCTATCTACTCTGACTATTGTCTCAGTGTTATCTTTTATCTCCTCTTTGAGCTTTTGATTTTCCTTCTCTAGATCCGCATATTTCTCATCCAATTTCCTGATCTTTGTTTTTAATTCGATTTCTCTGTCCATCCAATTATAATGCTTATCCCCTTCGACTCTAATTTCTAATTTTTCCTTCTTTAAGTCCTCTATTTCAGTTTTCTTCTGTCGCAGTTACGTTTTGGAGATATTCAATTTGTTTTTTATCCTCCAGTCTCGACCCTTTTTGTCCTGACATCATTTCTGTTTCCAATATTAATTTTTCTTTTATGTTTCACCATTAATATATTATCTGAATATTCTCGTTTATTTTTTTCCATTTTTGCCCATTTACCTTCTAACTCTATACGATCTTTCACCCTAATGATAATTTTTCTTTCCAATCGTTCTAGTTTCCCTGTTCCAGTTTCTTTCTCCAGTCTAGCAACTTTTCCAGATAATCTAGCTCTACCTCGTACTGGTCTAAGATGTCAAATCCAAGCGTTTCCATTGATGGTTTTTTGATGATTTGTGTTTCGGAGAGCTCTCCTCTCTACTCCTTTTACGGGCTTCTCCATCGTCCACTGGGTTCGATGCCATTTGGGTATCTCCTTGTTAGGTTGTTTCTTGGTTTCCAAGTCTTTTCTACTTAAAAGGTGGGCTACGTTGCATCATATTGACTTAATTATGTGGTTGTTATGAGATGACTGAATTCGTCTTCTGAAAACAAAAATACGGATAACCCTCAATACACTCTTACATAGATGCAGTCTGTACCATAAGATGATAGTTCTCCTTATGAGATGAATCTTACTAATTAGGAAGCAATGCCTGGATCGCTATGCAACCTGACCTACCGCAATGTCTAAAGGGTTGCCTACGTACCAATTTAAATTGGAAAATATTTACTCACTTTCATTGTTCGTATAGGTGGGTCTATTTCAAAACCCCCACAGCCAAAACCCCCACACTCAAGAAATGTCAAAACGCCCACACGATCGGTCATAACTCCCACACAAATGGACAAATCTCCCAAACGCACGAACGGTCAAAACCCCCACAGCCAAAACCTCCACACTCAAGAAATGACAAAACGCCCACAAAATCGGTCAAAGCTCCCACACAAATGGACAAAACAGCCACACATAGCAACGGTCATAATCCCCACATAAATGGACAAAACCCCCACACAAATGGTCAAAGCGCCCACATGCAGAAATTGTCACAACTGCCACACAAATGGACAAAACCCCCACACAATCGGACAAATCCCCCACACTCTGAAATGATCGTGATTGCACGTCTTTGTTGCGGCTCTTTATGACGCCCACTTTAGTGTTTCTGTCATTAGAAAACAGTGCAAGAAGAATAGATGTAACATCAGTTTAAGTGGAATAAAAAATGTTATTAAAAAGTACAAGGGCAAGACATGCAACCATGATCATTTCAGAGTGTGGGAGATTTGTCCGATTGTGTGGGGGTTTTGTCCATTTGTGTGGGGATTGTGACCGTTGCTATGTGTGGCTGTTTTGTCCATTTGTATGGGAGTTATGACCATTAGAGGTTATTACCGATTACCAGTGTGGAGGTTTTGGCTGTGGAGGTTATGACCGTTCGTGTATTTGGGAGATTTGTCCATTTGTGTGGGTGTTATGACCGATCGTGTGGGCGTTTTGACATTTCTTCAGTGTGAGGGTTTTGGCTGTGGGGGTTATGACCGTTCGTGTATTTGGGAGATTTGTCCATTTGTGTGGGGGTTATGACCGTTTGTGTGGGCGTTTTGACATTTCTTGAGTGTGGAGGTTTTGGCTGTGGGGGTTTTGACCGGTTCCCGTATAGATACTAGATGTTATGAGTCAATGTCCAGTTTGGAAGTGTCGACACTGAAGATTTTACTTTTAAAACTTCTTCTTCTTCTAATTAATACGCAGAGTTGGAGTTAAGTATTGTTTTATAGAAATAATTGATTCCGTTTTTCGCTTATATCTTAAGAAGCATTTTTTCGAGTTTCGTGTGGTTTTCTTTATCACACACGAAACATTCAGACACATCTCAGTACCACTCACTACTCACAAAACACACTTTTTCCACTATACTATCATATAATCAATTAATGATCACGAATAATGCATAAGTTTTTTTTATATTGAAATGGAACCGTTAAAATCATATTTTCAATGCAAAGAAAGATAATCGAAGCAGCCAAAAGTGACAATAACTTATGGTCAAGGATGTCTGAAATAGAAAACAAATTTTCCCACCGAAAACATAATATCTAAGTGACCTTGATGTGTTCTTCTGCAAGTTAAAATAAGAGTATAAAAACATCTAGTGGTATTATGAGGTGAAAAATAACACATGGATATTTTTTAAACCGAACAAAAAAAATACAGCAGCAATCAATATTTCGTCTTTCAGTTTAATCACAATATTTTCAGAAACTATTTTCAAAATTCAAAAATGCAGTATCAAAATTTCCCGGAAAGCAAAAATAGTTGGACAAAACAAAATCGATAGTGCATATAAAAACATCAAGATTTTAAAATCAAGATTATTCTACTTCGAACATTAGGTTTCCGTCATTCGGACTCATTCGATCACTCGACAACCAGAGCTTTGAACTAACAATGGAGAAACGTTTGGGAAGCGACTATCAGGATATTAATGACAAATTCGTAATAATAATAATAATAATAATAATAATAATAATAATAATAATAATAATAATAATAATAATAATAATAATAATAATAATAATATGTATAATTAATTGCAATGAATTGGTAAAGTATGACAACTTGAATATCCAATTAGCATCTCACATTTTCGCAGTACTTATAGTAGCATTTAAATATTTCTTTTTATTTTATATGAATATTTTATGTATATGTAATTGTTTCCTTTATTCAGAATATTAATTAATTTCATTATACATTCTTACTCTTATTTTTATTCAGTTTCTCTTATTCCACCATCTGTCACATCTGAATGAAATGTTGAGGATCATTTGGGTAGTGGTCTCCATGTGACGGGCAATGCGTTAAAATCCCAATAGTACAAACTAACCGACCCTTTGTTGTGTTGCACTAATACACTTTACCTGTTACATTCGAATGAATAGTTTAATTTTTTTTTTATATTTTGATACCGAGATCGTTGTCACTTCCTCTTGTTTATCGATCCAATACTCAAGTTCTTGAAGTGGGACAGGATATACATTCCTTTGTAGTTTATGGCATCTCATATAAGCAATACTTAGCGGCTGCTGTAGTAATTCTAATATTTTCTTCCCCGATGTTGTCTCTCTTTGATTCATACCATTTCTCGTTAATGATAGAACTTACCATATCTTTGAGACACGTGACGTTTGATTTTTAATTTAATCCTATTATTGCGATATGCTCTCCATATTTACCCAGCAAATTAAATTTTAATATCATTGTCCCAAGCAAGTTCTACTATCTTTGCATGAAGATCCTGCAAACTATACAGTCTTGAATCAGAACATAGTTCTAACCACTCACATAGTGTATCAAATGCTGCTGCGAATTTCATTATTTGGCCACCCGCGGTTTTTCTCTTTTCTTTTGTCCCGTCATGCATTGGTAGCGTTTCCTTCTTTTAAGAGATGAACAATGTATGGCAATTATTGTGATACACAGCCTCGGCTGCTACTAGATCAAAACACATTTGCATTCGACATTTTACTCTTTCTCCCAATTCGTCTAGGAGTTTTTTGCACACTGAAAGAACATATTTACGAAATGGTATTGTGAGAATGAAGCCGTCTCGCCTTGCTCAATGTTGATTAGCTAGGTGCACTGATTTCCTGCAGTAAAACAATCTTTTTCCAGTCAAAAGGTTCATCGTCCAATCTAAGCTTTCGTTTCTTTACTGATGATCCCGGTCCTTCACTTCCTGCATCCTTTTTTATGTAATATTCATGCGTGTAACGACGGCGGCAGCTGTGATGTACTAGAACATGTAGTGAGCTTTACGTGACAGATATTTCACTAAGATATTTATGCAGGTCCTTATCTTCCCCGTTCAGACTAGCTGCTGTTAGTCATCGCCTGTTACTGTGTTTGTTTCTTTATCGTTTTCTTTTGGCATATGACGCATAGATTATCCTTGTAACTGGTTCTTTCCATTCTTGTGGAATTGTAATTGATCATTTACCAATTTGAAATTTGATTATAATTCTTTAAAGACACCTGAGAAAATAATGGAAATACTTAAGTGCCAACTGTAAAATAATTATATAAAAAACGTACAAAATAATTTTAGCTATATAAATGTGTTACATGTATATTTTACCTATTTGTTCTACGGTCCCTGTCTTTTGAATCACCCTATATAAGAATAATATCGCAATATAATTAGTAATTTCAATTTAATAATTTAAAACATTATTAGAGAGATAAAATAAATGTGTAAAATATACATATAAACAATAATTATGATTATATTAAATGTGTTGCATAAAGTCAAACATCAAAAATTTGTTGAAAACAGTGGTTCAAAGTTCAAGCACTCATAGAACAAATTTCTCAGTGTCATGCTTTAGAATTTCGCCTATGAAGAGTACCAATACCCATTAAAATCATTTCAATATTATTTGGTTCTGCGTTGTGAGAAATTTTCGGCTATTATTACCCTACTAAAGAACATTTCTGATCCTACCTATATGGCTCGTATATTATTACAAAACCACAAAACTATTGAATATTTATTAGCCTATGGTGCACTCATTTACGAAAAGATCCATGAGGTAGAAAAGTCAAAAACTACAGGACCGGTGCCTCTCAGATGTGAAGGATGTCAAGTTTGTAACTCTCATTTTTATAGACCTAAACTCTTGCCCTAATCAACCAAAATGTGGTTATTGCGCTGACCTGCCTGATACCAAGTTGTGGAAATACCAACAGTAACCTCATAAATGTGGCACCTGTGGAGACGCACACCTCACTCACAACTACCGCTGCAAGTCAAAGTCCCAGGCACAATCTATTCGGCCAGAGTTTACAACACCTCTCCGAAGTTCCGGCAAACTAACGCCCGCGTCACAATTAATCTTACGTCTTGTCAGTATTGAGAACCTTCTCTGTTGTTTGAATATATTTGTTCAATATATACTACCTTTTTAACGTCTATATCAATCTCCACGCTATTTACTCCTGACAATATGCTCATTTTCAAATCGTATCACTTGAAACAACAGCATAAAACCATGGCACTCGTATTTCTCATTATGGCTGTTATGAATATATTGTTTCTTAATATTTGATAGTTCCTACAGAACGCAATTTAACTTGAACAACTACTGTTATAGAAACACATTGATCTCTTTCCGTTAAATGAAACCGCATTCAAACCTACCACACAATACGCCTACCAGATTATCAAATACATCTTCATGACTAGTCAGGGCTTGGAGTAAGAGCACAGGGTGAGGTCGTCATTAGATTTTCCCCTAAAGTACAATTTCGTCAACATCATCCACAGTTATTCACCAATCATCCGAAACATCTTCTTTGCTATTATATTACCCAACTCTTGTTCTCAATATTGCTCCTATCTATATACGACCGCGACACTCGATCTCATATGATTTTCTCCTCTACGTAGCACAGAATTTCTAAAATGCCATAATCTTGGCCGATATGAACCATGGTCGCAGTAACCGAGAGAAACAACTTTTCTCTGACAATGTAACTCACAATCTAAATTTACATGTATATTACTTACCTAGTCATTCCCGGCCAATTAGTTAAACAATAATGAATGTAGTGATAACGTCACTTATCTAGTCAGTGATTGGACACTGTAGGCAGCGATGATGCACCAATTAAACAATCGTCGAATAGATCCGTTGTCGAGAGTTTAAAACCGCGTTCCATACTGTCAAACGATCTGATTGAGCAAACTGGAACACATATAGGCAGGATTTGGACTGATATGAAACACATATTGCTGCACCAAACACCGAATATCAATGTGATACTCTTATTCATCGTACTGGGACCTCAACAGCAAACGCTTGTGCAAACATTCCTAAAGACTAAATATATCAGTACAATCCAAAATTGCCACCTCAATATCTTGCACTTGTACGAGCATGCCAATACAAATTGGCAGTGAGGAAGAGCTCCATTACCAGAGGCAATGGCTAAGAGCAGTTAAGAACTACCTTATTGCATAGAAACGCAGGAACTGGATTTGTACTTGCCACGAGTTGAGAGATGAAGTATATCTGTAGCGCTGAGGTTACCCAAAGTTTACCTTTCTTTAAGCAATAGACAACAACGCCTTTCTTTGTCCCTCATAGTCTCTCTTGTATTTACATTCACATCCAGAAAGCTGGTTAAATTTTCATAATGAACAATTCTAAAGAAAAGATATTTGTCATTTAAGAATACTACTTTGAAAAATATATTTGTAGTTTTAAGATAGATTTTTCAGAAGTTGTAAATGTCTTGTGTTTCCATATACATGAAAACGGTTGATGATGATCGTTAGTTATATCTTAAGCCAAGTCTATGAAAAAGGGGAAAGTAAAACCATTCAACTTATTTTCACTTCTTCTGTTATTCAAATACGTTTTAATTAATTTTATTTTTAAAATACGTGAATTCAATTGAGTCTATATAAGGAGGACATACAAATAGTATTTTCATTAGTATTTTGTGATTTGTGAAACTGTTTTCATCGCATTACTTTAATACGGCGAGAACACTTGCATATTTCCTTTAGATTCACTCCATTTTTGTTTCCATAAGCCTCATTCCCCCAAAAGAATCACCGTAAGAACCAATAAAATCGTCACTATCTAACAATGACACATCACACTTGATTGAAATCAGGTACTGGAGATATGACATACTCTTGGTGGCTAAATATCTTTCATTAAAGAAAAACATCATGCCATTTAAACATGGAACAAAAAGTGCTACTCGGTAATAAGTTTTCGGAATTATACAAAGTGCATTGACTGAATATCTTTGGCGATCAACTGTTCTTTGTACTATTGATTGAACATTTATATGGGCTACTATTTCCAGGGAAGCTTTGAACAGTTGCGAATCTCAGAACATGTATTTTATGGCAAATCATGTGCAAACTATCTTATCGTTTCCTGTTTTAGTGCATCACAGACGTAGATTTCTTTTGATCGAAGTCTTTTTGAAAGATTATAGGCCAGTCTCAACTATTTTGAAGTGACATTTAGTATCGGAATGGGTTATGGTTTTCCTCTTGAAATTAGGGGCACAATGGCTCAGTGGTAGACAACTTATCTCTGGTGCCTGGAGTCGTTGGTCCGATCTCCGACCAAATACGTTTGTGGCGAACAACATCGTGTCCGTAGGTTTTCTCGGAGTTTTCCCGTTTTTTCATATTTTCATTCCACCGATTCTTCCAGTATCATTCACTTGCCTTAATCATCCATCTCCCTTAGGCTAAAGGGCATGATCGTGGAACGTTAAACTGAAAGATTTCAGTTTACTTCATTTTCCTCATGAAATTAATATATCTTGTTTTGAATATTCACAAGGCAGTTCACTGACACACCCAAGAGCTGCAGGAATTGCAGTGGATAGTCTTTTGGAAAGTAATACAGCTTCTTGTCTATCGCTCCATCTTGTTTTACAAAGCTTTATCATTCTCGTGCTCTCCGAAACTGATTTGGGTAAAACTCAATTCAAGGGTACACATCTGTTATCGCGATTCTCATCAGAAGATTTGCTTCTTTTCTAGAGATCGTTCCACCTGACCAATTAGTCATACTTGATTTTCCCACGCGAGATGCTACGTGACTCTCCCCCCTTAGTTGTCATAGTTGTTATTAGCTCCAACCCCTAGGCGGTAAGACTTACACGATCTCATTTCAAGGGTACACATTTTAATCAGTTGCCAACTAGTTTACAGGCCAGTCAACATGGACACCTTTAAAAGCATTACAGGGCTACGTAGAACTATCGCCACTTATGGACTGAAACAATTTCTTTAAGTTCTGTGGTACATGCGGAGGTAATAGTAATATTTGTAAAAATGGGAATGGTAAGCTATTTTAGGTCTCTTAACATATATGAGTGTTATGGATAAAATGAAATGAAATCTTTGAGTCTTACGTTCCACAGTTATGCCTGCTAGGCTAAAGGAGACGCTGATGATGAGAAGTAAATGAAATGGTGGAATGAAGAAGGTGGGAGGAAACTGGAGAACCCCCCACACGGGGCTTGTCCGCCACAAAGTTCACTTGGAAG
Organism: Thermobia domestica; assembly: GCF_964235325.1. Lineage (NCBI taxonomy): Eukaryota > Metazoa > Arthropoda > Insecta > Zygentoma > Lepismatidae > Thermobia > Thermobia domestica. The sequence continues at coordinate 99,098,986 of NC_137465.1, read as the reverse complement.
GGGTTGGGATCGAATCCAGGACCTCAAGCACCAGAGGTGAACACTCTATCACTGAGCCGTCGCGGCCCTTTGAGTATTTATGGAAGTTTGTTAATGCGATGAAATATGAATTATATAGTATATTTTCCTTAACGTCATAAATAATGAAGAGTTCGATTTTCATGTAGAATATTACAAATTATCTTGTATTGTTAAATGGTAATCTTTTTAATATCGAAAATTTTTGAAACTCATATTGTGCATTAGCATTTGCTATGGATGACACTTTCATAACAGGCATTTACTTTTTAATTATGAAAGAAGATATATTAGTTATTTTTTTAATGAAATCTAAACATGATGTTTGGAAAATTGCAAAATTTATGTACACAATGTATACTGCTCTTTATCTATATCTATCTATCTATCTATCTATCTATCTATCTATCTATCTATCTATCTATCTATCTATATATATATATATATATATATATATATATATATATATATATATATATATTATAATTACGTACTAAGTTCATTTTCCACCAGGCTAAAGGAGACGCTAATGATGAGAAATGAATGAAATGGTGGAATGAAGAAAGTAGGAGGAAACGAGAAAACCCCGAGAAAATCTACGCACACGGTATTTGTCCACCAAAAAACTCATTTGGCGCGAGCTGGGATTGAACCAAAAACCCCATGTACCAGAGGTGAACGGTGTACCACTGAGCCACCACGGCCCCTAATAACAAAATGACGTCAGGATAAATCCCTTCATTTGTAGTTTTATATAAAAGAAAATTTAGAAGAGAATTTTTATGATAATAAAAAATATCATTCATGGCCAACAATAACCTATTCAATAACACGACACCTATATTAGAGTGAAACTGATTCTAAAACATATCTTTCAATTTTTTCGTTATTACCTCTTCAACGAGATTAAATAGGAATTTTGCCAAAATTCAGAATTGTATTTCTAATAATATGTCCCCTTGAATTGGGATCGTATAAGTCTTACCGCTCCGGGCAAGTGCTGATAACAACTATGTCAAACATGTGAAAGTGGTCGCTTCAAGTATGACGAACTCAACAGAGAATGCTGTGGGCATTCACGTGGAACGATCTCCAGGGAAGAAGCTAATCTTCTGATGGAAATCACGATAACAGATGTGTATCCTTGAATTGAGTTTTACCCACTGATTTTAATTCTTTGATTTTCTTACTCTAGAATGGAGGTATGCATTGCAGCGACCCAAAAAGTCTTAGGAAATTTTCACTCATCCCCTTTCGGGTAAGACTTGATTTTTTTCGATTTCCTGTTTTTCTACTTTTAACACACTCTTTACTCTTTAAGTTGAAAATGTTGATCACCTAAAAATTTCCGGAGGTGCTACAATCTCATCAGCTCCCATTCTGTATACATCATTATAATTTATGAGTGTCTATAATATCATCACAGTAAATCGAAATTATTTTTTCTTTCTATTTCATCTAATTCAATTATTTGTCTTTGGATAAGTTTTAAAGATTTTCGTTGTATTATATAAAACAGAATTGCTGCATTATATACACTTCATTAAAAAATAACTAAATATAAATATTTGGACAATAATTTTAAACTTGTTTCCGTTAGATGGAATTTCATATCTCTATTCGCCGTTAAATTTATTCAACAAATATTAGAAAAGTGGATGAAAACTTTGTTCTCTCAATGATACATAGAAGTGGGGACTTTAAACCTTTCAACTCTTGAACATACTTCCAAGCTGACAAGGTCATTAGTTCCTCTATCTTCGTTTAATATTTCTACAAATAAACATTGAAACGTTTTATTACTGTATTTATGGTAAATCTTACATGCAACGCTGAAATACAATAGTGCTACATAAGAAAAGAAAATCTTATAAGATTTCTTTTTCAACTGAATGTAATAGCATGGAAAATGTAGAGGTATTCACGTAAAAATATCATACTAGAGAATTTTCCGCACCGCTGGCTTGTGTAATCTTCATTCTCCACTGAGTTAAGTTGTTGATTTCTTGAAGATTCTTACGAGAGAGAAAACGCTTCAGTGAAGTTACGCGTAGAAATATAAGAGAAAGAAAAATGTTCTCGTTTAAAGATAAAGTTAAGTAACTGAAAGTTTTAAAGGAATTGGGACTGAGAACAAACATATGAACTCAGCACATATTTTCCCTAATCTTTAGTTTATTAATGGGGTACTTTGATTTGTAAATTTCAGACCACTTTATTTTCTCTAATAAGATTTCCATTTTATTTTATAGATCAAAAATATAATAATTGAGGAATTAAAAATATCGCAAGTTATGAATTCGCATTTTCTTAACCGCATTGACTCTGAAAAGTACAGGTAACTCGATGGCTTAGCGGTAGATCGTTCACATCTGGTGCATGGGGTCCTTGGTTCGATCTCAGCTCGGGCCAAGTAAGCTTTGTGGTAGACAAACACCGTGTGCGTAGGTTTTCTCGGGGTTATTTCGTTTCCTCCTACTTTCTTCATTCCACCAGTTCATTCATTTCTCATTATCACCGTCTCCTAGCCTAGCCAGCATAACTGAGGGACGTAAAAGTTAAAGATTTCTGAAAAATAGCTAATAATACTGACTGATTATAATTAACATATTATGCGTCGTTAAAATGAAACACAGAGAGCAATGATCAATAGTAAGAAGAAGAGTCTCCATAAAAATATTCTAACATATGTATTTATAGTGTAACGCGAACTCCATTCTCGACCGAGGTACGCCCTTTCCGCTAATCTTGTGAATATAGCACCCATCTTTTGTGCACAGGCCCCTGAGTTCAATTGCCGGTGAGATTCAATTGCGGATTGAAATTTGAATTGGTTACTGTGGTTCAGATTCAACATTGTACTGTAGACCCAGATGTCGTATTGCCTCGGTGCTAAAAAGGAATGCTAATCTTCAATAAGAAACAACACCAATGGACACACAAGTGTTTAAATGATAACACATAGCATCCTAAAACAATTGGTAAGCAAGTTGAATTAAGAAGTAAACAAGTTCGACTTGAAGAGTGGAAGTAAAAATGGTGGCACCAAGTTGGTATGTATCAAATAACTGAAAACATCTGGGCTATCAGATCCTTTTATGAGTGTAGTGGCTGGGAATTTCAATGAATACAGAAAGAAAAGTTAAGGACATCATACAGTTTAAAAAAAAATCTAAGTACTATAATTATTATGAAATAATACATATAAACATTTCTTGAAATACACACAATCTTTCAAACTGTTTAAACTGGAAACAAGGAATCAGGCGTATGAAGGGCTTAAATTAAACTCTTCTAGCGCAAAGATAGTGTAAATAAGGATAGGAACTATCACAAAACAAGGGGGAAAAGTCAATGTACTTATAAAGCTTTGGAGACGATCTTTCGTTCAATAATAAATGATTTAAGGGGAGAGCGAAAGTGGAAACAGTGCATAATAAAGAAAATGAGTCACGTGGAAAAATGCAAAAGGGAAGAAAGAACTGAAAGAGAAACGAGGAGGTACGAGGTGAGAGATGAGAGAGAGAATTCCAGAAAGAACATGATGAACGAAAAGAAAAAGTAATAGAAAAGAAAATAGAAAGAAGGAAAGGGGTCCTTGGTTGATTTATTACTGTAACTATTGAAACTAGTCTGACTGCGTTATAGACTCCATTAATCTTGCTAGAGGTCGGTTAATGTCATTACAGCAAGGTTTCAGTAATGATTATTAGAAACGATGTGTTTGTGGGAACAGCAGGGGAGAGAAGGGGAAGGATGGTCTGTAGAGATTTCCTACCGAGAGACTCTTTCCCAGAACTTAAGGTGTTGAAAACAAGGAGAAAATAAAGACTACTTAGATACCTGCTACTTCACCAATTTCTTCTCTCCTGCGAGGCAAAAGAGATGCCACATTAACTCTATGTAAGTTCGATATAAATGAAACACAGACAGTTCGCTAGTTGCTTACGTTAACCTGGTCATATATATTTTAATATGCGACTACATAATTTTTTTCTTTTACCAGATCTAAGTTTCTGAAATAGAACTAGATAAAAGATTAAAGTGAGTGAAGGACTAGATCTAATGTACACTAGTCAGTTAAAGTACTGGTGAAGACTTCACTAGGGATATTATACTCTATATTTTCGTTTATTCTAAGTCAATAGTATGATATTTAATATAAGCTGTACAACGAAATGGGGCAGAAAGTTCTTGATTTTGAACAAGCAATTAGAATATTCCTGAAAAGAATGTATCTTAATTTCGTTTCTATGTTAAGTTTCCATATCTAGAATTAAGGGTTTTATCTATTCTTATGTATCGACTAACTACAATTTCAATTTGAAGCCTACTGGAGTATACATAACCATATATAACCAGGTATGGTGGAAAGCAGAATTTTTTGGTCCTATTGTAGTTATACAATGATTAAAGATCAGTATATTGAATGATTATTGTTGTTTATGTCTGTTACTTATATAGCCAACGTTACGCTGCTGAAGTCGAAACTCGGAGATGGACTATACTCAATTGGACAACCCAATTATGAACCATACAAACATTCCTCGTTTGAAAATTTGCTTATGTTAGAAACATCAAGAAAATAGAACGTCTTTCGTGTTGCATATTGTGTAGGTGCTAGCGTAAGGAGAATCACATTAATCACACCAATTTAAAAATGTTATATAGACGCTTCTAAGTATCGTCTCAAGATGGAATAAACATTGATTGATTCAGTTTGAGACCCCTCCCACCAACATTATATTATATCATGTAAGCAACGTGACCTCCATTTAAGAAAAAAATCTCTTCCTTACCGTACTATCTGATTCAAAAGGCTTGCCATTCCCTGTACTTCAAGCCCTGATCTAATGAATAAGTGGTTTAAGTAATTAATAAAGAACACATTATTGAGGTCTCCTACGGCGAAAAACCTGACATAGGACATTATTGCTGGGATAGAAAGTTATATCTCAAACATTTTTATTGAAGAATCGAAAGAAACAACAAGATTCTAAAGTGAATAAATAAAATAAAAAACAAGCTAAGCATCTACTTAAAAATGTCTTTGTTCCTTGATATTAGTCATTCAATGGACAGATTGAGGAAGCAATCAGGCCAATTATCCTATAAAAATATTGATACGTACAGTCAGTTGCAAAATAGTATACCACCCCAATAAATTTATCCTCCAATAATTTTGGAGTAAATTATGAAAATAGAGTACAGTTGTTATTGTCTAGAGTGGAATTAATTTTCGTTATACGTTATGACAGATAAGCTCCCGCGGTTACTGTGTTCACAGGTTTAGACTTTCAAATTACTCTATGCGTACGCATAGGGTAACGATCTATTTAATAAAAATGGAATTTCTGTGAGTTTCATTTCTGATAACAGCAGCTTAGCAGCTATTAAAGAAATGGAAGATAAGTCTCTATAATGGGAATTCATAATCGAATTCCTGAAGCCGAAAATTTACAGTTTAATGAAATTTAATGTATCTAAAGGAGTTCTTTGAATGTTAGAAGAGTTAATAAAATTGTTTCAACTAACATGTATTCCATATTAGTATTCGAATGGTAGTTGTTACAAAATGAGCATGTTGGTACCTGTACAATCATTACTAGTGCAAATAGCGAATTATATATATATATATATTTGAATTATCCATTCTTGTTGGAACTATTTGATGAGTTATTTGCTATTCTGGTTATTAATATTATAAGAAATTATTTTAATTTAAAAGTGAATTATTCATATTAAGCATTTTCAATTTATATTCAACTGTGTGGCAGATGCCGCAGGAAGCTTATTAAAGTTAGGTTATTTGAAGCTTTCTTTTTGGGAATAAATATATTTTATTTAGTGAAATATACAATCTTACTGTTTACATGTTATAAATTCAATAGTTGAAATATTGAATATTATTTATCTTCATACATGTATTTCTCGCATACTAACAGAAAGTTACGACTTTCTATCAGGATATTTTTATTGAGATTTCATTATCTTTGAAACTAGCATATATTTATTTGACTCTGTTTGTAGTTCATATAACATTTCTGAATGTGCCAAAAATCTTACTGTGGATGTATCCGAAAAATGCACTCTTCCCACAAAACGACGGTACTACCCGTGTGCTATTGGTATATGGCACTAGGCGAAGTTACAACAGGAAGTCTTATAGGACGACTATGTCCGTCCGTTTGTATGTATTTCGGAAACTATTACAAGAAAAATGATAGCATATAGCTTAAAGCGAATTCTTTGAATTGATTCAGCTTCACGGTAGTAAATCCAATCTCCTAGATTAACTATCTCTTTAAAAGATAATCGGTAGAGACAAGCCATTTGCTGTCTGAGGGTTGATCACCGTAGAGCAAAAATAGTAATAGTGAAACCTGTCTATGTTAGCCACCATCGTTTCCATTGAAAAGTGGCCAACTTAGGCAGGTGGCCAACTTAGAGAAAATAAGTGACATTGGTGTATTTTTAGAATAGGGTTTCTAGTATTACTTGATTATATAATTTTAATAAGCAATGGCACAACGGCTATTTTTAAATAATGTTTATAGAGTAATCATAACAATACCAGTACTAGAAAATATTACTACAGTATATTTAATATATATGTGCTTTTCTCTTCCTGAAAACTAGTCTGGTACACTGAATTATTCGGATTGAAAACACAATGACACAAACAATCATAAAATCGAAACGTATTTACTCAGTTTATTGAAATTGATATTGTAGCACACTGAGTTATTCACATTAAAACCAAGAAAAGGAAAATTATAAATTGAATAATTTATATGCAGTTTATATGATTTTTTTCCTGGCAGTGACAAATATTTTCCGTAGGTACCTTCTGAAAGTAGCAAATCAGTTGTTAATAACAAATTTACTCATGGTGGTTCATTCTAGACGTATGTCTTTTATTCTTTTTGGCACATATGTACATTCTAATTTTGTAGTTAACCACCTATTGTTAATGAGCTTCAGGTGTTTCCCTTGGAGCGAAAGATGTTTTGAGAAAATCTTAAGGGAATTCATATCACAAAACCTCCGTTACCTGCCGACTAGCTGTCAGGTGCCAATATATGACAATTGTGATTGTTAGCATTAACCTTGAGAATTTTCCGGAATTACAAAAGCTCTCCATTGACGAAAGAAGCCCATATAGTTAATGGTTTTACCAAAACAGACAGGGTAAACAAATATGTACAACCATTTCCCGAATTCCTGTACGTGCTTTTTCTTATTCACATCTTCCTTCACCTCCTCTTTGTCAGGGTAGTGTTCTGGCCATTGACCTCCAATAACAAATCGTGGGAATCTATGCTTCTCTGCCTTCAGTAACAAATACAGAATATTTGGCTCTCATATGGGAATACGAAAGAGTTAAGAAAAATAACAAAACGTATTTTGCGTGGCTGAGATACGCGGTTAAATCTATCATTATCATCATAGGATAAATATTGCTTCAATGCAGCCACTTCCAAGATAGGCAGGTGGCCAAATTTCAGAGTAATAAGTAACGAATGTCTTATGGGAAAATGGAGGTTCAAGACGAACCAGGCCAAGATGAGCAGGTGACCAACTTAGAGAGGTGGTCAAGTTGACAGGTTTTACTGTACAGGCCTAGAAAAAACGGGTTTCTGCATTCGATTCACCATCCGAAGAATAGATTCCAACTTCTCCGTTATCTCTTCACTAAAACCACAAATGGTAGTAAGTTTCTACCACTTCTGGCTTCAATATTGATCTCCATAGTACGAAACGAGAAGAAATAGGATAAACGACTTTAATATTTCAAGAATATACTGCCCTTTACTCGTTTATTCAAACTTAAAGTGGTACAAATCAACTACTTCCAATTTCAATACCAACCGCTGTAGTGAAAAAATGCTAATAACTAGATCTACTGGAAGGGCTGGTAATATGTAGATAATATATGTTCTTGTTTATAGATTCAATGTACTGCATGGGTAGGTTCCATCTCCAACTTTACTGCTCTACTATATTTGGTAGAAATATAATTGGTAGGAATGTATTTGTTGAAATCCGCTTTCATTTCAATTATAGTTTTTGTATGTATATTCCCTATACTTTATACACATACAAAATACTATGTTAATGTTTCTTTACAAAGTACAAAATAATATTTGAAAATTTTCCATTTATGGGAAGTTGTTATTGAAAAAAAATATAATTTGCTGCTATTTAATATTCCTATATATGCATTCAACCTATATTATAGCTTTATGTAGGGCGAATACTTGGTCATGGATATTTGTTTAGAACGGAAAATTTTCTGGAAAATATAATGAAAAATTTTCTAGTTAAGGAAAGTTGTTATTGAGAAATTATAATTTGCTGTTAGTTAATATTCCTATAAATGCATTTGTTCTGTTTTATAGCTTTATGTGGAGTAATATTTGGTAATGAAACATTTTTAAAACGGAAAACTTCCGAAAAACATATGTAACATTTTTCAGTTATGAAAGGCTGTTGTTCAAAAATCATAGTATCCCGTTTTTTAATATTCTTATACATGCATTCAACATACTTTATAGATTTATATCAAGTTACTGCTTAGTTAAGGATATTTGTTTACAATGGAAATTTCCTCCTCGCATGACTACTCTTGAGTATTGCCTACAACTTGTAAAATGTTCACAATGTATAGCAGTCTTTTAGCATCTAACTAGATAAAGTTTGTCGCTTGTCTTCAAAACATTTCAATGCCAATAATATAATTATATACTTAGATTTTAACTACTTTCTTAAAACGAAAAACAAATAGTGCAATTTAGATCGCAGTGCACACAATGGTTTATGTACTAATCAAACATGCACCAAATATACGGAAGTTTACGTGACCTGTTTACGGTATCAGGCAAAGCAAATTTCCTTGCAGTATTATCTAAAGCGCTACTTTAATTATTTTGTAGTCTTGTCTTCATTTTATTTGTGTAATCACTGATTACTGATGAATAGTTACTTCGATTTTTTTTAAAAATATTGTTTTTGTAACTGAACCATATCTGTAACTGAACTGTCAAAGAAGTACTTAAAAATAGAAGTGTGGTAAAGCGTTCACCTCCAGTGCTTGAAATTTTTATTTTAATCCTAGTTAGAGTCAAGTGAGTATAGCAGTGAACAAACATCGTGTTCATGGGTTATTCTGTTTCCTCACGCTTTGTCCATTCCAATATTTTATCCATTGTCATTGTCACCGTCTTCTGTAGCCTCGGAGCATAAGTGCATGTAGAAGGCCGTGTTCCTTCTCCTTCATCTGCATATTAAAATGCAGATGAGGGGCACATTTACATATCAATATTCAAATATATTAATTTGTGGTAAAATTAATTGCTATTATATTAACGTGAATATTAAATATTGTCTTGTTAGTATAAGTATAAATAGTTAAACGCCGAGCGTAATACGGAAATATTAATACAATATTGATGTATATTGTATTTAATTTATGTATGTTATTCCCTTTATAGGCTGATGGAATTTTATTTTATTGCGTGTATTTCATTACTGGAACATTAAATTGTATATATGACATATGGAAATTAATGTAAGATAATTATTATACTATACTACATTTAATTAATTAAAAAAATAAAAGCATATTCTATAGATTAATGCATAGAAGTTGGAACTTTGGGAGACCGAGCTACGTGAACAGAAAATTTTTTTTTCTGGCGACTCTTCGCCGCCTCAAAAACTGTATGTGAGGTCCATGACAACTCACTATGGAAAATATCACTAAATGAGCAAAAGTATAAAACTCATTACATATAGCAAGAATCCTGTTCACTTCCACTTGTAAAGCAATGTTGGATTAAATACATTGCTGACTGACGCTTAACATCCTTTATTAAAAATGTTGTAAAAATTTTAGCGTTAATATGAAAAATTTTAAATTTGTATATGTGTAATTTTTTAAGTAGCGAGCTCGTAGCGTCATTCCACCCCCCTTTACCAAAGTTCGTTAACCCGTCAGCGAACGGGCCTAAAAATTTTTCCCAGGATGCACAGCAGCTTTAAAAATAGTATTTTATTTTAATTCATTTTATATGTAAAATATTAATATTAACGTATTACGCTCACTAGTTTTTGGAAATACCGTTCTAAATTCATAAACACATTTGTCAACATGTTTCCCTTTCGTTCAAGACATTTGGCTCTTGTATTTTCAAAATTAATAGTAACCTAAAATGTTTTCTTTTCTCTCTCTCTTGCAAACATGGCTACGGGTTTTAGTGGCAAACAGTTTGAAGGGAAGCCAAAGAAAAATGGACTTCTTTTAAATACCAAAAGAGATGACAGTTCAGTACAATCATATAAATGTATTCTGTGTATATTTTTCTTTATTTTTGTATATAGTATCATGTGTCTCTATTATGCTAAGTGTTCGTTTTGAGTGAAAATAAAAAATGTAATCAGAAGCTTTTCAAAGTGACCGCCATTGAGTATGAGGGCAGCACTTCTCATAGGTGTTTGGCGAACTATACAGTCAGAAGCAAGTTTCCGTGTGCTGTTTCGAGGAAACCACCCAGGAGACGTAGCCCGAGGCAACAAACCCTTTGTGGGAAGACTCCGAGTAGAGTGAGTCCCGCTTTTTTAGAATTGTCATAGCTTAATATACTTGTTGAGTGGCTGAACAGGGGAGTTGCTTGATAGATTCGAGAGAGTACACTTCGTATTAGTGTGTGGGAAGTTTTCGATACTTCTCCAGTACCGGAAGTTTGACCCAGGAAAGTGTGAAAATCGTTTTCTCCCTTGGATTCCTGTGATAATACATGTACCGACATGTATCGGATACTATTTGTTCTAGTAAACTGTAATATACCACCTATTTGCTTTTTTGTTACATCAAGTGTGTTTTTTTTAACAGTATCACATTTTAAAAATTTCGAAAACTACGTTATTCTCAGTAACAACTTCTGAACATGACAGTTTCAATCATAAATTTATCTATAACTCTTTTGCCAGTTGTTGGTCAACAGCACCAAATAGTCATCTTTCATCAATAAACTGTCTTCGTAGCACAGTGTGCAGTTAACAACTTCCCGTATGGAAGTAAAATTATATAAATATAAAATCTCTAACTGAGAGATTTCATGCCTGTCAAACCATTAGGACAGCGCTCTCCTTGGACTATAGTACAAGGAAACAAGCATTAGTTTAAATTGCTTGTTTTACTGACATGCTTTATGTCAGCTTCAGCATAGTTTTACCATCCAGCCGCTCAAAATCGTCAGGAACAGTTCTTGGTCTCAGTGGAATGAGAATGTGGACACTACCGTGGTGATTTTCGAGCAGGAACTGTGTGTCGACGTTTTCAAATGAACAGTGCAACGAATATGTATATAAATTGATCATTTTTTATAATTATTATTTGATCTTCACATATAAAGTGTGTGTTATGAATTTTGTGATATTATCATCATCCTCTCTGAGAGACTGTCAGAGACAGTGAACTAAAATAATGAGGAGTTTATATTAATTGTTGTATACCAAATCAATTAAGAGATCAACCAGAACTCAAGTGTAATTAAATTTCATTAGTATTTTTTTCTCTTTTATATAATATTTCAATAAAAATTTTAAGTGGAAATTATCTATTAAAAGTGAGTGTGGTGCACCATGCATAATATAAAGTCTATATGTGTGTATTAAAAATGAAGTATTAAGTGTGTCAACTTCTCCAAATGGTTTACCAAGGCACCAACAAACCATCATCTACCCACAGTATTTCTAGAGGTCTGTTTTTCCTGCATGGTGAGTACCTAATACTAATTCCCATGTTTTGTTTTCAAAAGTGTAAGCCAAGGAAACATTTCTCATTGTCGTTGTACATCTGACGACCTCCCTGAATGAAGCCCAGGGAGATTTACGCCCATATAACTAAGAAACACAGACCATGACTGTGGTTCAAAAATAGCCTAAAATCTTTTGTTCTTTATAAAATTTACATATGCTCTACCAACTTTGAAGTGTGGCAGTGGCGGCTAATACAGGAGATCAACTTTATCTCCAAGCAGGGAATTATGTATGCTGATACATTTCTTTTGCATTTTATGTAAATTTTTACATTATTTAAATATTCCTAGCCACTCCACCTTATTATTATCATTTTATATTGTGGTGGTGTTTTCTGGTATGCTTAGTTTGGCTCTGGCTACCTGCACCTCACAATAATTTGTGGCGCCCAGCGTGGGGCTGGACTTCACGTGCTGCTTAATCCAAAATATTTGTGGCTACCCAGTTTCAGGGCACGATATTCCACGCTCTTGCGCCAAATTCTTGGCGACAACAGCGTAAAAGGCGATTTAGTATTTCTCTTAAATACTCATGGTCAGTGTACCTTTGGATGTAAAATTTTCGGTTTATGTTTGTAAAACCCCTCAGAAATTTCCAAGAACTGCGGTGTCTCTTACAAATGTTTTAAATTTTTATTTTGTGCCTATGATTTTTGTGTTGTTGTGAAATACTGTCTTTTAGAGAATTCAGGCTTATTAAAAAGTAAATTGGAAGAAAGTACAAAAAAATTAGAGAATAGTTGCGTACAGCTAGAAAAGAGTTTAATCCAGGTCCGAAATGAAACTAGACAAAACAGTGAAAAATTAGAACAGGAAATTGAACAAAATCTGGAGCAGGTGCGTAGAGAGTCTAGAGACATGCACCAACGTCTCGAACAGACGACAGAGTCCAGTAATGCTCGTCTAGAACTCCAGTTGAAGACCGTGAGTTCGAGACTTGAGCAAAGCGAGCGCCAGTTAACGGAGCGGTTGGAGCTCACCACCGCCGAGTTAAGGGGGGAGATCGATGGCGCCCGCGTAGAATTGTCCAGTCGTGTAGCCGAAACAGCAAGTAGGCTAGACGAGGTGCAAGAAAATGCTAGCAGTGTTGCCAGACAACTTGAGGAAAATTACCATGATCTCAATGAAAATATACAGCGTGTCTCGTCTCGTGTTAAACAGATCACCCAAAATCTAAATAACCAGGTCAGGAGAGTGGAAGTGAGCTTCGCTTCCCAACTTGCCAGACTTAGGGGGAAAATCGAGCAAGAGACGCAACTCGAGGAAATACGTTCCGAGTGCAACGGTAGCATCCGCCAGATGCACGACACCGTCCAAGACGTCTGCACACAATTGGAGAAGAAAATGGAGGAATGGAAAAACTCTGTGCAGAAAGAGACGAGCGAGGTAATCGAGGGACGTCTCGCGAACATCTCCGTCTCTGCATCGCAAGAAAGACCTCCATCACCAAACCACTCCTCGAATCGCGACTTGCACGGTTCTCAACCTGGGAACCTGGCTAAATCCCACGAAACAAACCCTGTACCGTCAACGTCTCGCTCATGTACTCATGAGCATAGATGGCCATTTTCCATTGGGCTCGCTCGCGCTCGCGCTCGCGCTCACTTCTTTCAACTGAGCTCGCACTCACTCGCGCTCGCGCTCACCCGTCTCAGCTGGGCTCGCGCTCACTCGCGCTCGCGCTCACTTCTCCTAACTGGGCTCGCACTCACTCGGGCTCGCGCTCATCTCTCTGGACTGGGCTCGCACTCACTCGGGCTCGCGCTCACTTCTCCTAACTGGGCTCGCGCTCACTTGCGCTCGCGATCACTTCTCCCAACTGGGCTCGCGATCACTTCTCCCAACTGGGCTCGCGCTCATTCGCACTCGCGCTCATTTCTCTTAATTGGGCTCGCGCTCACTCGCGCTCGCGATCACTTCCCTCAACTGGGCTCGCGCTCACTCGGGCTCGCACTTACTTCTCTCGATTGGGTTCGCGCTCACTGGGGCTCGCGCTCACTAATCTCAAGTGGGCTCGCGCTCACTCGGGCTCGCGCTCAATTATTGAGCCCGAGCCAGGTTGAGCGTGAGTGCCGAGCTCACGAGCGTCGGGCTCGCGAGTTTGGACACCTATGATACAGACACGGACAATGACACGTAGAACCAGTCGTATTAACAAATGCTGAAACAAATCTTCAATTATGCGCTTATTCACATAAAAATCACCTTCACTAACATGTCTGCTCACTAGGAGCGAATCCCCAGCGTGTACGTTAACATATACTTACGAGAGAATACCTATAACGACGAATGATGTACTCAGATTTTGAGTACAGTTTCAAAAGTTCATTTCCGTAAGCTGTAAAGGCAGTAATTGCTATGCTATCACAAATTGCTATCACAAATTAATTGCAACTTTTGAGTTGCATACACACAAACTACTAGGGAATGAAGAGCATGTACTAACAAAGAATACACTGGAAAATGAAATAACATGTTATAACAAAAATTAAAATAAGATGATAATCGATACAAATGTAGAGGATGAATATGGCATGTCCGAACTTTGCCAAGTATGGTGGAAGAAGCTATTTGTTTACTTCTTCTTGACCAACCGCTAAGAATATTTATAAATCCATATGTGGCTTTGTTATACGCAATTAGTACGTTCAAATTCACGAACGATGACGAACTGAAGGGTACGAAGGTACAGTTGCAAGTAACAACCATAGTCATAATAATATAGTTCAACTAAACAACGTTGAAAATAGTGGACAATCAGGTTTAAGTAGAAATGACCAAAACTGAATAGTTTTGCATCGATCATTCCAAAGAAATTTGGAGTTATACTGAGCATAGTTTGGGGGAGAAGCGAGCATCCCCGGTGTATATACTTCAGCTGACTTCTTTGGGGGGGAAGAAAATGTGATTGAGGGGGAAATTCCCCTCATCTCTCCCGGTAATTTGCACCCTACATATATATATATATATATATATATATATATATATATATATAGATAGATAGATAGATAGATAGATAAATAATTGGCTTGGGGCAATATAGTGCTAAGCCGCATTTGTAAAAACAAAATCTACCCGTTGCTGTTGACAAATTTGCAAAAATTGAGATTAGATGGCAGTAAATATCGTAAATGGTGTTCTTGCCTTCATTAATTTGTATTGTAGTGCAGCGATAAATTTCGTTGCACAATACGTATAAATGTGGCTTCAAGTTATATTACTCCAAGCCCTTCATATATATATATATGCAAGTTAGTTGGAAACCTGGGGCCCGTAAAATAGTGTTTCTAATCGAGTCCCACGTCTTGTAATTCCATTAGGTTATCTTTTCTCTCTCACTTGAAGAAAGAAAACTAATTTTTTAACGGTGACTTCCCTCCGGAGCAGCCTCTACTTTTAATTATGTGTTTGCTGTTTAAAGGCATATTGTCCTGTTACAATACAGTAAATATGAACATTTCTTAATTTAAGTCAAATTTAAGAGTATTAAAACTGAATTTTTGAAATTGTGCGTTGATTATAGCCTGTAATTTGTTAAAACAAAACACCTATCAAAGAAAATTACAAGTTAATGAAAGGTCAAGCAAGATGTTTGTGAATATGAAACTTACATCATAATATCACTTTGAGTCAAGAAGTTATATATGATAAGCATAATGATAATGATAATGATAAGCATAATGTGGTTCTAGTTTTCGATTCATCTTTACATTTCTTTAAGTATATAAATGCCAGTTTTTAAATCGCATAACATAACGGAAAAAATAGTAGCTACATTATATAAAATGAGGTAATTTTACGAACTGCGTTAAAACAGGAAATACAATTATGTTAAAATATTGAGGTAGTTTGGAATCTCTTGCCTGTCAGATGTCAATTAACAGATTAATAATTTCCTTCTATAACAAGCAAGACTTTATTTTACATGAATTAAAGACCAAAATATAAATTCAGATTATGCTCTTTCGCAGGAGACCAATCCGACAAGCTTGGAGCCTTATATAAATGACAGCGTTTTGGTACTAATGAAAAATACAACTTACGGTATAAATGTTAATTTTCGACCTATGTTGTGTAGATGCTGGTCGATTACTCGACGAGATGCTGGTTGATTGCTCAGATGATCCTTGGTCCTCTCCCTTACCATTTTATATTGTATAAATTTCCTCAGTCAGACCCTGAGGTTCTCCATAACAGCCTTGTTTGTTCACTTAATTACTTTTTACGCTACGTGACTGCCGGAGAACCTCATTAGTCCACGATAAGTGTGACTGTTTATTCAAAAATTCTTTTGTAACCTAATTTAAGTACACATACATTTTTTACATATAATTACTAGAAAACAATGCTAGTTATTTCACTAAACTTTTTTGATATATTCCTTTTTGCAATATGTTGAGCTTTTTTTTTCTCAACTCATGTCATAGTTCCATTACAGTCCCCCACTGATGAGGAACTGTTCCTGAACATCACCGTAGTGTGTGTCACTCCTTTTTTTTCCTCAACTCATGTCATAGTTTCATTACACAACTGTGAGTTGAAAAAAAAAAAGAAGTGACACACACTACGGTGATGTTCAGGAACAGTTCCTCATCAGTGGGGGACTGTATTGAAACTGACATGAGTTGAAAAAAAAAAGTTAGCTCAACATATTGCAAAAAGGAATATATCAAAAAAGTTTAGTGAAATAACTAGCATTGTTTTCTAGTAATTATATGTAAAAAATGTATGTGTACTTAAATTAGGTTACAAAAGAATTTTTGAATAAACAGTCACACTTATCGTGGACTAATGAGGTTCTCCGGCAGTCACGTAGCGTAAAAAGTAATTAAGTGAACAAACAAGGCTGTTATGGAGAACCTCAGGGTCTGACTGAGGAAATTTATACAATATAAAAAGGTAAGGGAGAGGACCAAGGATCATCTGAGCAACCAACCAGCATCTCGTCGAGTAATCGACCAGCATCTACACAACATGGGTCGAAAATTAACATTTATACCGTAAGTTGTATTTTTCATTAGTACCAAAACGCTGTCATTTATATAAGGCCAAGCTTGTCGGATTGGTCTCCTGCGAAAGAGCATAAATTGAATTTGTATTTGGTCTTTAATTCATGTAAAATAAAGTCTTGCTTGTTGTAGAAAAAAAATATTAATCTGTTAATTGACATCTGACAGGCAAGAGATCCCTAACTACCTTACTATTTAAACAATTATGTCAATTGACTAAGCTATCGTAAAATTTAGGATTTTTTTTTTTAGCAATTAGTATATGATACCTCATTTGTCCGGAAGACGAGAATACATACCACTTAATCACATTAAATCAATATGAATATAAATGCCTGGTAACCCTTAGCTGTTTCGTTAGGTATGTGCTAAACTTCACTGTAATATGATCTGATAAATCCGTATGAAAATATTTTGACAAACAACACCAAAATCGAGTAGTGGCAAACTGAATGCTATCGTTTCAGAGTAGATTTCGAAAAAGAAAAAAAATAAATAAATAAAAAATAAAATAAAAAGACTTTAAAGGAAGGAAGTGTGTATGTATGTATGTATGTATGTATGTATGTATGTATGTATGTATGTATGTATATACAGGGTATCCAATATACAATGCAACGCGGAGTTTGGGATAGTAGAACTTTTGAACCTGAAGTGATACACGAATAATGGTTATACCAAAATGAAGCCTTGTTCATGTATATACTTTTAAACTAGGAAGCATAGATTGAAGTACACTAGGAACCACACAGTGTTGCTACATGTAACCGAAGGTGTAAATCAATTTTTTTGCAAAATATGTTAATTGAATCATAACTTATACGTATGGATGTTCTGTCATTAATTTTCAGTTTGTTTAGTTGGAGTAGCTTGGAAAGTATGGAGCAGAAAAAAGAATTTTTCATTTCCACCGATAACTAATCGGATGAGGCCCCTGTAAGGGGTTACTAGGGAAATCGTATTTTTCATAAATTAACACACTGAATTGGCAACTGCTGATGTTTCAATGCATCAAAAGGTGTGTTAAGGATCTGTCTACGTTATTCAATTCCTGAAAACAATGAAAAACAAACTTTGAAATTATCATGATAAAACGTTTACTTACATACACCCGGTAACACTGCTGCTATCAGAAATGAGTTACCAGCTCTACAGCGGATGCTGGGAGTATCCTCTGTTTTGATTCAAACACTGGTTCACACGTTTCACCAGGTTGGCAACAACTTTACGAAGATTAGAAGTGTTAATGTTCTCAATGGCACCGCGAATGTTCGTTTCCAGGTCTTGAATAGTTCGAGATTTGTTCTTGTATGCCTCTTGCTTTAAATAGCCCCATAGAAATGAATAGCAGTGTTGCCGGATGCATATAAGTAAAAACAAATTTCATTATAATTTCAAAGTTTGTTTTTCATTGTTTTCAGGAATTGCATAATGTAATTAGATCCTTAACACACCTTTTGATGCACTGAAACATCAGTAAAGTTGCCAATTCAGAGTGTTAATTTATGAAAAATACGATTTCCCTAGTTACCCCTTACAGAGGCCTCATCCGATTAGTTATCGGTGGAAATGAAAAATTCTTTTTTCTGCTCCATACTTTCCAAGCTACTCCAACTAAACAAACTGAAAATTAACGAATTACACTGTGTGGTTTCTAGTGTACTTCAATCGTTGCTTCCTAGTTTAAAAATATATGCATGAACAAAGCTTCACTTTGGTATAACCATTATTCGTGTATTACTTCAGGTTCAAAAGTTCTATCCCAAACTCCGGGTTGCATTGTATATTGGACACCCTGTATATTTCTCCTTCTGGTTTATTTAAGTGTCCCTTGCTTTCAAATTTTCTAAAATATAAATATAATATTGCTTCAGTTTTTAAAAAAATAAATATTAAAATTACATAGTGCAGTAATTAAATTTCGCGTAAAATACATTTAAAGATCTCAAGAAGAATTCAGTAAAATTAACTTGCTAAAACTGTCGTTTTTTTTTTGTTTCTTTAAAGAATAAATAAAATGTTTCGTAATATAAATTAATAAGCTAAGAAAAATTATGTTACATGTATTTAACACTATTAAGAGCTACTCTTGTTTGTTGAGATTTAAAGAACCTACAATTAAAATAATACATATTTCGCTCGACTTTTCTATGAACGTAAGCTTCACATTAGTTGCTATATATAAATTTCTTACCTTGTAGGGTCAAGAAGTTTCCTTACTCTATGATCTATTAGAAAAAGAAAATGGCCATGGAATTTGCAAAACAAAAACAAATGCCAGCCTCAAACACCACTGATAATAAGTATGAAAAAATGGGATTTCCATTCCCAAAGATGTTTCGACAATGAGATCACAGGTCAGATGTCAAACATTCGTCGAGTGGATAAATATAATACACTTCAGATAGTACAGAATGCACTTTTCCTTCATTTTCGTTTGCATAGCGGTTAAAATCTTGCAGGTCGTTATAATCTGGACTTGGAATACATTTCTTATATTTTATTCCTGAAGCAAACACCTGTTTAATGTCGGTCTGCAACATAAGCTCAGCTATACACTACCGTATGTTTACGCGCGTAAACTAACGATGTGAGTTTGTGCGCGTCATGCAGTACATGCATTGTGCATGAATTTACGCATATAAGCTGAGGAAAGTAGTTGCAGAATGGATCGATCGAAAGCAAAGTTTTAAGGGTGGGTACTACCAATGTTATATTGTTGAGAAAAAGAATAAAGAAAAGACGCTAAAGAACTAGGTATGTTTGGACAAGGAATAGGATTTTAATATTAGACAAGGAAGGATAATCCAACTTTCACAGATTATATCAAATTTTTATTTAGATTGTGATGGCTCAGTAGTAGAAGGTTCATCTCTGGTGCGTGAGGTATCTGGTTCGATCGCAGCTCGTATCAAATGGGCAGGGGTGTAGCCAGCAGGTTTGTGTAGGGGGGTCCGTCGTTTTTGAGGGGGGGCCAGCTACAATGTACAAAGCCAAAAAATGTGTTGCTGCTAGTGTTTTTGAGGCCTGAAAGAAAGGAAAATTTTGGTTTCCTTCTGGAAAACTAAAAACACTATTTTAGCTCCTTCTTCTTCTTCTTCTTCTTCTTCTTCTTATTATTATTATTATTATTATTATTATTATTATTATTATTATTATTATTATTATTATTATTATTATTATTATTATCCATAAATTATATTCAAGATAGTTTTTATTATGCTTAATCAAGAACTACTGTCCGGGACCAAACGCTATACTTTTGTGCATAACTATAAAGGTAACCAAGAAAGTTCTGTCCCTTTTCGTGGATATCTGTGTTCAATTGGACCTCACACCGTGTGTTGAATGCGAGTGGAGATAAGGCGAAGGTCAATTGTTGGTGTGTATATCCAACCATACTACCTGGTTGTGGCAATTCAGATACACCGTAAAGACAGAGGGAACGGCTTGGGTACAAAACCTCGCGGCCAGAACCTCGCGGCCCAAAATCTCGCCGGGCCGAAACCTCGCCTGGCCAAGACCTCGCCGCCCAAAACCTTGCGGGACAAAATCTCGCCTGGCCAAAACCTCGCCACCCAAAACCTCGCGGGCCAAAATCTCGCCGGGCCAAAACCTCGCCTTGCCATAACCTCGCGTCCCAAAATATCGCCATACCCAAAATCTCGCCTAACCAAAACCTGGTTGTAATGATCGCGCGAAACAGAATCTCGCCTGGTCTAAATTAAGCGAGACGTAGTGTCGCCTGGGAAGAAATGTTGTCAGGATAAAACCTCTTCACGACGATTTCTTCAATGTAGAATGTTCTATCGCCAGATTTACAAAACTTATTAGGTTTTGAAACTTGACATTTTGTATAAATCTTCTTGCTCCACAAGGGCACTAGCTCCAGATAAGACAATATTTTGCGAAATGCATGCCCTAAGGAGGAATGGAATGGAATGCCTTGAATGAATTTTCCCGTTCTCCAGATCTAAAAAAACTACTAAGCATAGAACCTTTACGTTTTGGTACAAATCTTCTCCTTGTACCATAAGAAGGTATGTTGCAAAATGCTCCTCGTAAGGGAGTGTTGAAGTTTGGATAATTCTTGAACGTTGGCTTGATCTCAGGATCCACGAGGTTTTGGCGGCGAGGTTTTGTCCACGCGATGTTTTGGGTGGCCCCGTGTCATTTTCCTGTTTCACTTTTTATTATGTTTATTTATCTCCAACCGTTTTCTGTTGGACTTCGCTTATCAAAATATTTCTAAAACTGGTTTACTGGTCCCAAAATCTAAAATTCAGAGTAGGGGTGGGGCGACTGCCCTCCTGCACCACTGGCACCTCTGTCTAGCGGCTGCAATATGAAGCTATTCCACGCCCTTTCATATGGTTTTAGTTACATTTACTTCGGACTCTTGACTGCGAAGACATTAGGTTTTTAAATAAAATTAATTTGCTGAGCAAAATTGAACTTTATTGAAAATGAACTTGGATTCATTGTCCTCTGAACGTCCTAAATATTACTTTACTTCAATAAATTATTGACAAAAAACAACCAATTACATAGGCTTGCAGAAAATATTCTAAAGTTAGCACAACATGAAGTGTCCTTCAAACATTACTTTTGAAGCAATGGTTTTAAATGCAGGTACTATCAATGTTGTGTTGTTGAGAAAAAGAATAAAGAAATAGACATATTTGGACAAAGAAGTGGCTAATATTTAACAAGGCAAGAAAGAATAATCCATCTCTCACTGATTATATCAAAACTTTATTTAGATCGCGGTGAGTCAGTAGTAGAGGGATCATCTCTTGCGAGTGGACCGAGTCCGAGACAGAGACCTATAACTTCGTACAGGACATTGACCGCTACTTTGAGGTCACAGGGGTACCAGCAGAACTACGGTTAAGCTTCATACCCAGGGCGCTCAGGAACACATCGTACCAATGGTTCCAGGTCAACCGTAATAAGATCCACACTTATGAGGACTTTATTAGTGAATTTAGGCAGTGTTATTTGAGCGAGGAACGTCTGGCTAATTTGAGGGCAAACATACTCACGTCTCATTTTAACAGTCGTGTGCAAAAATCCCCAGCAGAATACTTGCTAGATTTGTTGCATAAAAATAGTATCTTGGAACCACGTATGACAGACTCCACATTATTAAAAGTACTCCCGAGGCACTTTCCTAACTGGTTATTTCGGGCTATTGTCTCGTCTCGCCCGAAAACTATAGCAGAGTTGCTTAACTTGGTACAAGAACTGCAGTCTTCGATGTCGAATCGAGACCAGTTCTATCAGCAAAACCCAAGGAAGGGGGTCAACATGCTCCAGGTGAGCATTAACAATGAAGAAAATAGCCCCCCGGCCATAGCGGTAAGCAGCTGGTTCGTACACAAACAAAAAAAATCACGAGAGAACCAGCGTCCTTACCAAAGACGAGGACAACGACCAAACCATAACAACCAGCGCTCACCACCCCGTATTCAGAGCAACGGAAGTGGGTCGTTTGGTTGGTCACGTGGTGGGAACTCCCACACCCACCAAAACAATCGTGTAGCCCGCGGTAGGAGGGGAGGAAAGCGCAACACGGATAGCCAGCGACAGAATTCCTTTAGAAGGGAAGAGGAAGAAATCCAGTTACTGGAACATTATGACCGTGCGCCCCCTCCACCGAACCAGCAAAATAATGTTACCAGGAGTAACCAATCCTCATCTCCCTCTTCCAGGGAATGAGAATTGTCCGCACGTACTTGCGGCAACGGTAGGTTGGGCACGGAGAGAACTAATTCACCCGAGTTGACACAATTACAACCCAAGTATGTGCGTAATTCAGAAACCAGTTTAGATAATGTAAACATAAAGAATTCTTGCGAAACTGCAGTGAAGGAAATTTATACTTCAGAAAAAGAAAAGGAAGAAGAAAACTGTGATTTTTGTTTACAAATAAAGAATAAGAAGCATTTTGATAAAGGCATTTTAGAAAAGAAATTAGTTTTATTAAGTAGGAGCGGAGAACCCATCGACATAAACAGGGAAATTTATAAGGAAGCTAATGGCATTTTTAAAAACCTCTTTGACTCTAGTAATGAACCGTTACCAGCGAATAACGTCATTTCACTACCAGAAATAAATGTTTGTTTATTTGGCAAGGAAGTAAATTGTTTATTGGACATCGGGGCGACCTGCTCCGCGATCTCTAAAGAATTTTGGGACACCGTCTCAAATAGCCAACCCCCACCCGCATTTTTGAGTGCGAAGAATATAAGGGTAACGCCGGCTTTTGGAAATAAAGCAGCGACACTAGTAGGCCAAACTCTGTTAGTCATTGCGATACAAGGTAAGGAATACCATACTTTGGGTATCATTATTTCAGGCTTAAATAGGTCTTTGATACTAGGATCCAACTTTTTTACAGAATCTCGTGCCGTGTTAGACTATGACACCGGCCTTCTACATCTAAAACAACCACATGATGTAGAAGTAGCGTTTAGATCCGTAGATTGCGAGACTGAAGATCTAGTAGTTCGATGTTTGGAGTGGAATGGAGAGTGCAGCAAACCATTTAGTTTAAAGGATGAAATTAAGAATGTTAATTTTGATTTTTCCCCGTCAGACAAAAGACGGGAGGCCATACGGGTTAATGCACAAAGTGAGTCTAAGACCTCCAAAGAGCAGGCAACTCGTGCACCAAACTTGGATGATGGAAAATTCCCAAGTGCCTAAAAAATGGCAAATCACGTATTCCCACCAGAAGAGTGGATGAAAGTGAAGATTCGCGCCTCCCATTCAGAGATAGAAGAGTTTGTATCGAACTACTCAGATCTCTCAGCCTCACAAAGAGATAGTTTGAAAGCTGTGCTGCTCAAGCATCAAGCCCTTTTCGATGTCAAGCCAGGTTGCATAGCTAACTACGTGCATGAGATTGGAATAACGGACAAACGTCCAATCAAAACCAAACTTTATCCTTACCCTAAACGTTACAGAAATTTAGTATCCAATGAAATTTCGAGATGGCTCGCGTGGGGTGTGATCAGGAAACAGCCTACGGCTTATATCAACCCACTGGTAGTGACAGCAAAGAGTGATGAACGAATACGAGTATGTATCAACGGTCGAGCTCTGGCTAAGATATCTGGTGATTTATCTGACCTACCAATGCCGCCCTTGTCTGTTCTCCAAGACATCTGCGATAATTCTTGGTTCAGTTGCGTGAATGCAACTGAAATGTTCCTTCAAATTAAAGTCAAAGAAAGCAACCAAAAGTATTTAGGATTTTACATGAAGGTATTTCCTACGTTTTTCAGAAATTACCTTTCGGTACAAAACAGAGCCTTGCTTCTTGTGTTCGAGCATTAGATATGCTTATTAAAACTGAAGCGCGAGAGTACTGCGGCGCGTATGTCGATGACCTGATAGTAGCCGACAGGAGCTTCAGTAAACATCTTGTACACCTCAACAAAGTGTTGGGTTTACTCACTGCAGGTGGCCTAACTCTCAGGCTAAAGAAGTGTAACTTTGCAAGAAAAAAATTAAACATACTTGGTTTCCAACTTTCTCAATACGGTATTAGTAAAAATCCGGAGAAAGTGAAGTCGGTGTTAAATTTCAGAACACCCCGGAATGTGAAGGAACTGCGTTCCTTCATTAGCTACTGTCAATATTACAGATGCTTCAGCAGGAAATACTCGGAAGTTCTCTATCCGTTGTTCAATCTGCTGAAGAAAAATGTGAGGTTCAAGTGGAAAACCAAACATCAGGCAAGGATGGAGAAGATCAAACAGATCTTCCAAGAAGAAGTTGTGTTGAAAACCGTCCTGCCTGATAAACAACTCATATTAAAATCAGATGCGTGTGACGTTGCGTGTTCAGCTCTATTGTACCAGCGTGATGACAATAGTGACATTAGGGTCATCGCGTTCACATCACGTGTGTTCAACGCTTCACAGAAAATTTACTCAGTAACTGAGAAGGAGTTCTTTTAACTTATAGATGGGGTTGTTAAATTTAAGCAGTATTTAGTAGAAATTAAATTCAAAATTCGCAGCGACCACCTTGCTCTGAAATTTATCCTGTACTGTAAACTTACAAACCAGCGCATCACCCGGTGGGCGATGTTGCTCTCCAATTTTAATTTCGAGTTTGAGTTTGTAAAGTCGAATAAAAATTTAAGTGATTATCACTCACGGTACCCTCCTCACACAGAAGAAGACCTCAGTGTTGCACGGAAGCCTATCCTCCAGGAGTCGCTGATGACCATACTGACGGAAATTCCTTGTGAGTTGAGAAAAATGATAGCCATACTACCGGAGATGCAGTCTTCTGACCCTGTCTACGGCAAGATCAAGAAAGAGGTAGAAGAGAAAACGAACTCACTAAGAGTGAATGGTGCTTGGCACCGTTTCAAAGTTTCGAACGGACGCTTATGTAAGCGTGACCGGGAAGGAGTTCGAATATGCATCCCAGAAGTGTTAGTAATTCCACTGCTCGATTATTACCATTCAAATCGAGGGCACCTGTCGCCCAGTAAATTGCTACCACTTCTAACTAAATTTTTCGTATGGCCAAAGATGAGAGCAAGCGTGAAGAAATACTGTGCTTCCTGCGAATTATGTCAGAAAAGCAACCCTCCCCATTGTTATCGTCCGGGACCACTGAATCCCGTCGTCGTGGAAAAGCCAGGCTACCTGGTATGTGTAGATTGGTTAGAACCCATAACCAAGGGAATTGGGGGAATCCATTACATTCTTGTGTTCTATGATGCTTTTTCAAAACTTATTGGTTTATACGCATGTAGAAAAGCAAACACTGCCACCGCAGTAAGAAAGC
Source organism: Thermobia domestica (assembly GCF_964235325.1). Lineage (NCBI taxonomy): Eukaryota > Metazoa > Arthropoda > Insecta > Zygentoma > Lepismatidae > Thermobia > Thermobia domestica. The sequence continues at coordinate 99,073,323 of NC_137465.1, read as the reverse complement.
TTAAGGACTATTTAAAAGTAAACCCTAGTGTGAAACTCGTCTTGACAGACAGAGGGTCACCTTTCCAGTCTGATCGCTGGAAAAATGAGTTAGCGGACCTTGGTATCAGGCACATAACTTCTACTCCATATTATCCCCAGGGAGAAATGGCAGAAGTAGCAGTAAAAGCAACCGTACGTTTACTGCGTAAATTGTGTCATAATAACAAAAATTGTGGCCCAAACACTTAAAGAAAATAAAGAAGTGTTTGAATTCTGCGAAACACCTGACCACTGGCGTGTCAGTCTATAAATACCATTTTAAACAGTCTATGTCTAGAGACATAGCCAGGCTCTTTGAAATCCCAAAAGTAAATCAGCGCCATAACGTGCAGTACTACATAGATATTGCTAAGAAAAATCACAGAAAAAATGCTGCTGCACGGAAGAAAAACTTTGACAAGTCGTACCATACAGTAGAGTACAATGTGGGTAATCTTGTATTATCTAGAGTTTTCCCAAAATCGGATGCTCTAGCAGGTGTTTCTAAAAAGTTACTTCTCCCATTTTCTGGCCCGTAAAAAATTGTCGCTACCACAGGCAAAAACATGTACACGCTAGCGGATCCTGCAACATGAGGTCAAAATGACCAAAAATGCTTACCTACTCAAAAGGTATGTTGCTAAAGAAAAAGCAAACAACGGTGGTACTGGTGCAACAGAGACGCAATAGTTATCTCACACATGACGCATCAAATCCCGGACTTGACATGCTAGTGTAAATAGTGTAGTGCTATAGTGTTTATTTTAGTAAATTGGTGTATTGTATGTATTATGGGGAACTTATGTAATTCAGGTCAAATAAGTTAGGGCTTCCTGAATTCTCTGCTTTAGTTTTGTTTATTTTCTTGTAATCATGTTTATTGTGTTCTACTTTGTGATTTACTTTGTGTGTTTATCTTAAGAATTATGTAATATTTTGCTTATGTTTCAGGAACAAAAATGTGCCCTCATTATGATCTACGTCCTGTATTAGCAAATACAGCACCTAGTATCATAGGGGGGGGATTGTAGAAGGCCGTGTTCCTTCTCCTTCATCTGCATATCAAAATGCAGATGAGGGGCACATTTACATATCAATATTCAAATATATTAATTTGTGGTAAAATTAATTGCTATTATATTAACGTGAATATTAAATATTGTCTTGTTAGTATAAGTATAAATAGTTAAACGCCGAGCGTAATACGGAAATATTAATACAATATTGATGTATATTGTATTTAATTCATGTATGTTATTCCCTTTATAGGCTGATGGAATTTTATTTTATTGCGTGCATCTCATTACTGGAACATTACATTGTATATATGACATATGGAAATTAATGTAAGATAATTATTATACTATACTACATTTAATTAATTAAAAAAAATAAAAGCATATTCTATAGATTCATGCATAGAAGTTGGAACTTTGGGAGACCGAGCTACGTGGACAGAATTTTTTTTTCTGGCGACTCTTCGCCGCCTCAAAAACTGTATGTGAAGTCCATGACAACTCACTATGGAAAATATCACTAAATGAGCAAAAGTATTAAACTCATTACATATAGGAAGAATCCTGTTCACTTCCACTTGTAAAGCAATGTTGGATTAAATACATTGCTGACTGACGCTTAACATCCTTTATTAAAAATGTTGTAAAAATTTTAGCGTCAACATGAAAAATTTTAAATTTGTATAGGTGTAATTTCTAAAGTAGCGAGCTCGTAGCGTCATTCCACCCCCTTTACCAAAGTTCGTTAACCCGTCACCGAACGGGCCTAAAAAATTTTCCCAGGATGCACAGCAGCTTTAAAAATAGTATTTTATTTTAATTCATTTTATATGTAAAATATTAATATTAACGTATTACGCTCACTAGTTCTTGGAAATACCGTTCTAAATTCATAACTACATTTGTCAACATGTTTCCCTTTCGTTCAAGACATTTGGCTCTTGTATTTTCAAAATTAATACTAACCTAAAATGTTTTCTTTCTCTCTCTCTTGCAAACATGGCTACGGGTTTTAGTGGCAAACAGTTTGAAGGGAAGCCAAAGAAAAATGGACTTCTTTCAAATACCAAAAGAGATGACAGTTCAGTACAATCATATAAATGTATTCTGTGTATATTTTTCTTTATTTTTGTATATAGTATCATGTGTTTCTATTATGCTAAGTGTTCGTTTTGAGTGAAAATAAAAAATGTTATGTAAAAATGCTATGGACTTCTGTTGTAATCAGAAGCTTTTCAAAGTGACCGCCATTGAGTATGGGGGCAGCACTTCTCATAGGTGTCTGGCGAACTATACAGTCAGAAGCAAGTTTCCGTGTGCTGTTTCGAGGAAACCACCCAGGAGACGTAGCCCGAGGCAACAAACCCTTTGTGGGAAGACTCCGAGTAGAGCGAGTCCCGCTTTTCTTAGAATTGTCATAGCTTAATATACTTGTTGAGTGGCTGAACAGGGGAGCTGCTTGATAGATCCGAGAGAGTACACTTCGTATTAGTGTGTGGGGAGTCTTCGATACTTCTCCAGTACCGGAAGTGTGACCCAGGAAAGTGTGAAAATTGTTTTCTCCCTTGGATTCCTGTGATAATACATGTACCGACATGTATCGGATACTATTTGTTCTAGTAAACTGTAATATACCACCTATTTGCTTTTTTGTTACATCAAGTGTGTTTTTTTAACAGTATCACATTTTAAAAATTTTGAAAACTACGTTATTCTCAGTAACAACTTCTGAACATGACAGTTTCAACCATAAATTTATCTATAACTCTTTTGCCAGTTGTTGGTCAACAGCACCAAATAGTCATCTTTCATCAATAAACTGTCTTCGTAGCACAGTGTGCAGTTAACAACTTCCCGTATGGAAGTAAAATTATATAAATATAAAATCTCTAACTGAGAGATTTCATGCCTGTCAAACCATTAGGACAGCGCTCTCCTTGGACTATAGTACAAGGAAACAAGCATTAGTTTAAATTGCTTGTTTTACTGACATGCTTTATGTCAGCTTCAGCATAGTTTTACCATCCAGCCGCTCAAAATCGTCAGGAACAGTTCTTGGTCTCAGTGGAATGAGAATGTGGACACTACCGTGGTGATTTTCGAGCAGGAACTGTGTGTCGACGTTTTCAAATGAACAGTGCAACGAATATGTATATAAATTGATCATTTTTTTATAATTATTATTTGATCTTCACATATAAAGTGTGTGTTACGAAGTTTGTGATATTATCATCCTCCTCTCTGAGAGACTGTCAGAGACAGTGAACTAAAATAATGAGGAGTTTATATTAATTGTTGTATATCAAATCAATTAAGAGATCAACCAGAACTCAAGTGTAATTAAATTTCATTAGTATTTTTTTCTCTTTTATATAATATTTCAATAAAAATTTTAAGTGGAAATTATCTATTAAAAGTGAGTGTGGTGCACCATGCATAATATAAAGTCTATATGTGTGTATTAAAAATGAAGTATTAAGTGTGTCAACTTCTCCAAATGGTTTACCAAGGCACCAACAAACCATCATCTACCCACAGTATTTCTAGAGGTCTGTTTTTCCTGCATGGTGAGTACCTAATACTAATTCCCATGTTTTGTTTTCAAAAGTGTAAGCCAAGGAAACATTTCTCATTGTCGTTGTACATCTGACGACCTCCCTGAATGAAGCCCAGGGAGATTTACGCCCATATAACTAAGAAACACAGACCATGACTGTGGTTCAAAAATAGCCTAAAATCTTTTGTTCTTTATAAAATTTACATATGCTCTACCAACTTTGAAGTGTGGCAGTGGCGGCTTCTACAGGAGATCAACTTTATCTCCAAGCAGGGAATTATGTATGCTGATACATTTCTTTTGCATTTTATGTAAATTTTTACATTATTTAAATGTTCCTAGCCACTCCACCTTATTATTATCATTTTATATTGTGGTGGTGTTTTCTGGTACGCTTAGTTTGGCTCTGGCTACCTGCACCTCACATGCAACATTAAACTAGAAAGTTTACTTTATTTCGTATTTGGAAGAGATACCGAGAAATTGTTTCTGATTGAAATCGGTGTCTGACGAAATTGTTCCGTCTCAATCTTTCTCTCTTTATTATAATTGAAAATTATAAATATATTTCTTTCTGTTTCGGTTTTGAATGCATATAAGTGTATTGGGTCCTGGTTTGATCCCAGCTTACCCCAAGAATCCAAGTACCCTGTTCGTAAAGCCACAACACTGAACTTCATTTACCAACAATAATGATAGTGATAATATTAATAATACATTCCTTAACATTACAGCCCAGAACTATGATATGTCAAATGACCATTAGTTGAACAATGTCTTCAGCACATCGATCTCAACTCGATTGTTACTGAATTTCTAAAGTAAAACCGCTAGTTCTTAATTGAAGTTGCTCTCCCTAATTGCTCTCAATGTCAAATAAATATTTCTTTGCGATTACCGGTAACAACACCCAAGACATAGTATACTAAATATATACACACACTTGCTAGACTACACGTAATAGTACTATAAAAATAATGATAATAACAACGCGTGAACGCTCTGGGCGCCCAAGGTCAATGGACCAAAACATTACCAAAGTTCGTAAGGCGATAAAGGGTGACTAAAGATTAAGTTTTTGTGCACTGTCGGAGTTGGTTAACTTGAGTGAACAAGCTCCTCAAGCATTTTAACTTAGGAATTACACATGAGGAAGATTTGCGCGAATATTATTCCGAAAGTTCTGTCCGATGACCAAAACCAACCGTGCCGTAATCACTTGTGCGTGAACATACTAGACCGCATTAGAAACGAGCCAAATTTGTTGGAACGTGTTGTAACTTATGATGAAACATGGAGTTTTATCTATGATTCTGAAAGTAAGCAGCAGTCGATGCAGTTGAAATATCAAGGATCCCAAAGACCATTAAAACCGCGCATGTTAAAATCAAAATTCAAGGCAATGTTGACTATCTTCTTCGACATTAAGAAATTTTAATGATTGAGTGGCTTCCCAGTGGCCATACTGTTACTCAGCAATACTACAGTGAAGTACTAAAAAGAATCCGTAAAAAATTCGGAAAAAGACCACAGTTATGGAGTGATGGATGGCTGTTGCACCGAAACAATGTACCCACTCAGAAGGGCCTATTTGTCAAGCAGTTTGTGACCATCAAACACATTACTGTGATGGAGCATCTACCTAATTTCCCAGTTTTGTTCCTTTCGACCTATATTGTTTTCTTAAGTTAAATCTTGCACAAAGAAAATCCTTTTACCTTTGTTAAAGATGTGCAAGCGGAAACAGAGTATCTCCTGAAAGGCCTTCCAGACACCTCGTTCCAGGAATGTTTCCAGCAATGGCAGCACCAAATAAAGAAGTGCTTGAATGCAGAAGATTATTTTGATGTGATAAAATCACATAGAACTAATTCTGTAGGTACACTGATTTATTCGATGGAAACACCTTAAAAAGCACAAAATTACTAGATAAATATTGCGTTGAACCATATCTCGCCCTCAAAATAATTCTAATACGAAACAGGATCGAGACACAGAGATTTTGAATAGTAGTAGATGGAATATTACACCATTACATGTGCAGTGCATCACTCCGGTTTTTAAGAGAGGAAGAAGGCAGAAATCTAGGCTAAATTCTTCCTACTAAACAGACCGCACATGTTAATTTATAAATCAGGTCCGTGCATTTTTCGAATCTTTAGAGTTCTTCAACTTCATTTCAAGTTTCAAAGCACCCCAGAATACCTCCAGCTTTGTGAATGAGTGTATAAACATCCTGTAATATAGCGCCATTGCCCGGAAACAATATCTAAATTATAGAGTCTACATAGTTCCCTAAAATGCGACATAAACACTGGAAGTGACATAAATAAAAGAACAGGACTATTGAAAACCAGTATATTGCAGCTCATAACATTACAGTATCGCCACCATATTTCACGGTTGGGCTGAGACACTGCTGATCACACGTACATACTTTGCAGTCGCATGATGGTTCTGAGTGACAATCCATTTAAATGTTCGGCTGGACCTGTCACTGCGGTTTCCTTTCCGACCATTGTTCCACTTTGTCGATGTGGTTTTCCTGTGAGTTTTGTAGCCTTCATTATCTTGGACACTGTTCTTCGTGACACATACAATAAATTTGCCACATAGTGCCAACAATTGACCATCTTTAGAAATCACATAGGTTGTCGCCCATTTTACACTGTTCACTTCATTGCAGACTATCGTTCTAGTGTTCTTCATCTACTATGGATTTTACCCTTACGTACCACCACGATTTACTCGGTGTTGCGGTTGCCGCTTTACTATTGCCAATCCAGATATTTGATGTATTTTCATTTCCAGGTGTTTCCATTAAATTGATAAGGAACTATATGTACAAGGGCAAGGTAATAAGCATGTGCACTTTAGTTCTAATTATTTGTGGGTTGGCTATCAGCATTCTGCACTCGCTCGCCGATAATTGACACCATTGACTTCGCTTATGGCATGAATCAGCACTATCATTTCAGTTTGCTTTGCGCTGTTAAAAAATAACATGGCTGGAAATCATCCAATTTCACAGTTCCCAACCTAAGGTGTGTCAGAATAAGGACAACGTTTCGGGAATGGATAGCTGCTACTGAACTTGGGGAACTGGCAGAAGAACAATCTGAAGATCTACTTGTTTCTCAGCGTGCAGGAAACATACCGGAAAAATAAGATATCATCTATTCATGCACTGCAGGATAATAACAGTGTTCATAACTACACATAACACTACATAACAATGATTTAAAAACATCCGAAGATATGAGTTCTTGAGTGGCCCATGACTTGGTCTGAAATATGACTAGAGAAAAGAACAAACAACTAAAACAGTCAGGGTCCATGTGCTGGAAATGTGAAATGACCTTCGAAGAAGATCAAATATATGTGTATGTGCCTCGTCCGTTCGATGAAGTGTAACCTTAACAATCTGATAAAAACTAAAGGTTGGTGAACTGGTTATTCAATAAGAAATAAGAGCTTAATTTTACAATTGTATAAGGACAATGAATTTCCCAATTATTCGGATATTGGAAGAAATTCCAACTGAACTTGATGGATAGTGAGAGATGAAATCTGTTATTTAGTACATTTCTACCACTTCCAGTGAGGGTAAAGGATTAATGGAGGAGACGAAATCAGTTCTTTTGACGCAGAATAGATTCCGAACTACCTCGTCTTTACATCTATTACTGTTTCTTTTTTCAATGAAAACCAATATTGATATCAGAACTGCAAGTAAATGTTTAGCACTTCTGATTTCAGGGCATTAATGCGAGTATATACGGCAATTTTCCTTGAGACTTTAAATCGATTCCGTAAACCACTTGACGCTATCTATTACAGTTTTTGTTCTACTGCGATCAAAATTGAAACTAAAAAGAGTACAGAAAAATATCATTCTCTTTCAGTTTTAATTGAGAGGTATGGAGGAGATGGAATCTATGCTTGAGACGCTGACTGGAGTCCAGAAAACCACTTCCTGATCTCTCTTACCCAGTGTTGGGAAGTACCTAAATACATTTAGTATTTAGTACCTAGTATCTGTATCTAGTTACGATTTTCCTGTACCTAGTACCTATTTTAGGTACCTTTCTTAGGTACATTTTAGGTAGGTCGCACACAAAATGAATATTTCAGATTTTCTTGTTTCTTTGAAAGAATTTTTTTTACCCATCTCGCACACATTGACTTTCAGTGAATCATAATATGTTATCTGCTTCACCAATGATCAAAGTTCAGTTATATCATTATTTGTTAGCTCATGTTATTCTTGTTTTAGTTTGAGCTAGTATCAAATTCAAAGCACAAATAAGTCGAGACTTGATGTAATTTCACTTTAGCCCAGTCAATGAAGGTCAAAAAACATAAAAGTTCGGAAAAAAATTGGGTTAAGCTGATTTTCTCTCGTGATAGACCACTATGAGAGAAACATTTTCCCAAAAGTCCCCACCCCTCCCCCTGGAGCTTTCCCCCCACGCCCCCTCAAAGTTAAAAAATGGGCGTTTTAGAAAAACGGCCATATCTTCAAAACTAATGGACATATTGACATGCTCCTTTTTTTCTCGTAATTTGTGAAATGTGCCCTACAATTTCGTATTCCTTAAAGTTTTTCATAAACCTAATGGTTTCTTGGCAATTTTAACCTAAAGAGTAAAAAATGAAAAACATCGCCCGCGCCATTTTGTTTTTCCTCTTATATTTCCTTAGTGAGTGATATGGAAAAATGTTTCAAATAAATTTTAAAGACCATAAAATTATCTTTCCAATGATATGTATATAGTGGGGGTTACTCTTAAAATTAGCCATGTAGCGAGGTAAGTTTGAAGACGAGCGGGCTCAAATTTTCGATTCAAATATCAGTCACTATGTTTCATTTAGAAAAAAAAAGACAAAGCTTAATAATAAACCACTGCATTGTTAGAAAAGCATTTTTGTGATATCTCTTCTCTCCTCTGGATCTCCCGCCTTACCCCCTTTCCATTCTAAAGTTAAAAATGAGCGTCATCTATCAAAAGATGTTTTGTAGTTGTGTCATATGATTTTGGTATTAATAAGAAAATATTTTTAAAAAATGTAGTTTTAATGTGGTTAAATGACTAAATGAGCATTACTTTATTAAAATTAATGTCTCTATTGACTTTTGCAGTATGTTTAGACTATGTAGGCTGTATGTGTAGCGACATTATTGTTCTCGTTGTTGGCAACACTGCCCCCTTACACTCAATCTTTATCAGACCTTGTGAAGAACAAACGAGTCAGCACAGACAAAGGATATATCCGTTGTCTGTGCGAGTCAGTTGAGTCATAAGAACTGGTGAGCTAGGTTGTTGTGTTGAGCGTCTCTGTGAAATACTTTGTGCTATACTGCAGGAACGGTACACCCCATATTTCCAATGAATGTTTTGTAGATTGCAGGCGCAGATATGCAGCCTGGTTGGAATGGATTCATGACCTCCGTAATGAGTAGAAGAGAAGATTGTGAGGATACATATATATTAGGAATTCCCTTTATAAACATGGATCCTAGCAATACATCAACAATTTTCTCTGCTCTCAGTTATGCTGCAGAACAATGTCAGAAGCAACGCCGTGCCTGTATTGTTACGTTCGATCAACCATTGTTTTTAAAGGCGGTTGAAATTGTAGCATCAGCAAATCCCAACAGTGAAGTGTCAAAAATTATTATGACGCTAGGAGGATTCCATCTATTAATATCTTTTATGGGTGCTATTGGAAAGATATTGGAGGGGAGTGGTTTGGAAGACCTATGGGCTACAGTTTACGGTAAACTGACTGTGAACCACATGTTGAATGGTCACGCATACGCAAGAGCTGTCCGAGCATATAGCCTTACTGCTTGTGCAAGTCTCGGATATTGTGTGTCTGTGATAGCGCCAGCAAATTAAAGACGTATTTCGAATATGAATTGGCAGCACGCCCACCAGCTCTGTTTGACGAAGTTTCTCTTCGAAAAGGTACAAAATCATATTTGATGAAAGTTTTTGAAGAAGAATCATCGAAGACGTAGATGTAAAGGATGCAACATATATTGTAGACGGAGGGTTTCTTCTTCACCATCTGCCATGGCCAAAAAATTGTACCTTTGGAGCTGTCTTAGAGAACTATTGTACACATGTTCTTAATAAATATGGTCAAAAATCTATCGTTGTTTTTGATGGTTACCCTAGTGAGCCTACCACGAAAAATGAAGAACAAAACAGGAGAGCGGCGAAACAATCTTCACAAGACATATTTTTTTTGTCAAAACACAATCTGTGCCACGGGAAAAGACGAGTTCTTAGGTAATAGAAACAATAAGAAGAGATTATCGTTGGCTCTGGGGTCTGAACTCGTGAAACGTGGATTGACTGTAATTACAGCAGAGGAAGACGCAGATGTTGACATTGTAATGACGGCCATTCAACAGTTGAAAACTGCTTCATAAGTTATTGTTGTAGGATCTGATACTGACCTGGTAGTCTTACTGCTTTGTCTCCTGAGGAAGAAAGTGTTTTTGTTTACTTCTATAAAGAGAAAGGTGGCGTAACTCCGAACACACGGTACTTCAGGATCGAAACATTGATTGAAAAGTTTGGAGATTGCCGGCAACTACTTTTATTCTGTTATGCGTTTACAGGATGTGACACGACATCGTGTTTTTATGGTATGGGCAAATTAAAAGTAATAGATATGCTCAAATCACCGGAATTTCAAAACTGGGCCAAAGTGTTTTTGGATATTTCAAAATCTAAAGGAGAAATATTATCTACAGGTGAAAAATTAGTTTTGGCTTTGTATGGTTTGGGGAAAATACTCAAATTTGAATGAAGCCCGATATCACAGATTTTTGTCTTTGACAAAGAAAAGTTCACTAAGATCTAACTTTGACCTGGCCAAACTACCTCCAACTTCTGAAGCGTGGTAATGGACATTCGCTCTTGCAAGTACAGAAATAGTTAGGAAATAAACTTCCTAACACAGAATGGGGTTGGAGGATAGAATTAATTAAAGAAAACGGACGCTCCAAAAAGACGTTGAAACCTATTCCCACATCCAAGCCATTTGCACCAGACGAGCTTCTGTACATATTATGTTCGTGTAAGCAAGGATGTGGCCAATACTGTAAATGTAAAATAACTAAAATAAATTGCTCTGCAATGTGTGAGCACTGTAGTGGGCTGTCTTGCCTAAATTCACATTTCTATTCCGAGTAAGAACTTGTAGAATCATCATCCGAAAATTAAATACACTGCTCCACAAAACTTAAGCAACCCGAGAGAACGTGGTATAAGCGACGTGTGGGGCCCATTCAACACTGGTTAGTGGCATGCACATACACAGAGACGCGTCAGAGACATACAGGCAAGGCGAGCATCCACTCCATCGCATTAGCAGCACCGTTTCAAGCGCGGTGATCAAATTATTCCATGAGGCGTACACCACAGAATAGTAGTGTCCGAGGCTCCAAGCATTGTGTTAGTGGTTCTTGTGTGGGGTACACATCTTGGAATGACTGATAGACGACATTTGAGTGACTTTGACCGCGGGCGAAGAATTGGGCGGTTTGAATTGTGTCGATCGCAAGTGGAAGTGGCGCAGGAATTCAACGTGAACAAAAGCGATGTGTCAAGGCTGTGGAGTCGCTCCCAAAATGGAGGTGAAGTCAGTAGACGTCATGGAGGAGGCCGTCCGAAGAAGACGTCGGCCGTCGATGACGGATTTCTCACAATTTCTGCCAAACGTAACCGTCAAGAGTCACGCTCTCAACTGGCCAGTGAGTTGTTTCAGGCTACAGAACAACGCGTGAGTCTTGAAACTGTTCGTCGTCGGCTCAACAGAGCAGGACTGTATGCAGGAAGGCCTGTGCTGTGTGCGCCATTGAAAGTGGAGCACAAACGTGCGCGTTACACATGGTGTCAGGAACATTTTGCATCGGGGAACACCAGTGGGCGCGTGTCATGTTCTCCGATGAGTCGAGATTCAGTTTGTCGTATGATTCTGGTCGGACTTTAGTGTGGAGAGAGCCGGGAACACGCTATCATTCAAACTTCATTGCTGAACGGCCTTCCTATGGCGTTGGTTCCATTATGGTGTGGGGTGGAATTATGCTGAATGGGAAAATGGACCTCCATATTGTGCAACATGGCACTTTAACAGCACAACGGTACCGGGATGAAATTCTGAATGCACCTGTGCGCAATTTCCGCGGAGCATTTGGCCCAGACTTCCTGTTCATGGATGACAATGCCCGCCCACACCGTGCACATCTTGTTTCCGGCTATCTGGAGAGCGAAGACATTACGCGCATTGCATAGCCTGCATATTCGCTGGACTTGAATCCCATCAAGCATGTGTTGGATGCTCTTGGACGGCGAATAGCGCAGTACAGTCTACCACCACGCACTCTCCCTGACCTGGGAGCAGCTCTTCTCGAGGAGTGGCAACATCTGCCACAAGACTTGATCAACACTCTGATTTGCAGCATGGAGGCCAGATGTCGTGCCTGTATAGCTGTTCGTGGTGGTCACATACGAGCATGGAGGCCGTATTGACTGCCTATGCCCTCGCACAATCCAGCTTCACCTGTTGAGGTATTGTTGTGCTGAACTTTTTGGTCACTCTGTACATCCTAACTGTATTGTTCGTCTTCACTTGTGTTGCATTGTGCATCTGGACCGTCGGTTTGTTCATTATACTTGGTGCAGTGATGGTGTCGTTTTATTTTCTGCCGCTTTCTTCGAGTTGCTTAAGTTTTGTGGAGCAGTGTAGTATACTGTATAGCTACGGAAGATTAAGTTGAAAATACTGCAGTAAGCATAGGGGACATGTTCAAAATTAAGATGGAAACATAATAAAAATGTTATAGATATAATTTCATATGCTAATTGACTGAGGAGATCCAAGGCAAAAAATAGGGAAAGGAAGAGCAAACAAAATATTTCAAATTTTTATAGTTTATTTGTTTATCTAGAAATTATTAGATTTATAAAAAAAGTAGAAAATAAAATAAAATAATTTTATCACTTTTTAAGAATAAAACAGAATGTGAAAATTATCAGTGTGTTGAATAGTTTTGGAGATAATACCTTTTGTCAGAAACGCTTATTTTTAAATTTGGAATGGTAATGGGGATAGAGTAAGGTTAAAGCTTCACAGGGGAGCCAGGACTAAACAAAAATGCTTTTCTAACAATGCAGTGGTTTATTATTTGAAAAAAAAAAGCTTTGTTATTATTATTTTTTTCTTTCGAAATGAAACATAGTGACTTATATTTGAGGCGAAAATTTCAGCTAGCTCGTCTTCAAACTTACCTCGCTACATGGCTAATTTTAAGAGTAACCCCCACTATATACATATCATTGGAAAGATAATTTTATGGTCTTTAAAATTTATTTGAAACATTTTTCCATATCACAACTCACTAAGAATATATAAGAGGAAAAACAAAATGGCGCGGGCGATTTTTTTCATTTTTTACTTTTTAGGTTAAAATTGTCAAGAAACCATTAGGTTTATGAAAAACTTTAAGAAATACGAAATTGTAGAGCACATTTCACAGATTACGAGAAAAAAAGGAGCATGTCAATATGTCCATTAGTTTTGAAGATATGGCCTTTTTTCTAAAATGCCCATTTTTTAACTTTGAGGGGGCGTGGGGGGAAAGCTCCAGGGGCAGGGGCGGGGAAAATTTTCCTCTCATAGTAGTCTATCACTTGGGAGAAAATCAGCTTTACCCAAATTTTTTCCTTGCAAAAACCTTTATTGACTGGGCTACTTGGTGTGTGGCTTTTTCCCTCCAGTCCTATGTTCAACAAGATGGAATTCTTCATTCGACTCGATCACAAAGATTTTTTCGATCAAAAGTCATCTAGGAGATCTATGTAAGCGATTGAACATAGGCAGGTTCAAAACATCTGACGCTGATTTTTTGAGTGAATATTTCACAGTTATGAATCCTTTGGCATCGGCGCTGGACAAACTGCAGGGCGACAACTGTTATTTAGGATTTGTTTTACCTGTATTGTATCAAGTGAAATCGAAACTTCACTACTTCACACATTTGGAATTTGTTCTCCTCTTATAAGATATCTTGGATGGCTTGGAGAGTCGCTTCGCGTCAGTGATTGGCATAAGTTCTTCCTCAAGCAAGGCGTACGTTCTAGTAATTTGCACTATCCCGAAGTTCAAACTAAAATGGATTGAATCTGATCCCGAGAATTCAACATGTGCAAGCAGTTATTGTTTAGCTCTTAAATTTAGTGATTTAGTAGCAATGTCAGAGCCTTCCGACTGCTGTTCTGATGACTTTTTTGATTTTCTGAATCAAAAGCCTTCCTCAGACACACTTTCATCGGCATGTATACAGCCAAAATTCAGGCACTGTCCTATTTGGAGAACAGAAGCAAAGATCTGTCAGCATTGCATTCGTTCCTAATCGTGAAAAAGATCTTTTTGAAATATAATACAATTTTGCCCTAATCTGCCGGTGCGAAAACGAAGGTGCGAAAATTATTAGAGATGTACTGGAAGAAACTGAATGGAAAAAAACGGTTTTTTTTTTTGCTTGCTAGCCAAAGGCTATCTCCCTTGCGAGGATTACGCCCTCTATCCGGGGTGAGAGGTGTAAGTACTGGTGCAGAAAGGAGATTGGAGGCGGTTTATGGGATGAAGAGGAAATCTAGAATATCTTTTATACAGATAGCACTTTATTATATTACAATTTTATTTCATAATTGCGGTATCCATTTGGACATTATGATCTTGTGATCATAATCATTAGGGCAGGAAAAAAGATGATGGTGAGGTGCACTTCACAGGACAAACACAAACAATTTCTTAAAAAGACGAATGCTGGTTATCTTCTTGTCCAGGGGCTACTCTGGACAGTGATGAAGACATGTGAAGCCCTGTTAGTATAATGGATTTACAGTGCCCTAATCTGCCCCAGTCGAGCGGCTTTTCAGCACTGGAGGACAAATTTTGACTGCGAGAAGAAACCGTCTAACTGACGATATGCGTGAAAGTTTACTACTTTTAAAATCAAGTTACGCTAAGGAGAAGAAATGTAAAATCTGAAATTTTGCTACTAGCGAAACTCGAACTGCATCATTTAGCATCGCAGTGTATTAGTAATAGCTGCAATGGAGGACAAGCAGGATAAGTGTTTGTGTTTTTGAACCATGGAAAAAAAAACTGCTCACTTTTTATTAATGTAAATTGCGTTTATTGTAGTCATTTTCAAATAATATAAAATAGATCCCTTCTTAAACAGTGGCCTAGTACAAATTATTTGTGTTTACTGTTCGCTGTCAATGTTGAACTTAAGATTTCAAGCGCACTGGAAATCCTGGAATAGAATTTGTGTTAAGGAAATACATTGAACTTTCGAGAAAACTGTGTAGTCTGTGATCATGTGGACTTTCCTTCGAGATTCGTAATCATTTCTGGACTATTTGGTAAATACTCCACAAGAACTGTATTCATTAAATGCTAGTATTTCAGTTACCTGTATTAACTAATAATTGCTGTTGTGAAAATAATATTTAGCAGTACCAAACCAAGAAAACTCCGGAAATTTCAGATATAAATGCAAGAAACAACTGGAGCAAAATGAAATGGATAAATTTTGCTCGGTTATTGAGCATATTTGTGTTTTCTGGTTGATTTGCAATACATTCCTTAGGATAAGTTTTGTTATAAACCTTAACACAAATTTTCAAAAGAAAATATTTTATATATCAAAAGACGTTTGAGAAATGAACCAGAAAATACAAATATGTTCAGTGAGTGCCAAAATGAATATGCACTCAAAATCTACAAACTCAACTGTTCTTATCTAATGTACAATAAAGCCTCACCCCATGATCTATTACTATAATTAAATATCATATTCTAACTTTATTTGGCATACGGCTGTTTATTTATATATGAAAATTCTTGAGTAGCAACTTGTACAATCCGCGGCAAAATACCTGCAACATGAGCATATAAGTTTATTGTGAAATGACGAAGTCTTTTACTCCAAAATAACTGTGCACGGGAGGAGGCCGAGGTTTATCCTGGCGTGATTCGTTCCACTTAGACGTTATGTTCATTCCCTGTGCTGTTAGGCGTAGTTTAACAATAAACTTCCATCCTCATGTTGCAGGTTTTTTGCCGCGGATTGTACCAAGAAAAGTACCCTAGGTACTTTGATCAATACCTGTACCTAGCTACAATTTTGGTCAGTACTTTGTGCCTGTACCTAGGTACAACAAATGAGTACCTAACCTAACACTGCTCTTACCAAATTTTTCCTCTGTAAACCAATACTAAAACTGGATATATCAGTAAATTTCAAACACTTTTGGTTTGGGAGAGTGTTACTGGTGGAGATGATATGTTTTCTTGAGGCGCCGAATCGAATCCCATAAACCGCTTCCCGGTATCGATTACTGTTTCGTTCTATTTCGATCTACGTTACAACGAGAAACGGTTGACTTCTACCAATTCAGTTTTTAATAGAGTATCAAGGGAGGAGATGGAACCTATTCATGGTACGCTGAATCGATTAAAAAAGAACGCTTCTCGATATCTCTATCGGTGTTTTCTGTATGTAAATTAATATCAAAACTGGAAGTATAGGAAGCTTCACCGTTTCCGAGTGCAGTAGAGTGTTATGAGTAGAGATGGTTCTTTTCTTGAGGTCCATGATCAATTCCAATATCGTAGTTCTTTATATTTTACATATATGCTCAATAGATACCAATGTTGAAACAGAAAACACTATTAAACTTTTCCATTTGCCGTTTTAGAAGAATTATATGAGTGGATATGGCATCTTTGCTTGACATCCCGTGTCGATTCCAAAAAATTGCCTGTCTCTATATATTTCCGTTCTTGTATGGATGTCAATCATGGAATCGGAAGTACTAGAAAAAATTTATCAACATCAGATTTATTAGAATAAGACAGGTTGAGATGATATCCTTTATTGAAATTCTGACTCGATTACAAAAGGCAACTTCTCACTATCTAGTCGCCCATGTAAAAAAGAAAAAGAAAGAAAAGGAAAAAGGAAAAAAGAAAACCAATACTTTCAAAAGACAAGAAAAATATAGAAGATATTTCTTGTGATTGATATACAAATACATATCTTGGATATTTGTCAACTCCACTCATAAGATTCTACCTAAGTTGCAAGCACAGAATGCAGAGCTTGCTTCTGCAAATGCTCAACTTCATCAGTATTGAAAATGCTGCGTAAAAAATTATCGGCATTTGCTAGACATGTGCCTCGATTATAGCTTTGGTCTACTTCTATCAACTTTGAAACAGGAAACGGTTGATTTCTATCACTCGGTTTTAACAAAAGGTTAACAAAGAAGGTGAAACTTATTCGTGGGACGCTGAGGAGATCGCAGCAAATCGCTTTCAAATGTATCTTATTATTTTGGCTATGTAAATCATAGGAATTACTAGTAATTTTCAGCTACATCCGAATTTGGTTTGGTATTATAAATGATTATGTATGTTTTCTTGAGACGCTGGGTTCTTTCCTAAAATCCGATTATCGCTAACTATTATCGTTTTTGTTCTATGGCAACCAACGTTGAAAACGAAAACGGTTGATTTCTACTCCTTCAGATTTCAATAAAGGGTTAACGAAAAATGGACCTATTCTTGGGACGCTGAATCGATTGCTAAAACCGTTTCTCGATATCTCTGATCATTTCGACTTTGATGCTTTGATGGACAGACGAACGAACGAACGAATCCGTTCTATGAGGCATCCAACGTTTATAAATAGCATAGTTTGGAAGTTTAAAAAGTTAATACACTAAAATTGCGTATTTTTCTGGGACTTAAAAAAACATTTTTGTTTACTTTACATGCTATAGTTTTCTCTTTGATAAAATTCATTTGTAGTTAATTTTGAGTAATTAAATTGATAGTAATTAACTCTCAATTTTGCCAACTTCAAAGTGATTGCCGTAATTAAGCCACTAAATTTTATGTGGAAATAGTGCCAGAAATCGTTATTAAGAATATTCGAAAATTGGGGTCAAATTTAAACCCGTGTATTCTTGCGGATCTATGCTCTGATCAAAATTAGAAACGAATTTACAATTAAAGTCACATGGAAATTTGTGTTGAGAAGGGAATCTACGTCAGTGTTATTACGGTCATCAATCATAAATGCATAGATAGGAACCAATCATAAATGTTATGGTGGTTGTTACAAGAGGAGGGTTGAGTTATATAGAAAGAAACATTCCTATAGGAAGGAATATTAACATCAAAGTGGAGAGAATACAACAGACACCTCAGCAGAATATTCATGGTGTGGCTGCAGGGCGACACAAGCTTCTATAAATGTAAATTCTTTTTATTTTTATTTTGGTATGAACATAATACGATTATTACTATTTTTCTATTCTTCTTTTCCGAGAGTCATTATATTGGACCTAGGATTCAGGTCTTTCTCAGATTAAATTTTAAAATGTTATTCAAAATGAAGTAGTTACTTATGAGTAAATCAACTTTAAACATTTAATTAAGATTCCGAACCTCAAAACTATCAAATAGCGAATTATTATACGATTTTCACTTCGTCTTTATTAAATGATCCTAAAGAGTTAAGTTTCTTTTTACGTAAATTGCAATTAAGAATTACTTCATTTAAAGTGTTATTTTATTAACTACAGATTTATGTTATTTTAAAAATAATTTAACATAATCTTAACACGGAAATACCATGTTCAACACAGAATAAAGCAAAAGCTTACGAGTAGCTACATCCTCTGTTACATACGTATAGTTTCTAGTTTATTTCACATATTTTGCCTAATATGTTGATATTGAATATAGATTCTTTCTTTTTAAGTTGCTTTGCTTTAATCTTCCTTCAAAGCAAGGTCTTCACTGCATATGGAAATATAGATTTTCTTCCCCTCCCTTTATATTTTCTTCCCTTGGTTCAAGATATCGGAAGCGTTATTTGAAGCTCAGACCGTTGGAAACTTACAAGTGGGATGAGGTGGGGTGTATCAAGGGAGGACCAAAGCCATGTTTATGAATTTTTTTCCTTAGCTAACTTTTGTATTCATAAAAGATTCTCAATGTCCATTTCCTTTTTATTGGTCGAAGGAGTTTATGTTACATGGTTTGAGGGAGTCGAAAGTGTATCCATACTCTATGATGGTTAACTAGAAGATTGTTCAATTTGAATCCAAATTTCTTCTTCAAGTTTTGGTAATTTAAAACAAAAATCTTTACATCAAAACATTAACTTTAGCCACGGAAATGATATTAGTAGTTGTCATTTTGTTATTTCATAGCATTAAATTAGTTACTGAATAGCATTCTTACACATATAGATTTAAAATAAGAATAAATGAAAAGTCAGTCACAGCAATTCCATCGAACTACGTTCTAATATAAAATAAGAATCATAAATCAATTAAAATTTTTAAGTATGATATCCTATCAGATAAACTTTCTGGTAAATTATATTTCAAGACAGAAATTTAAGGTTTAGATTCACAATTTTGATGTACCGAAAAACTGAGAAATATGTATGTTGGAAAGGACTTATAAAGCCGATTGAAAAAGAAATTTCATTCCAGGTAGAATACGAATAATTTCTCTTCAACTGTTCCAACTGATGACTCAAAATTTTCAAGACATTTGTGTGTTTTAAATTTTCAACCCATTTAACACAATAACATAAAATATTCACACGTTGCATGAAGTAAATTTAATACAGTACAATTATTTTCTGAAAGCAGCATGATTATTATTAGCATACTAAGAAGTTTACATGAAGCTATCAACATTTTAACGATTCAATCAAGCATTGTTTTTCGTAACCTCTAATTTACTATGTTTATCTATGTCTTGATAGGGATTAATTAAGGTACGACAGATTCACAAGAAATGCAAGAAATCGAGGTATTGGAAAGCAATAAAACTGAAATATCTATCTGGTTACTTTTCATAAGGATTAAAATACCCCATCAGATAATACTAGTATAAGGAGAAAGTTCTAAAAGCTGTAAATGAATACAACTTTGGTATGCTTCTCCTGTAAAAATGTAATTCAATAATGTACAATGCAGTCCATAACCAAAAGATTATATGGCTTTCCCTAGATAGTCATATATAGACATAGATATAAATTTATAAATAATTTAATTAAAATGATAACAAATATCCAACTTTTCACAGTTTTCTCTTTATTCTATTAAGCTGTCTATTAAAATTTAAGTTGTATTTAAAATTTAAAGTAAATGTATTTTGTCTCCGATTTAGTGGTTAAGTTATTGAGCACCCGAGATTCAAAATGAAGACCAGAGGTGCATTGAACTCTTTAGATATAAAATATATAATTTTAGAACTTTACATGTACTATTTGACTTTGTGTATACATTTTCAGGACACAGTTTGGAAACACTGTTGGAAGCAGAGACATAGCAGTATTCTATCTGTTTAGTGAACGGTTTCGATATTGTCCTTATCGAATACAAGGTATATCGGAAGGAATCCCAGTGACTGTAAACTTCCATGTCCAATACAAAGATTGGTTTTTCAGAGATCGATGTATAGTGATGCTACGCAGACAGGGTTAGGAAGGGACACGACGGAGTGAGTACCGACTTCATATAGGCTATATGAGAATCAACCGATCTCCTGAAGTAGGGAAAATACTTTTTTGTAAGTTCTCTTCTTGTCATCCTGTGCGGGAACTTCTATTCACATTTAAACCAAAAACAGAATCCCTTAAGGCGATTTCTGACTAACTTATAACATGTTAGAAAATAAAGGAAAAGAAAGAAATATGAAAAAGAAAAGCTTTGGGGATATAGTTAAAACTAACAGAGACATATATACAGTGAAAAGTGCCTATGTTGGTCAATATCGGTTAAATTGAAAAGTGACCAACATACAGAAGATAAGTGTATTTTGAAGCAGAAAGTTGTAGACTGTTGAGATATGTATTTTTTAATGCAATAACTAATTATATCTACATTTTGTTTTGTATCTTGTAAATAATATGTGGTAAAAATATTTCTGCAATGTAAAACAGTACATGTAATATGGTTAGCGTACATATTCTTCGCCCGGAAAATCCAGGTTCAATTGCTAATGGTGACGGACTTCTGTGGTTCTGATTTCATTTTAAGCTGCAATTCTAAGTCTCACAGCCTTGAGGTGGCAAAAAGGTACATTAACCTCCAACTACATTTCAATACAAATTAACATACAAATATATGTCTTACTTTGCCAATCTTATGCTGATTTGAATGTTTAAATTTCAACATCCTAATTACCTACAATGTGCTAACGTAAGTATGTTGGTTATTATTTTTTCTCCCTTACACTTGTTACAACACATACAGACATGGTTGTCAGTTCAAGGAAAGACTCGAGTTTCCATATTGCCTTACTCATCTGATTAATAGAGATTCCAATCACTAGGAAAAGATACAAATATGGAATAGTACTACTAATATGAAATACCGACCTATAGCAGATGTATGGTGCTGCCGCGTAGAAATGATAGGTGCAGACTGTTATAGAGCTAAAGATATTACGCCACACCTGAGCGGGAAGTATTATACGAAAGAACCAGTGCGGTGCAGCTGTTGGTAGTTTTTACTGGTTCCTGAGTTTTTTGTAGGTAAGTTTTAAGTGGAATAAATTTTATCCTAAATGAAGTTCAATTGTTGTCATTTTGCATTCCGAATTACGGCAATTGTCAACAATCATTTTCGAACAAATCAGAGAAGAGTTGAAGTGTTTTGTATCCTGGCGGACATAAGTCTTTGACCAGGTAATGGCTACTGCTTTGAAACAAATGTATAGTATGAGAATTAACTCTGCCATATCTGCAGTTTTGTGTGAAGAAGAAGCAAACTTGTGAACCAAAGGTTTTAGAACAACTCATGTTTTAAATATAAACTTTGCCGGAGATTATTAACTTATATCATCATAAAAGAAATACAAATACATTTTCAAACGAAGAAAAATTACAACTTTCCAAGCGGAGGCAAAGGAACCTAACTAACCAGACTAAAGACGAATCGTTTACAGCGTAGTGTTCGTGGTTCAGTGGCCATGGCGTTTGGCCAGTAATCTGGAGTATCTTGGATCGAATACACGTTGGGATTTTTTTACTTTAGGAATTTTGATGGCGATTAATCGACGATGACACACGTTTTATTATATTCAGATACTTGAATACTCGGATGTTTCGATACTTGAACTATCAAATCTTCAGGAATAATAATACTAATAATAATTATCATTACCTCGTAGAAGATTAAAAATTAGAAACTTATTATTGCTCAGCCATTACAAGCAAAAACGTGATATTAGGCAAAAAATATTTCTGGTTTGTTTAATGTTGTAAATGAGAAGAGGAAGTTCTCATCTCGATTCTAAAACAAACCAAACAAAATTGGGACGAGACTTAACATTTTACTTTCGAGACGGGACAAGGCTAACTCAAATTATCGTGTCGCTTTGGAGATGAGAATCGAGACGAAAAGTATCGTAAACATTTCTCGTCTTATCTCTATTCTCGAAATAGTGTATGCCATTTTTAAGTAACAATTGCTCTGTAGACTGAATCTTATACGTTATTTTGTTACTTTGTATTTCAGAGCTCACTGAATTATGGTCTCTGTATATATTTATATAGCAAAACTTCTATAATTACATCTGCATATTCTACAAGATAGTTTTTTATAAGTATGCCTTACTGTTCAACGATATTCGGTTATTTTTATTACAGTTATTTTCATTAAAACGTACAGGAGAATACTTTCTACAAGAAACTTTAGTGGAAAGCTTTCGTTTAAATTTGGGTATTTGAAGAGCTGTCTCTTGAAGGTACGGAACCCCTTCCCCGAATTCCTTACGTTTAAGTAAAGTTTGCCAAATTTTAGGGCAACTTTAAAACTTTTAATACCACTATTATTATTATTATTATTATTATTATTATTATTATTATTATTATTATTATTATTATTATTATTATTACTGAACGTTGTGAATTTAATGGTTCACCCTGTTCCACCCAACTCCCACCTAGTGGACATTGTGCTGAACAAACACCGTGTGTGTTGGTTTTCTCCGGGTTCCGCTTCCTCCCACTTTTTTATTCCAATATTTCTTTCATTCTCATCATCGATGTCTTCTGTAATTTAGCCGGCATAACCATTACTTAAAACCAAATTTTCTTACGGGTCTTGTGAATTCAGTATCCCTACCTTCTACACCAAATTTTCCTGTCTTCTATATTATTATTATTATTATTATTATTATTATTATTATTATTATTATTATTATTATTATTATTATTATTATTACTGAATTTTCGAGACCTCAATATTACGTCTTATTCCAATGCAAATAATCACACTGAAGTTAAGAAAAATGAAAAATTTTTTAGTCCCTCTATAAGGATGAATTGCCTTATAAGATATAATTTTGGAAGGAAAAGAGGGGGAAAAATGTAAATGTCAGCTACTGGACAATATGAAAATCGAACTTTCGGATGCCTTAACAGAAACTAAGTACGATTTGTCTGTTTCACGATACATAGTAACACCCTTTCTTTGGGTAAAAGACATTGGATTATGTATGCGTTATATTGATATATTAACAAAATATACAAACAAATATATATAAAAAAGAATAGTTCCTATTCACCAATTTTGGTTGAACGAATATATGCAACGTGTTGAAAGAGGCGAACGAAAATATTATTATTATTTGTAGTGAGAGTAGATGAACATAGTAACAATTCCACAAAGACGTTTCAGACAAATCTAGACTCATGCTAGACCTGAAGGATGACTCGTTTGTATGCATGAATTATTTGCGAAACACGCACAGTTTTCAGACAGTAGGAATCGAGATTGTAGACTGTGACGTCATGTTGTTAGTTTTTTCCCTGTGAAGGAAGTCGTTTAAACTCTAACTTGTAAGAACGAGAGAAATTGACTATTTTTCATGTTATTACTAGCTGAACTTGCGCTCTCTACATAGCGCATCATTCGCAATATGAGCATAAATCTTCTTCTCATTCTTCACAACATATGTACATGTTCCTTTACAGACAAAAGTGAAAGACGTCTTGATAAAAAATCGGCAAGCGGTATCATAAAGGGGAGATTTTTTCGATTATTTTTTCTCAATATGTCGCACCGTTTGCAAGATTTGAGCCTACTTCCGGTTGGAGTTTCTAATTCATGTATGACCAGTGTTTTCTTCCTTCTTGCATGCAGTATGTAATAAGCAAATACATTACATATACAATTAATTATAATGTCAGTTATATATGGTGTTCTTTGGGCGAAACACTCCAAAAATAAAGATTTATCTTACACTCGAGAAATGGTTATCCTTTCTTTTTCATTATTATTCGGCCATGAAACAAACGCCGGAGACATATACAACCCCAACATACAACAATCTCCTGTTGGAATGTATAACGCATAGCATATGATGCTTTAGTCTTTTTTAATTTTAACGCTTCCAGTGTACCCTAAAAAATGTAAAAAAGAAACAATCCCATGTTTTTTAAACATTCAAGTAGAACTCGACAATCTACGTAAAATTTGCAATCGATCAGTGAAAACGTCATCTTTCTAGAGCCTCTAGTTTCCGAGATCTCATTGTCTAAAGGATTGGTCACAAACATATAAACTTCCAGAAACATATAGTTTAAAAGAACTCCAAATATGGCACCACAGTTCATTTGCATTGATTTTTGGAGAATCCTTATAAAAATAGAAAGGCTTTGAACAATAATTTTTTATCATAAACTTTGTGAAAAAGATATAGTTAACTAATTTAGACTATTTAAAGTACAAATACTTAAAATGTTTGTCTCTGTTAAACGTGAAATCACACATAACCGTAAATGAAAGATTTGAAAGCTAAAGCTATAGGTTGGAGTTTTATTTGCTATTGTAGCATTTTAGTAGATAGATACACCAGAAATATCAACAATCTAATTTATTAAAATTTTTCTTAATATCCTCGAAGGAAATCGAACTGGGAACCACTAACGCACGAAATGAATGCGCAAGCCACTACTCTACGACTGCTCTTTTAAGTAAGGTTCAACAAACACTCGTTTATGTAACAAATTGGAAACGTTTATGACTCCAGTATTTTATTAACGATAAAACACTGATTTCGGTCGTGATAAAATACTATAATCCAGAGAATTCAAGTTTAAATCTTAGAAAAGACTCTGAACTTATCTCTGAACTGAGTATCTCTGAACTTATCTCTATTATATTCGGCTATTCTCGCTGCAAGTTATTTCCAGGAATCTTGAAAGACAGGGACACGTACACAGATACATCGAAGACATTTAATATTTCAAATGCTCTCCCACCGGGAATCGAAATTGAGACCCCGCCTACTAAACTATCGGATTTGTTGGGTACCTGGTTCGTTCCCAATACAAGTAAGCTTGACACAAACAAAATCGTGCTTCTGGGTTTTCTCGGGACACTTCCACTATTTCATTCCACCAATTCGTCTATTATAATTCACTTCCTTCAATCATAGTATTCCTCAACGTAAGATGCATACTCGTTGAACATTAACCGTAAAGATTTCATTTTCTAGCTTTCAACCCAAACTAATCCGAACCGAAAAACAGTTGTATTTTCTTTTGCTCATTAACGTGTTTTCACAAAAAAATATGTAGAGACAAAACACGGGGAATCGTAATTCCATTCAAAAGGGAAACAGCAGACTCATAATAACTTAACCTAAAACGAAATAACTACATATCGTTTGGAACTTTTCCAAAATATGTACGGATATTCTGAAAAGTTTCAGAGTTCGAATGGGTCAGTGGGTCAAGTGTGTCATGTTTTCTGAGTGTCAGTGGGTCGTGTGTCAACACCATATGACCCACTGCGATCCACCACCAATCATGACCTACTGCGACCTACCATTGACTATTACCCGCTGCGACCCAACACGCACCGACCCACTCTGCTCACTGCATATTAGACACCATCTTCTAAACAACACGTTTCTTTTAACACTCTACCCTAGTCAAAGAAACTAAAAACACGTATATGATTGGTTGCAGTTTGCGATTGTCCAAACCAGGCCCGCAACCAGAGGTTACTAGGGGACCTGGACCTCCTAAACTTGTCGTGGCACCTCCAGACCTCAATACAGAAAACACAATTTAGATATGTGTAAGAGAATTTTTAATCACTTGTCCCCCCGTAACATATTCATGGTCCCTCTAAACCTCTGTGGCTGGTTGCGGGCCTGGTCGAAACCTTCTGGTGTATGTATTGTGTATTATAGTTTTAATTTATATCATGGCAGTCAAGGTGGAACAAATGGAGCCCTGCGGGGCTTCGAATCCGTTTCTGCTACTACTACTAGTACTATTTCTTCTTCTTCTTATACAGTGGATTCGTATAGGAAAACTGCACAGGTAACGTAAGTAAATTACTTTTTTGGGTATTATTTTTTATATAAAAATAGAAAAAAAATTCCTTGGCTCTACATCGCGCTAGTACGAATGGCCACGAAGACCGCCAGCAACATAAATTTATTTTCTGCTGTATTTATATACGCTACGTGGCGAAAAACTGATAACTGCAACTAAGCAGATCCGCGTATGAGTAGGGTCGAGCATGATTTAAAATATGTTTCTGAACACTGGTGAATTTGTCTTCCTTTTACTTTCAACGTCTCCATTTCCTTTTTTCATTTGTTTCTGTTTACTTACCTGAGTATCTCTAGGTGAAAAAAGAACTTGGGCCATTCTTGGATATTGATATTTGTAATTGTAATAATAGCAATAGGACTTATACTACTACTTGGTTTTCGTGACCATGAGTTTATGGAGGACCTAAGTCAATCACTGAAATATATAAATTATTATATAAAAATGAAGTAATTATGTGTGCCTAGTCATTACGGCCAAAATTGCAGCAAAATAGAATGACTTTTGTATATAGTGAGCCCTTAATTCAAACTTATCATATTGCTTTCATTATAATAATATCCAAAGGTATAGTCGGGATCCGAATTTTTGCGAAAAGAAATTGAGTATCTTATAAGCCGTTCAACTTACAGAGCTGTATATTAACTCTTTATCGAAAATGAACAGAACGTCTCCTAGCAATTTTTGAACTTCTCCTTCATGGGGAGGAGCGGCACTTTCTGAATATATGGCAAATTGATACTGGCTTAGTTTTAAAAATAATCGAAAATGATCGATATTAGTTGTGATACAAACAATACAGTGCTTCGCATCATTTATCCATATATGCTTACCATCAGAGGCGGATCCAGGATGCATTTCTGCGGGGACTGTTGGTTGTAATACTAGTACTTAGAGCTACTTTTAAGAGCTCTGAACTTTGCGTTTTATTTTTATATATAATAAGAAAGTTTCCTCTTCCGAGGGGGAATCGCCTCCTGAATCCGCCCGTGTTTACCATGCACATTCTACTATAATAAATACTGAAGCTTGTTTATTATATGAATCGATTAGAGCACATGGCAATCAACTCATAAAGTTGTGAAAAAAATAGATACAAAATTTGTAATATAAGCTTCTGTACGTTGGTCAACTTACCTTCATTTGGGACTTGAAAAATTTCATCCGTTTTCCCACTGAAAGACACAATAATTCAACAAGGAAATAATTAAACTACGATAATTTAATTGACATTCATCATAATTTTACCCATGACAAACACTTTACCATTTTATATCGTAAAGATCAGATCCGTCGTTATTGTAACAGAGCGGTGCTTATGCGATTGACGGTAGAAATTCAAACTCCGATTAGTTAGAATTTCACCAACTGGTTGTATTACAAGTGTAAAATCTTTAGTCGGTAAAGAGGCCGTGGATCATGTGTCAGAGTTGATGACGATGTGTTTTGGTGGGTCAGTGGTTCATGGTGGATGGTGGGTCGGAGTGGGTCATAGTAGGTGGTGGGTCAGAGTGGGCCACGGTGGGTCATGGGTCGTGTGTCACAGTGGATGCTGGGTCAAGTTTTCATTGACTCACGCCATCCCTGGGTTAACTGGTTTGGGTTAGGTTTAAACTTCAAACAGAATGTGTCCCTTTATTTCAGAAAACGAAACGTAATGTGGTTCAGTTTTCTTTGGAAACTGACACTATATTGCCACTTTTCAGACTATCCGTATATATTTTGGAAAAGTTCCAAACGATATTTAATAGTTTCATTTTAGGTTAAGGTATTATGAGCCTGCTGTCTCACTTTTGAATAGAATTACGATTCCCCATGTTTTCTCTCTCTCTCTCTCTCTCTCTCTCTCTCTATCTATCTATCTATCTATCTATCTATCTATCTATATATATATATATATATATATATATATATATATATATATATATATATATATATATATATATATATATATATTTTGTGGAAACACGTTAATGAGCAATAGAAAATGCAACTGTTTTTCGATTCGGATTGGTTTGGGTTAACAGCTTGAAAATTAAATCTTTACGTTTAATATCCAAGGATCATGCATGTTAGGTTGAGGAAGACTATGATTAAAGCAAGTAAAGTATGATGGAAGAATTTGTGGAATGAGAAAGTGGGTGTGTCCCGAGAAACCCAGGAGCACGATGTTTAGAACGAATAATAAATCTATTTACTCTTAATCGTTCTATAGCCCTGATCCTTGAATATATTTTGAGCCACACAAATAAACAAAATTAATGTGGCACCAAAATGTCGTTTATTATACCTTTTATGTTCGTTGTGATCTTTGTGTTGTTATTTATATTATAGATTATAGTAACTTCGTTTCTACGTCGACATTCTACATATAGTCATGGTTACCATAACAAACAAATTATACACGAAAACAATTTTTAAAATATAATTATTTTTGTGTCATCTTCTTCTACCATAGAAATAGCTGACTAGTACATATTTAAAGAAATATCAATATTGCCCATATGTGATAAATTGGGCATAGTCTAGTATGAGTCATAAATTTGTCTGAAACGCCATTGTGGAATTGTTACTAAGTTCTTCCGCTCTTACTACAAATAATAATATTTTCGTTCGCCATTTTAACACGTTTCATATATTCGTTCAACCAAAATTGGTAAATAGGAACTGTTCCTTTTTTATATATATTTGTCTGTATATTTTGTTAAAATATCAATATAACGCATACATAATCCAATGTATTTTACCCAAAGAAAGGGCGTTACTATGTATCATGTTGTAGACAATTCCTACTTAGTTTCTGTTAAGGCATCCGAAGGTTCGATTTTCATATCGTCCAGTAGCTGACAACTTCTTTTTTCCCTCTTTCCTTCCAAAGTATCTCTTATAAGGCAATTCATTCTTACAGAGGGTCCAAAAAAATTCTTTT
Organism: Thermobia domestica; assembly: GCF_964235325.1. Classification (NCBI taxonomy): domain Eukaryota; kingdom Metazoa; phylum Arthropoda; class Insecta; order Zygentoma; family Lepismatidae; genus Thermobia; species Thermobia domestica. Next base: position 99,044,321 of record NC_137465.1, on the reverse strand, counting down.
TATTTCTCTTAACTCAAGTATGCTTATTTGTTGGAATAAGACGTAATATTGAGATCTCGAACATTCAGTAATAATAGTAATAGTAATAATCAGCGGCGTAGCGTAAGGGAACGCCGGTATGCCCGGCATCCCCTATTAATAAGAAAAAATACGTATTTCATTGTATATAAATTGTTTGCTTGTAATTATCACAATTATTTCCACTGCAATCTTCTGGATGTGCTCTCTCGCCTTACTTTGATAAGCGGAACCTACGCATGCGCGTCACTCAGATGTACATTTTCTATCTTTCCTCTTGTCGTATGCTATGTTCCTTGGGCATCCAGGCCTACTGTAAGAAACGGAGTTTTCGTCTGCTTTCTGTGGAGTGCGCATGCGCAACTACTTGCTTTCTTAATTCCCTTCACCCCTTGCAACTCTCACTTTGCTTTAGATATACGCTGGCATATCTTCAAGTATTTCCAACTCTATCTATCTTGAACTAAGCTATAGTTTCAGTACAGAACGTACGAGCGCTAACGTCAAGGAAAGAGAACAAAACAGAAGTGGCTAGTTCAATGCCTTTTTGAAGCATGTCGGTTATGTAAATAATAGTATAAAAATAGTTATGCTTTAATCGTAATTAAATGCATCGTAATTGTAATCGTAATTAAAGGCAAACTATTAATCTTCATCATAAATACATAGTATGTCCAGTGGCGTGGCCAGAAACTCTTTGAGGGAGCTCACACACACAAGCATAAATATAAAGCATTCTGTAGAATCACGGTCACCGATCTGGTAGACCAAGAGAGCCAGCATTCTCGCCCCTCGCAAAGATTGCTTGGGCCCTTCAGTCATTAGCACATATCCCGAGGAGATGAGGGAGACATGTCCCCTCCACCCGATTTGAAATTGTGATGATTTGTATCTGAATGCCACAAAGGAGAATGGGATGAAATTGTTTCCCTTGACTTGTTTCATTTTAAAAAAGGAATCGTGTTTTTTAATAGACCTATTTCATTATCATTTATTATTGTTAGTCTATTTTCAACTATTTGTTTAATTCCTGTAACGATTCCTATAATGTTATTGTGATCATCATAATTTTGCTCCAATAAGAGTATTGTTGCGCCATACATAGTTGATTTTCTTTCATAGTTTTGGGGAAGTCATTATTTATATTATTACAAAACAAGTGTCCTAAAATTTTAATGTGGATCATGTGGATGCGTAAATAGAAACATACCAATTATAAATATGCATATATTCAGATTTCAGAATGTATTCACGACACTTGATACGTATCACAATTTTATCTACATCGCCGGGTATATAATATACAACAGGTTCACCTCACAAGTAAACCTTACGTTTGGGTGAATCGAGTTGCTGACTGAGACACATATGAAAATGTAGTACTAAATGTGGTCAGTATTTCAGTGAAGTTGTAAGTGCGAAGCTCAAGGGGTTTAGGAGATACAGCTACCAGAACATCACATGGAAGTACAGAATAGTCTTCGTACAGTTGGATGTAAAAGCTCTGTAAGACCTCTTGTAATGACAAAAGGTGAATAACAAATATATGGGTACATATTAGGACTAGGGGGAAGTTATATAGTAAGGGTATACCTGACGGCGGCCTTCTTGAAATCCGCCATTTTGAATTAAGGTTAAGTTTTTAAAATAGGAATAGGGTCATATGATACATGATTTAAGGCGCAAATTTAATCAGAAGAACAATGGTGACGTTAATTTTGATTTACGCGCAATTGGTAAAAAGTTACAGGAAATTAAATATTGTTGCAGCATATGTATTAGTCCTTTACCCCACCTTGTAAATTTTGTGTTAATGATAATAATTAAATAAAAAGCAGGTGGATAAATATTAGGTCTATAATAAGAGTTGCCTTGATGGCAGCCATGTTCAAATCCGCCATTTTGAATCAGACAAAAGTTTTAAACAAAACGCATAACAGTGACACCTTATTAATAGCAAATTTTACCATAAATCCAACGGTATAACCATTTTTGCTTTATCATTAACCAGCACAAAATTAAATGGGAATGCAATAGATGACTTCGGGCTAGAAGTTAATCAGAAATACAATGGTGACGTTACAATATTAGTTGTTGTGCAAGTCATTTGCGCAAGTCATGCACTCTTTTCTGAACTACATATTGATTGTACTAATTGAGGACTTTTCTGGAAGAAAGACCCAAGTTCAATTATGACTCAATACCACTTTGGTCATTTTTCCTTAAATTAGCAACTTGTTTATGCGATAACAAATGCTGGTTAATGATAAAGCAAAAATGGTTATACCGTTGGATTTATGGTAAAATTTGCTATTAATAAGGTGTCACTGTTATGCGTTTTGTTTAAAACTTTTTTTCTGATTCAAAATGGCGGATTTGAACATGGCTGCCATCAAGGCAACTCTTATTATAGACCTAATATTTATTCACCTGCTTTTTATTTAATTATTATCATTAACACAAAATTTACAAGGTGGGGTAAAGGACTAATACATATGCTGCAACAATATTTAATTTCCCTGTAACTTTTTACCAATTGCGCGTAAATCAAAATTAACGTCACCATTGTTCTTCTGATTAAATTTGCGCCTTAAATCATGTATCACATGACCCTATTCCTATTTTAAAAACTTAACCTTAATTCAAAATGGCGGCTTTCAAGATGGCCGCCGTCAGGTATACCCTTACTATATAACTTCCCCCTAGTCCTAATATGTACCCATATATTTGTTATTCACCTTTTGTCGTTACAAGAGGTCTTACAGAGCTTTTACCTCCAACTGTATGAAGACTATTCTGTACTTCCATGTGATGTTCTGGTAGCTGTATCTCCCAAGCCCCTGGAGCTTCGCACCTACAACTTCACTGAAATACTGACCACATTTAATACTACTTTCTCATATGTGTCTCAGTCAGCAACTCGATTCACCCAAACGTAAGGTTTACTTGTCAGAAATCAGATGCATCTACCGTAATATGAGTTTTATCACCCCTCCCCCCAGAGTAAGCCTCAAATATGCCTTCCTCCCTCAAATCTACCCTCCTCCAAATTTTGAAGACAACTTTGATCCTCCACAGCATTGTTTTTCAACTTTATAAATATTTTGAACATCGCTTTAAAAAATGGGAACGGGTAAAACCGTTCTACAGTATCTGGATATCCGTTTTACCCGTTCCCCGAATGTTGAAGACAGATTTGCGCCCTTTCTTCAGTATCTGAATATCTGACAACGAAATACATACTCAGAAACTAGGCCCCCAGAGTTGGTTTAAGTGTTTTCTATTTACATCTTCAAATGATATACGTATACACTCAGGCCCATATTCACGAATGGGCGTCTGAGTTTCGGACTCAAGGTGATAAATTTCTAGGGGTGACTTTTTAAAGAACAAGATTGAAGTATGGTATGCGGAGAAAGAAGCTGCTTACGAGAAAGAAATAAAGGGAACTATACTGGAAACAAGGTTCATACAACAGCGGGGCCCAGTTTTCTTGTCACACGGTAGTGGTAAGAAGAACCTGAGACAATTACTTATTGGCTTCTGACGTAATCCACGCATTTGCTTCTGTATGCCGCACGCATATTTGCGGATCCCAAACGTTTCAGCATATCCTCTGATCTGATTGGTCGATACAGATGCGATATCACAAGACATGATCTACATATAGGACAAAATAAACGAAAGTTGATGTCGGCTCTGATAGCCGAGTGGTCTAGCATGACATGCTAGTAACAAAAATGTTTTGGGCGAGGGTTCGAATCCTACCTAAGGACAGTTTTTTTTTACTACTTTTAAAAATGTTTATAACACTTCTTTCGTTAAAATAAGATTAAAAATAATATTAAAAAAGTGATTTAACGATCATTGTTTTAAAATTTTCATTAAACTTCTTTCATTAAAATAAGTTTGCCCTTGTACTATATAGATCCACAGCAAGTGTAGTAGTAGTAGTAGTACGTTTGCCCTTGTACTATATAGATCCACAGCTAATGTAGTAGTAGTTGTAGTAGTAGTAGTAGTAGTAGTAGTAGTAGTAGTAGGAACGGGTTAGAAGCCCCGCAGGGGTTGTTTGGATTATGTTCTCGACACCAAATTGGCAAGAATGCTGAAACGTTTGGGATCGGCAAAAATGCATGCCGCACTAGGCCACCAATTAGGGAGCCTCCCCCCCTAAATTTTTTACAACCTATATTTCCCATCGGTATAGCTATGTATTGCTGATTTTAGTAGTATTGTATCCCACAAGTGACTAACTTTGGCATCCCCATTTCAGAATACCACGCTACGCTACTGCTATATAGATCCACAGCTAATGTAGTAGTAGTTGTAGTAGTAGTAGTAGTAGTAGTAGTAGTAGTAGTAGTAGTAGTAGTAGTAGTAGTAGTAGTAGGAACGGGTTAGAAGCCCCGCAGGGGTTGTTTGGATTATGTTCTCGACACCAAATTGGCAAGAATGCTGAAACGTTTGGGATCGGCAAAAATGCATGCCGCACTAGGCCACCAATTAGGGAGCCTCCCCCCCTAAATTTTTTACAACCTATATTTCCCATCGGTATAGCTATGTATTGCTGATTTTAGTAGTATTGTATCCCACAAGTGACTAACTTTGGCATCCCCATTTCAGAATACCACGCTACGCTACTGGTAATAATAATCATAATAATATAAAAGGCAAATTCCATATGAGGACACATTGTATTAAAATCTGTAAAATTGCCCCTAGCCTTAGGGAAAAGTAACAAAATGGTCGGGATTGGAGAGAAGTGTCAGGACCATCAGGACATACCCTCAGCATACGTCCCTACAACTAGCTAAATGTTAAACGGAAAGTTTCCAGGCAAATTTCATGTAGACAGTAGGGATACTGAACTCACAGGAGCCGTAAGAAAACTTGTTTTTAAGTAATGGTTATGCGGGCTAAGCTACAGAAGACGTCGATGATGACAAGGAAAGAAATATTCCAATAAAGAAAGTGGGTAGAAGCGGAACCCGGAGAAAACCTACACACATGGTGTTTGTTCAGTACAAAACCCACTAGGTGGGAGCTGGGTGCAACCATTAAATTCACAACGCTTCAGTAATAATAATAATAATAATAATAATAATAATAATAATAATAGAATTGCATTAAAAGAATTAAAACATTTGGCGAAACTTACTTAAACGTAGGGATTTTGGGGAACTGGTTCCGTACCCAAATTTAAACGAAAGCTAAACACTAAAGTTTCATGTAGAAAGTATACTACTGTACGTTTTAATGAAAATAACTGTAATAAAAATAACTGAATATCATTGAACAGTAAGGCATATAATAAACAGTAAGGCATATAGTAGAATATGCAGATGTAATTATAAAAGCTTTGCTATAAAAATATATACACAGACCATAATTCAGTGAGCTCTGAAATACAAAGTAACAAAATAAAGTATAAGATTCAGTTTACAGAGCAATTGTTACTTAAAGATGGCAAATATTTACGATACGTTTCGTCTCGTCCCGATTCTCATCGCCAAAGCGAGACGATAATTTGAGTTAGCCTTGTCCTGTCTCGAATGAAAAATGTTAGGTCTCGTCCCAATTTTGTTTGTTTGTTTTAGAATCGAGATGAGAACTTCCTCTTCTCATTTACAACATTAAACAAGCCAGATTTTTTTTTTTTTGCCTAATATCACGTTTTTGCTTGTAATGGTATGAACTGAGCAATAATAAGTTTCTATTTTTTAATCTTCTACTAGATAATAATTATTATTATTACTATTATTATTCCTAAGATTTGACAGTTGAATTATTCAAATATTTGAATAAAATAAAACGTGTGTCATCTTCGATCAATCGCCATCAAAATTCCTAAAGTAAAAAAAATGCCCGACGTGGATTCGATCCGAATTCAGTCAGATTACTGGGCACGCGCCGTGACCACTGAACCACGATCACTACGCCGCAAACGATTCGTCTTTAGTCTGGTTACGTTAGGTTTCTTTGCCTCCGCTTGCAAAGTTGTATGTTACTTTTCTTCGTTTCAAAAAGTCTTTCGTATGTCTTTCATGATGATATAAGTTAATAATCCTCAACAAAGTTTATATTAATAACATGAGTTGTTCTTAAGCCTTTGGTTCATAAGTTTTTTTCTTCTCTACACGAAACTACAGATTGACATTTAATTCTGATACTCTGCATTTGTTTGAAAACAGTCGCCATTACCTGGTCAAAAACTTATGTCCACCACGATACATTGTTACAACATATGACATTCCAAGATGGCGAGGATACATATATGGTATACCAATAGGATGATAAATATGGAAGAGTATTCCAAAATTGCATTTCTCATGATTTTCCTTTTTTTTTTTTTTTTTTTTTGTGTATCTTACAGGCATGCCTTCATCCAGAAAGAGACTGTAACAGCTGTCTTAAATCTGATTCTGAGAACAATTTGCCCACGCCTGTTTAAGTAGTTCTAAAACTAAATGTCTGATTCGTCCTTAGGAAATAATACCAATTTCAAATCCTAAAAAAGCAGTTAATGGGGCGTTTACACTTAGTCGATTTGCGTTCGATTCAGTTGAATTGACGTCACTTTCAACTTAATCGACCGTGTAAACGGGACTTCAACTTAATTGCTTGTTGATCGAAGACGACTAATCGACTGGCAACTGAATTAAAAGACGTTCTATTTTCTGTGGTTGAAATAATTGAACACATCCATCAATCTGATTCGGCCTAGTTGCTTCGATTTAGTGGCAAATGCAGCGAGTCGATTTAGTCGTGCGTCTAAATCGACTAAGTGTAAACGCCCCATAAGCAACAGAGGAAGCAGCTGCAGTTTTGACATCTTCACCATATAAGAATGCTCCTCAGCATAAGAAGAAAAGAAGCCTAACAGACAACAAACAAAAAAGAAAACCAAGATCATGAACAATTATCACGTAATAGGACAAAGAACAGTACAAATGATCCCAAGCTATCTCAAGATGTCGTGAACGAAGTAATAAATGTTTATAAAGACACAGAGCGACGAGTGTGAACTTAACAGGACCACATTTGAAAATTATAAATATTTGCATACCATACGTTTGTACCGGTTTGTACCGTAAAATTTTTCGGTCTCAAATTCGAAAAATCGAAAAATAAAGTGGTCCTGCTAAGTACACGTGAACATAGCACGACCACTGATAAATTTCTACAAATTTGATGATTTTTCTGTACAAATCGTTTGTACTGCGATTGTACCGGATTGTACCGAAAAAATTTTCGTTTGTACCGGTCTCAAATTCGAGGAAATTGAAAAATAATGCGGTCTTGCTAAGTTCACGTCAATACAGCAGGACCACTGATAAATTTCTACAAATCTGAAGATTTTTCTGCACCAATCGTTTGTACTGCGTTTGTACCGATTGCACCGTAAAATTGTCGTTTGTACCGGTCTCAAATTCGAAAAAATCGAAAAATAAAGTGGTCCTGCTAAGTTAGAGATAAGAGATATTAGAGATAAGGTTAGAGATTAGAGATAAGATATAGCCTAAAATTTCGATAACCATGCTTATAATTGTTGCAATACTCAAAAATTATTGGCATTATACGTATTGGCATTAAAACGTGCAATCTGAAAATTATCGGTGGCATACAAATGTGAGAACTGCAAGTTATTGTTTCTGTCCAGGATGGAAAGTAATAAAAGATTCGTTTTAATATATTCAAAACAGCACTTTCACAATTGATAAGGCAAATGTCGCGATGTAAAATTTTCACATTAGTTTTATAATAGAAACCGAATTTGTGTCTGCAGTTACACTGTTAACTTGTTCCCTGAAGTTCTCACTGTCACAATAAAGAGCTCTAAATGCATGCAATAGAGAATCACTAGCATAATGTATTTTTGGTGCCTATAGGACGACATTCCATACAGTTCTCTTTAGGACGTATCTAAGTGTTTATTATCTTGCTAGTTATATCGAGTGTTAGATGTGAATTTATTTGCTTTATTTATTATGTATAAATCCTTCTGTTTAGTTTATGGATATTGTTTGCTTTTTAAGCATATTCCATGTAAAAACAGGTCTTACTTTTACAATATAAATAAAGTTTGTTTTGTGTTCTGTATCCATTGACTTTTTGTTTGATTATTATTGGAATATTTATATTTTTAAAATTTGAGGAAATTAGTCCTGCTATCCTCAAGTGAAAATAATTACATGGCAAGTCTTCAAAATTCAGAAAGATTGTTGGATGCTTATCCCAACACTATTCACGAACTGAAAAATCGCAACTGTTAAAAAATGTAATCAATTTAGAAAACATGATCCATGGCAACAATTGCAAAGTGACAGTTATAATCTTAAAACACGCGGTGAAAATTAGGAGTGTTGCCAATTTAAAAGATCGAATAATGGACGTTTGATGCACATTAGAAGCAGTTCCAAATTCATTCTGGTTAACTATAGAACAAAATAAACATACCATTGGCTTTTTAGGAAAATTTGCTATTACAATGACGTGTCACATGGTATGGTTTTCATTTTTCAAACTTCACTTTACTTCAAAATGGCAGATTTCAAGATGACTACCGTCAAGGATATCCTTACCGTATTACTTCCTTCTAGGCATAATATGTATTACCGAAGCTTTTATCCTCCTCTTATTGTCATTAATACGCGGGTTAGAAGCGGAGGTAAGGGACTTACGCACATAGTAAGTATAAACAATTAATATGCCTGTAACTTTCCCTCAAATGGGCGTATCTTGAAACTAACTTCACCATTGTCTTCCTGATTAAATTCTAGCACGAAATTATGTGTCATATTGCCCTATTCCCATTTAAAAAAACTTGACCTTAATTCAAAATGGCGGATTTCAAGATGGCTGCCGTCAAGGTCATACCTACCAGACGACTTCCCCTTAAGCCTTATATGTATCTACATGGTTATTCTTACATTAATATTCTGTTTACAAAGGGTAGTAAGGGACTTCTGCAGTAATCTCTAATAACCACATCACAACTCCTAAAAATAGAAAAATAGCAAACATGCACCATGGCAAAAATTTCTGTTATCACAAATAATGAATATATGTCCTCTATCGGCAAAAGAAATTTCATTGAAATCGAAGCCGGACAATTGGGTGATGTCCCTTGTTAGTCTTATTCATGTGACGATTGTAACTCTAGTGCTGTAGTAATCATTCTACTTTACGTTCTGAAGTATATTTTGCTGGTATTTTCCGTTTTGGTTACGAGTAATTAGTTAATTAATAAATGGTATTCCACATTTGTATCCTCTCCTCTCTCTCTCTCTCTCTCTCTCTCTGTCTCTACATATATATATCTAGATGGCCATGTAAATAGGTGTAAACAAAATAACAAGTGGCCGACTTGACCGTCAATACCACGACATGTAACACGTCTCATGTGCCTGACAGAACTTTTTTGACGTAGAGCAAGTTTTGCTTGCAGAGCCACGATATCGTGTTAGTTCATCGCAGGCAGTAGTAGTGCGGAACGCTGGAGGACATTGTCTACCGGGATGTGCCAACAACACCAGAGGATATGCAACACCGCATTACTGCCGCCTGTAGGGACACTCTCTCTGTGATGCTACATTCTGTGCAACGATCTTTGCGTGGGCGCCTCGATGCGTGTATTGCAGCTGACGGTCATCGTTTATTACACAGTTTTCGCTTATTACACAGTGGCTCTGCCATATACTGTAATGGCCATTGTCATTATGCTGTAACAGTGTCACATAAATGGTGCTGGCAATGTCTCCTCTATTTTTTCTTCCCTGTTATCACGTCCTTTCTTCATCTTGTCCGATTTGTTTTGATAGCTAATACATACATGCCGTAGTACTGACGGTCAAGTGGGCCACTTGTTATTTTGTTTACACCTATATATATGGCCATCTCTTCGTTCCTATGTGCAGTACACACATGGGACCAACGGCGTTGTGTTTCCCTGCGTGTGCTCTTTTATATTATTCATGTTAATGTATATCGTTCCATTTAACAAAATATATCTTTGCTCCAGATGACCCATTTGTCGCTCTATTTCGAACCACCCCATACCTCCATTTTACGAGCCCTTACTACTATTATTGTTTCTCTCAAACCTTACATCGCTAGTGTTTCTAGTTTCTTCGCTATTTCAGGTGGTACTTTTACCTGCCTCACGCTGTATTTATGTATGTATGTGCGAGTGATTATATTATCACACACACTTTATATTATAAAGTGACATATTCAGGTGTTAGGAGGTTTGAAGAATAAGCTAATTGAAAATAAAATATTTAGGTGCCAAAAAATAATCAGAAAAAAATATACTAAACTTTTATAATGTGCACTTGGCAACACTGCGCCAGAATAATAGCTCAGAGTGCCCCTGCATGTTGTAATACCAAAATTGTTTGAAAAGGAAAATAAAATAAGTAGTCGAAATCCTGGAATATAACAGCGTATGCGGTGAATAGCCCCTTAGTACTACCAAAGGGGACTTCTGAGGCCCACAGCACTTTATTTATAAATAGAAAAAACAAAACTCTAAGCAAGTAGGTTTTATGATGAAGCTTGACAATATCAATTTTTTTTTTAGATTTTTTATGCAATGGGAAATGTTACAAAATGTAACAAAATTAATTTGTGGGGCTCCGAGTCCCCCTCCCTTCTATGTTCCTAGGGATAGTAGTTAAATACATGTAAACGGAACATTTCGTTACTACCATGAAAGATGCTATTACAAATGTATAGTATTAAAAAATAAAAATAAAAAACATGAAGTTTTCAACGAATTTTCAAAATTTTGCATCTCCTGCCAGAACATAAGATATGATTCTAAGGTTTTGAAATTTCCCACATGTAATACTTATACGTAGGTATAATGTTTCCGCACTAGCCCGAAAGGGCCTATGATTCTATTGAAGATTTACAAAATTTTCAAAATTTTTCCTGTTTTTTTAATAACGTTTTCGAAATTTCAGAGACCTTGCAAGAACAGAAGATATTATCCTAAGTTTCTGAAATTTTTTAAGGGGTAATACTTCCATAGAGGCACAACTTTTCCGCAGTAGCGCACTACCTCAAACTTTCGACTTTTTCGACCCGCCTAAGGTCCGAAAAAATGTATTACTTTACAGCTTAGCATGCACAAAATTCTAAGGTCCGAAAAAATGTATTACTTTACAGCTTAGCATGCACAAAATTCGTCCGTTTCGAGACAAAGGGGCGTATCTCATTTTTGAACTTTTCCAGGAGACAAGTTTGAAGATTTTATCATAATTTATTCTCTTGTGTTCTGATAAATTTAATTTGATCTTGGAGGTTATATACCTCAAACGAAGTAAATAAAACTAAATTTTAAAAGAAGACGACAGAATATTTAATGGGAAAAAATTTGAACTTGTGTCCTGGAAAAGTTAAGAAAATGAGATACGTCCTTTTTGTTTCAAGAGGGACAAATTATTCAGGATGTTCTAAATAATTATTATCGTGAATATTTTCCATCTGGTTCTGTATGAGTCCTTCAACCCAAAATCACATAACACCGACAAATGTCTGGTATTTCTAAGTTTTTCTATGATTTCTTTTCTTCAGTAGGTATCTATGAGCTACATGTAAAGTATGCTTTTCAAATTCAGGTGTTTGACGACCTCAGCGAAAGAAAATGGACATGAGACTTGGAACTTAAAATATTAGACGTCTTTATAGGGCAGGTGCTTTGAAATCCGTAACAACTGAGTTAGAGAAATACATGATGGACCTAGTAGGAGTTCAGGAAGTTAGGTGAAAAGGAAATGGAATTTTGAATTCCGGAAATTTTACGTTCTTTTACGGGGAAGGGAATAAAAATCACCAATTAACCCTTTTAATCCCAATGTTCCCAAATGGGAACAATTTATTTTTATCAACTTTTATCTGTGGATTTTTTGTTGTAGATTTATTTCGTTTTTTTACAATAAGGACCTGCTACCAGTCCATATGCTAATACTAAAACCCTCTTGAGCTATTTTGTGGCTAAATGGTTAGCACACGGGCCTTTGGCGTGGGAGACCAGGGTTCCATTCCTGGCGGAAGCTCATGTAGTTCGGATTCCACGTTAATCGGTAGGACCACGTCTCATATAGCCTCGCTGCTGAAAGGGGCGATAAACTAAAATCAACAAAATCAACAATACTGAAATCCTTAAAATATATTATATGAGGTCAGAATCAATAAGTATAGAAGGCATTAAGAAATTCTGAAACAAAAATAATTTGGGATTAAATGGGTTAAGAACAGGATTTTTCGTTCATAAACAAATAATATCAGCAATTAATCGGCTTGAATTTGTTATTGATAGACTTTCTTTTATTACTTTTAAGGGTCGGTGGTGGGATATTATTGTTTTAAGTACACATTCCCCAACAGAAGATAAGGATGACGATATAAAAGACAATTTTTACGAAGAACTGGAACGGATATTTGACCAACTCCCGCGATACCATATGAAAATTCTATTAGGGGATTTCAATGCGAAGATAAGACGATAGGATATTTTCAGAAAGTTCATAGGAAACGAAAGTCTTGTTAAGGAAAGTAATGACAACGGTGTTAAACTCGTGAACTTTGCAACATCCAATAACCTTTTCCTGAAGAGTACAAAATTCCCACATCGCGATATTCATAAATACACTTGGACCTCACCAGACGGAAAAATACATAATCAAACTGTTCACGTTATAGTAGATAGAATACAATCTAGCAAAATTGATGTTCGGTCGTTTAGAGGGATGATTGTGATAATGATTGGTAGCAGCGATAATAAGAGAGAGAGAGATTATCGTTGCGTAAAGGAAATACTCAATGTCTGAAAACGGATAGATTTAATATAAAGAGCTTACGAGGAAACGGTCTTAAATGTAAACAACTGATTTTGCTGGGGGTACGGATATGTGTTACGGGAGACCAAAATAGGAGACACGTAATTTGGCGTTTGGGCCCATACGTAGAAGTTTCCGAAATACAGGGCCCCAAAGTGGCCCTACATGCCATAACTAGGAAGCGAATGGCGTTACTGGTGCAGATTGTTGGCCTGGGTTGGAATATGTTATAATATATCCAAAGATATGAGACTTGTGTTTGTTGTTAGGTCCCACAAAAAGGAATGCCGAATGTACAGGGTCCAATATTGGTACATTTTCAACAAGGCCATGAAGTTGGCGTATGTGGTACCCATGCAATTCTGAACAGATGTTCAGCTGGAAGGAGCCGTCGAGGGGGGTCTGCTGATCACGAGGGTGTCAACGGAGCGAAAGAATGTTTGCGTTTTTTGCTTGTATTTCTATGGCTAGGATGTGTGGAAACCGGGCGGTACACTTTTGTGCAAGAGAGTGAACATTAATATTTAATCGATACGGCGTGTGCTATGAGGAAACCGTGCACATTGGCGGAAGTAAAGTTTGCCGCCCTGTCAAATTTTGTCGGAAGATAAACTACATGTCTTCGACTTGGGCTTATAATAGCCATATCCGGATCCCAGCATAACCGGTTGTGTACAAGTAACGTCATTCGCTTCCTAGTTATAGCAAGTAGGACCACTTTGGGGCCCCGTATTTCGGAAATTTCTGCGTATGGGCTCAAACGCCAAAATACGTAACTCCTACTTTGGTCTCCCGTAACACATATCCCGACCCCAGCCAAACCTGTTGTGTACAAGTAACGTCATTCGCTTCCTAGTTATAGCATGTAGGGCCACTTTGGGATCCCGTATTTCGGAAATTTCTGCGTATGGGCCCAAACGCCAAAATACGTGTCTCCTACTTTGGTCTCCCGTAACACATATCCCGACCTCAGCCAAACCGGTTGTGTACAAGTAACGTCATTCGCTTCCTAGTTATAGCATGTAGGACCACTTTGGGGCCCCGTATTTCGGAAATTTCTGCGTATGGGTTCAAAGGCCAAAATACGTGTCTCCTACTTTGGTCTCCCGTAACACATATCCCGACTCCAGCCAAATCGGTTTTGTACAAGTAATGTCATTCGCTTCCTAATTATAGCATGTAGGGCCACTTTGGGGCCCCGTATTTAGGAAATTTCTGCGTATGGGCCCAAACGCCAAAATACGTGTCTCCTACTTTGGTCTCCCGTAACATATATACCAACCCCAGCCAAATCGGTTGTTTACACTTAAGACCTTTCCTCGTTAGAAGAGAATCAGGTAAGAGAGGAATACCAGATTGAAGTTTCGAATAGAATCTCGGGTTTAGAAGATTCGGGATGCACTAGTGTTGAGGACACTTGGATTGAAATTTGAGATAACATTAAAATTTCTGCAAAAGAAAAATTGGGAAGCACGGAAATACGTAGGAACAAACCATGGTTCGACCGGGAATGCATTAAACTAGCAGAGAAAAGAAAACAGGCAAAATTACGTTGGCTAGAAAATCCTAATGAGATAACTACACAAAATTTGGAGACATCACGAGGGAAAATTCCTAAACTTTTAGAACAAATAAACGCAATTCTTTGAACGCTAAAATTAAGGAACTTGAAGATAATAGTAAAAATAAGAATATTTGGGACATGTATAAAGGGATCAACGAATTTAAGAAAGAGTATCAACCTCGTATTTACAGTGGTTGGACAAAAAATCTAAAACGTTTGCAAAAGCGTGAAAATCATACCTAGTATGGTGTGGGACCTCCTTTTGCGTACAAATGGAAGTATACAGCTCCTGAATCGTGGTGTGTGGAATTTTTGTACCATTGTTCCTCCAAAACATGCTCCAATAACTTAAAGAATGCTGTTGGGGGGTAATGAGACCAAACACGCCTTTCTAACTCAGACCACAATGGCTCAATGATGTTCAGAGACCCAAGGGAGGTGCGATAGCTCCTGGTCATGCTCCCCGAACCATGATTTCACCGTTTTTGGAGCGTGACAGGGTGCGAAATCATCTTGGTAGATGCCATCACAATCAGGGTACAATATTTGTGCCATGGGTAGAACATGATCTCCCAAAATGGCCTCATACGCTTTAGCATTCATCATTCAATGCAGGGCTATGATGGGACCTGCAGAAAACCACGATATCACTGCCCATACTGTAAGAGAACCAGCCGCATGCTTTACAGTTGGGAACAGACAGTCTCTATCATAGGCCTGCGATGGTGTTCTCCATACGTAGACACGACCGGTTGTTGGAAACAAGGTGAAGGTCGATTTATCGGACCACATTACGTGTTCCAGCTGCTCATGAGTGCACGCCTTGTGGTCCTTGCACTACTGGATACGCCTCTTCGTATTTACTGCTGGACCAGGGGTTTGGCGATAGCAGCCCTGCTACGAATTTTCATTTTATGAAGTTCCCGTCGCACTGTTTTCGATGAAACCGGGTTCTGTAAGCCAGAATTGAATTCAGACGTAATTTTCATTGCAGTGTCTTCTTTATAGCTACTACAATCCGTTTTAATGCCCTCCGGTCCCTATCTGACAGGATTGTCTTTCGACAGGATTGTATTTGTACTTTGCAGACGTCGTTTGCCCATGAATTTTGCATGCCCTCGTGACATTGGACACAGTGCCTTTCGATTCCCCCACAATATTCGCCACTGTTGCCACTGAAGTTCCAACCAGACGGGCATCAACGATCATGCCTCTTTGGAAGTTTGTCAGGTCGCTGATTTTACCGCACCACTTTCACACCACGACACTCACAGGTGAACTGGTTACTGCTGACGAAAGAGGAAGATCCACATGAAACATTGAAAACAAAAGACGATCGGCAACCGCAACACGTGTTGTACAGTGGATTTCCAAACTTACCTGTCCTGTATGAAGTGTTTTTCAATTTTTTATGTTCTGCCCTGTATATATTAAAGAGAGCTGACGGAACAGTTCTCACTGATACAGATAGGATCTTAAATAGATGGAAAGATTTTTTTGACGATTTGCTTAACACGCAGCCAAAAACTAATGTGCGTGGAGAAAGGGAAATATATACCGCAGAACCGTATACTCCAGAACGTAACCGAATAGAAGTAGAAATATATACAAAGAAATTAAAGATACATAAATCTCCGGGTGTAGAAGAAATTCCGGCTGAGTTGATTTTAGCTGGAGTCGAAAAATTGTGGAGCAAGGTACAAAAACATATTCTCCTTATCTGGAACAAGGAAGAATTGCCACAAGAGTGGAAAGAATGAATCATTGTTCCAAATCACAAGAAAGGCAACAAAATTGACTGTAATAATTGTCGAGGCATTTCTCTTTTATCAACATCCAATAAAAGTTTTACAAACATACTATTAGCAAGACTGACGCCATACGCAGATGAAATTATTGGAGGTTATCAGTGTGAAAAGGGAAAAAGAAAAGGAAAAAATAAATATAAGAAAGAAAGAAAGAAAGAAACTCCGCTCGCGCAGTAACAAAAGAGGGGGCGCCCTGTATTGTGCAAATGAGATGCATGGGAATAAGTCGTGAGTGGGAACCCTCCACCTCTGGTGGGGGTATTCATGAAGCTATCGGCTTATGTCTAATTATATATGAATATATTATCCATTTCTTAATTTCGAACATACAAGGTTCAACCAAAATTAGAAAACTTTTATATCGGACTTCTGAGGAAAACTAAATTAAAATAAAATAAATACATGACCGTGTTTATTATAAATAGAATTCCCAGTCGCGAACCCCCTTTCAGTTTTATTCAAAATAGGAGAAGAAGAAGAGACGAAGAAGGGAAAAGGAAGATAGGATAGGAGGAGAGGAAAAGAGGGAAAGTAAGAAGGTGAGAAAAGAGGGAAACTGTTACTGGATAATTTTGTGAAATATTGTAAAGAAAAGTGTATAATTGTCGAATTGGGATTATTTCCAAGAACTATTGGATAATGATTTGGTACTAAGGTAATAGGAGATAGACACATCTTGACTCACTCAACTCAGATCTAGATCCATTTAACCCCAACTACAGAATTATCCCAATCTAGCTTTGAGATAGATGAGAAAGTTTAATTTAACAGGTTATTCAATATTTCCGAAAGTTCTTGACTAGTATCCAGTACTTGAAGTATAAATGATGAAGTTGACAACATGTTATAATTGACCGAAGCCAAAGAAAAAAATCAACGTAACCCGAATGTTTGTTGAAGATTTTGATTTCGAAGTTCTCCCATGATGATTGTTCGTTCAGGCTTTTTCTGTCCTTTCTGCTTCTTTCACAGAGCCAACTTACATTGAGTTAGTGTTGACTTTCAACGACTTTAATTGCCAACTACCATTAATTACAGTAAGTCACACATATATGTTAAAAGAATTGGTGCACTTAATACTAAACCTACATTTCACTGACACACACATTCATACAGGATAATGAATACTTCAGGTAGCATTTAGTTGAATTAAACTAACCTAACTACATTTCTATAGACATTTATTACATTCTTCCAAGAAAACTTAATTTGATAGAACAGGAAATATTTCGATACATGAATTAAAAAAAATATAATAATAATATGGTTCATAGGCATGTACAGAAATCTGTTACTTTTCAACGATATCGAATAACACATTTCTCTTTGTAAATACATTAAAAGTTGGATTACGTTACTAAATAATCGACAAAACGAAAGAAGAAGAAAAAAGAGTCAATATTAAACATATTTAAGATTCAGTATGAACGAATAATATCAATGTGAAAGATAAAAATATAATTGGTTTATCATTTGAAAGGAAAAAAAACTTTGGTAGCATTTTTATTGAGTCTCAAGACAAGAAATTTCGACAATTTTATGAGTCCTTTTCTCACGTCGATAATAACTCACTTATCAACTCTCTTTATACACTGGGGCCGCGGTGGCTCAGTGGTAGAGCGTTCACCTCTGGTGCTTGGGGTCCCGGGTTCGATCCCAGCCCCCGCCAAGTGAACTTTGTGGTGGACAAACACCGTGTGCGTGGGTTTTCTCGGGGTTCTCCCGTTTCCTCCCCCTTTCTTCATTCCACCATTTCATTCATTACTCATCATCACCGTCTCCTTTAGCCTAACCGGCATAACCGTGGGACGTAAAACTTAAAGATTTCATTTTCTCTTTATACACTATGGTTGGCGTCCATGAGAGTAGTTAATCGTTTGTCTTAACCACAGACAAAAATAGTTCCTTCACATTATATATATTTTCCATTTCGTCACTTTACGCACTTGGTATGAAAAATTCTAAATTTCTTAAGATTTAAAATATTGAATCTAATCCCAGACATTGGGAACATATTTCCATTATACGATATTTCAATGGAGCTAGGTCTCTGGACCTATCCTATGTCCTGTATTTACATTATGAAATTATTAACCACATTTAGTTCAAGTTAAGATCACTGAATTTTATTCCTGGTCGAGATCGTGGACTCAAGAGACTCGAGTCACTGCACTGGTGAAGGCCAAGTAGTTATGTTTCCAGTCGTAGGGGAAGGATTTGGGGCACACTGTTTCATAATTTACTGATTTCGCTATGGTTTCACAAAATAACTTTAGATACGGATTAGGGTTATTTTTACGACCTGTTACTTGTTCTATTTACATGCAAAATTTGACATAGTATTAAAAATGTAATAGTTACGCACATTAATAGCAAATCTATAAAGTGTTATTTATTACAATTTACGCGGTAATACTCTACAATCACATATACTTAGTTAATATCGGGTGTCGAAAATCTATGGCAACCTAAAACAACCAGGGTAGATACCGAGCCCTTTACATACATATTCACTAATATATATATATTCATATTACTCAATATAATAAATTTTACTCTAATATAAATATTATTATTTCGTCGATACTTAATTTTCTACATACCTTTTCATAATCGATCAGTATTCACATTTTCTTGGCTCAAAATAAAATAAAAAACCTTCACTAACAAAAAATAGTTTTTTGTTTAATACGGTTGCAACCTTGAAATATATAAACCCGATAATCGATAATAATTCAATTTACCAAAATCCGCGTATAGAGAAATGTTTGATACTATTTAATAAGTTGACACAAGAAGTGGAGATGCAGCAAATAGAACAGGCACGTAATTTTTCGAACTATGTAAGCATATATATATATAAATGTATATACAGCAAAAAAATCAAGGTTATTTGAAATTAGTGGGCTCAAACTACTAGTACATACACACCATATAACCAATCAATAGGAAGAAACCAGAAATCAGTAATCAATTGGTATAGTTTGTACGATCGATGAACAATAGTCAACTTTCTGGGAATCTAAAATCGTAGTGTACCCTCTCGTCAGTCCCTCCCAAGGTGGGTTGAGTATCGTGAAAGACGGCCCTAAGTTGTTCTGAAATACCGGAAATACCTCCACAAATTGTATCCCTCGATGTCTTAGTCAGTACAAATGTTTGAAATAGGTGATATGAACATTGTATACTTTCATGAGTTTCAGAACCGGGGGGGGGGAGGTTCAAAATTTTTTTAAAAATCTTGAAGTAAGAAGGAAGAAAGAGACAATATAGAGAAAGTGATGCCAACGAAAAAAGTAAGATTAAGGTACTACACACTACACAGACGAGTGATCGAATTTAAATATATAAAAACTCACAGCTAAAAATATTCACATATGCCGAAAGAGGGTGGTTTACTTAAATGCGTAGTCTCGAAAGTTATCTCCAAGCCCACAACGAGCCCGTGCCCACAAGGGAATTTTCAAAAAGGCAAAACCTTTAAGGAAATTCCCCTCCTCACTGTATCCGGTTGAGTTCTTGGAGACCCCTGCCATACCGGAAGGTTGGTGCAGACTCTTAGTTTGGAATTTCAAAAAAATCATCCGACCTCTCAGAAAACTAAGAGACTCCAGAATAGTAATGAATCTAGAGTAAAAATAATAGTTAAGATATCCTAACTAGTAATTTGCCAAAATAATAAAAAAATTAAATAAACTGAATTTTGGATCTGTGATTTCAGTGGCCAAACATCACTGATTGCTATCCTGCGCAGACAGGCCAAGGTCTGGGATGTCGATTAATTTTCACCATCATCTAATTAGACTAAAAAAAACGAAATACTTAAGAGGGCCAGGGGTCGACAACCGGGTACGCAATGGACCTAGATATTAATTTTGTAGCGGTTGATTTAATTGGATAGCCCCATCCGATCTATTAATCATATGGACACTGTACGGTAAATAGTGTAAGCAATGTAGAAGGAAAGAAAAAAATCTCGGAGAGTCAATGAATGTTAAAGGTACAACTGACCAAACCTGTACTTTCCGATGATCCCAGGATTTACCAGTTATTTTTCTTAATTATCATTTCTGTAAACCTTCAAAGGTAATTCCTACATGATGCTACCCTATCTGATGAAATGCTTAAGAACCGGGGCTGTTAATATGAGATACTTAAATGCGAAGTAACATATAATTCTCAACTACACATTACTATCCAATAGCAAACTCGGTTGAATGAATGCATCGGTGTAGAAGTCAAAACGCGAGAGATTTTCAGTAAACATATTGATATTCTCAATATATAATATACACTGGGCCTATCCATTTAAATACAAGTGTCCTATCTTCTTATTCATTTCATATCATAATCGTATTATTACTATATCTTTATATTTATTCATTATTTACTCATTTCCACGCGAATTAATACTTTACTGACACACTATTACATATATTTACACGCAGGCCATACACATATTACATTATGCACTAATAAATCTATAATTATCACAATCCATCACGCTTAAACTGCTACACGATAACATTCATCGAACCAATGACTCTTTGTTCCGAAGCGCCCAATTATATTTACTTGCAGAAAAAGATATTTATAAATGCACTCATGTTAAATTATCAAAGATTATATTTTCTGATTTAACGATAATATCAAAGCAACAATAAAATCTTTCTATAGCAACGGGAAATTAGAGTTTAATATTGTAATTTCGAAACAAACAGTAATACCATGTAGGCTTACTTCTATTAAGAAAATATGCATTCTTGATTTCGGTGGATATTTAGGTTTCTAATTGAGGTAGCAAGCTGTAATTTTCAAAACTACAAGATCTCATGTTATTTCATCGAAATGTATACTCATATGAACCGAAAACCATGTCTACCGGATGTAATTTGAGAATAAGGGCCCAAAATCAAACAACCTAGATCGCTAACTCATGCAATGACGTAATGTCAACAAACAACTGATTACCGAAAATGGACACAATGACGCTGCAGTCGAGAAATAGTTTACCGTGTACTAAAATATACCCTTACACTTATTAATCAGAACTCTAATATTTACTCGTGTTTGGTGTACTTCGAATTAGACAAATGGTATTAAATTAACGCATGGTAAATACACCGTCCTCACAGTAGAATCACGCACTCACACAGAACTACTAACTACATACAACACTATGAATACTACACATAAAACTACTAACTAAACAAGCACCATTTATTATATGAATATTAAAGGCATGTACCTAATATGTTAGACTTCAAACAGGTTACTCCCTTGTCGGTATATAAAGTTGGCTCTATTGAACTTTAGGGGGACAAAATTAGGAGGGTAACCCTAGGCCCAATTGACCTGGCCAGTTATTTAAAACATGTTTACTGGAGTTTGATGCCCTGGGGGCACCTTAACAAGGTTTATTGAGGGCCCTTTCCCCTGAGGGGGAAAAGGCCGTGATCACGAATATTATCTAACCCATCCCCCCGCTAGAAATGGTTCAATTCGATAAATGAATAGGAGCCCTTTTAGTTAGAATTAAGCTGTCATTATGATGATTAGTATTACACTATGAAATTTACTATGTACAAGCAATTACTGGATAAAAAATCACATTTACTATATACACGAACAAAAAATGTACAAAACCAGGTCGTATTTTACCTAACCCCTAACTGAATTTGATGGTTAAAAAAAGGAACATAAAAATTGCTTTTCCATTCTGTCTATTCTAGCTTGGCAGCATCATGGCGTACTGTAAACCGAAATCCTGAACTATTAACTGTTTCTTTAATAAAAATGCAGATTTTTGGGCTCCTACGCAGTTTTCAGTGTTTAACTATGAAATTGAATTGGGTTTTACCTTGATTTCCCTGGAAATTTCAGTTCTTTTCGGCAGAGATGTGGTAGTCAATATTACAAGTTGTGCTTCTTGACGCGTCCACGGTAAGAATGATAACATTGCGCCGAAAACGATAGGGATAGGAGGATTCCACCAATCAGGGCGAAATCTTTCAGCCGCGGAATTTAACAAGCAAATGAAAAATGTTAAAATCTGGATATAACCGGATATGAAAGTGACTATGGACTAGTGAAAGGGGGTGAGATAGGGTTTTAATTACCTGGACAAATTCTACATTGGTCTGAAATTAAGAAAATTTATATCCAATGGCTTAACTATGTTTCGGTATGACGTAAGATTGGTAACCCTTGTAACTATTCAACTTGTATATGCGAAGATGGAATTTACAATTAATTAAAATATAAATAAATATGTTATTCCGTGAAAATATGATTCCTAATGAGACTTTTCGATTCATTACGTTAATTTAAAGTGAACAGGATAAATACATCGTGTAATTAAACCGAAATCGAATTGAAAAAAAAAATTACTAGGTACAGGGTGAGTAAAAAAAGGTTCCATTACTCTCAACTGTAATGGTACGTTACAAGTGCGGATTTAGACGAAATTTATCAATTATCGACCAAATATTTACTATTCAACGAATACTCGAAAGCATGTTTGAATACAATACTTCGATACATCAACTATTTATTGATTTTTAAAAAGCGTACGATTCGGTTAGGACAGAAACACTGTACAACATTCTTACAGAATTTGGAATACCGAAAAAGCTAATTAGGTTAATTAAGATATGTTTAAATGAATCCCAAAATAAAGTCCGGGTAGGAAAATTTTTGTCCACGAGCTTTTACGTTGAGAATGGCCTGAAATAAGGAGATGCTTTGTGTCCTTTACTATTCATCTTTGCCCTGGAATATGCTATAAGGAAAATCAAAGATAGCAACCAGGGCCTAGAGTTGAATGGTGTTCAGGCTGTGGCGTATGCTGGTGATGTAAATTTAATAGGGGATGGCAGGAGAACAATAGAAAGAAATGCAGAGATCTTATTAAACGCGTGCAGGGATATAAGTTTAGAAGTAAATGCAGAGAAAACTAAATACATGGAAGTTCATCGGGATCGTAATAGGGCAAATTACAGATGCATTAAGATATCAAATAATACTTTTGATAAAGTGGATACTTTCAAGTATCTAGGATCAATATTAACAGACAAGGGATAGGATAATCCTTTCAAGGATTCTCCTATCCCTTGAAAGTATTTGAGAACAAGATCCTGAGACGAATATTCGGACCCAAGAGGAACGGGAATGGAGAATGGCGGAAACTTCATAACGAGGAACTACATAATTTATATACGGTTTACCAAACATTGTTAGGGTCATCAAGGGGGCTCAAGTACACATATGATGTAGCCAGGATAGGAGAAAGTAGGAACGCTTTCAAATTCTTAATTGGAAGAGCAATCGCAAAACGACCATTAGGAAGACCTAGCCGCAGATAGGGGGGCACCATTAAAATGGATCTTACAGAAATATGAATTCAAAGTAGAAACTGGATCCAGTTGACTAATGATAGAAGTCAGTGGAGAGCTGCGGCATTGAACCTCCGGGTTCCGCATTCCATAGGATGAGTTAGTATATATATATATATATATATATATATATATATATATATATATATAGTAAGGTTCCGCATGTCTATCCACGTCATGCAATATCCACATGTGAACTACATGTGTTAGTAATAAAAAAACAAACAGACGACGGTCCCGAAGAGGAGTCGATCACCATCACCAACAATCGGAAGGACGAGAATCAACGATGGAAGCCGACATGCCAGGTTAAAAAGGACCTGCACGCCTCGACCAACATCAATCTTCCCGGATTGATCGAAACACCTAAAACCCCCTCTCACGACGCTTGGTCACCGAGAGGTACCCATCCTTATACCCACGACGCTTGGTCACCGGGTTCCTTTCCTCTTTCTCACGACGTACGGTCACCGAGAGAGAGATACCTAATCTACACCCCTCTCACGACGCTTGGTCACCGAGAGTACCTCACCTCAAAGCCCATGACGCTTTTTCACCCAGACAACCTATAATGAACATCGAGGACATGTTAAATTGGGAATAGAAAATAATAAACTATTGCTCAATATTAATGTGAATGCAAGCAGTCTACCAGCTTTAATAGATACGGGTTCTAGTCTTAGTCTATGGTCAAGACGGGACGTACCCCTAAAATGTACGCTAATACCATTTCAAACTCATATCAAGGGCATTGCCAACAAAGTTCTAACTTTAAAAGAAATAGCTTTAATTAAATTTAAAATTGGCAACACCACCTTCTCACATTACTTCCGCATCATAGATGCTGACTTTAATCCGATTTTTGGGAATGACTTTCTCACAAGACTTTTCTCTCAAATAGACTTGGAGAATAAATCCATATCATTATATAGAAAACCTAGGAAACCTACGTTTCCAGTGGAAAAACAAGAATCGGAAGAAATGTCACGAGACACTACTCACTCTTTGCACTTGCAAAGAATGCAAACATCATCACAGCAAGTAAAATTTTTCGTCCAACAAAATCACACAAAACATGGCTAAAGTTATTACCGCATATTACTTTTGGTTTAAATAGTTTCGCTCAATTAGGAACGAAGAAATCCAGCTTCTTTCTCATGTTTGGATAAGATCCCAGGACAATCAGCGATTGCAAACTACAGATTACCCATCAGCTACAGCTTGAACGGGACCAACTCGTAAAACTTCGAGAAAAGACACGGCATAACTTACTGAAGGCTCACGAACAACAAAAGAAGTATTTTGATAAAAGTCATAAACAACAAACTTTTCACACTGGAAATAAAGTACTCATTTACTTCACCTTTCGAAGAATTGGAGAGTCATCACAATGGACCGATAGATACTGCGGACTGGCTACAATAATCTCAAAACTAAACAATAATCTCTACCGAGTTCGCATACCTCATGATTTCAGAGATAGAGAACAGAATATCTCCATCGATAGAATCAAATTTTACCATGATGGCGAGGAACACATACCACACGAGGAAAATGAAGAACGCAGCGGATAAGATGACGAACCGAAAAGAAAGAAGACAAAAAAAAGATTATTATCATCTCAGCAGATATAAACGAGCGACATGCGAAGCGCACTCTTCATGTTTCAGCGGCAAAGAAGAAAGAAAAAAGGAGACGAAATAAAACATGGAATAGAAGAAACTAAGATATACCTTATGATACAGCTAACTATTTGAAGTGACCAAATCTAGCACCTACCTTAGTATTCCTATTCAAATCGCAAGCGATCCCTTGTCTTTTTTTCCACTCTTATAATTCCTAACCAACCTGCATTCTGCCATTTAAATAAGCATCCATACATACAATTTCCTTCAGTTGTGAACAAAATTGCAAGCCAGCATTTTCTTTCCGCTTCGAGCGAACGAACTTCATAAGGCCAGCTACAACCTTTCTTATCTTCGCTTCTCTGCTGTGTATCATGTAACTGTCACTAACATATTGATCTAGATATACAGAGTGTTCAGAAAATCAGGTCTTTTGATTGGCAACCTTTTTCCGGCGTGACTACATTTATCAAAGTAATAACTTGAACCGTTCTCTAATTGTGTTCTGTCATTCATTTGCTACGACTAGTAAGAACTAGACGATATTAGAAACTTTTTATATAATAGCACCATATGACGTGTGAACTTCATAAAATATACTACGGCCATTACCATCAGTGACGTAGTTATAACTATTAGCTGTAATCACTACAGCTTCGACAGCATCTCCTTTGAGGGAGATGACGTAATATACGGTTCCTGCTTAGATTAAGAGGACAAACTGTCAGTGCTCCAATTTCCACTTTCATTTTAAATTTTCCTTATGTGATAGTGTTTCACACTATGATATCAGTGACCAGTGCTTTTAACTTTGATTTTGTGTTTCAGTGTTATAGTGATTTCCAGTGTATACTGTGCCCAATACGCAGATTCCACATGCTGGCACAAACACACACACACACACACAAAAAAAAAATAATCCAGAGGCTTATTTTTTTCTACGCCCCGGGGGTGTAAGGTTCCGCATGTCTACACGTCATGCAATATCCACATGTGAACTACATGTGTTAGTAATAAATAAAAACAAACAGACGACGGTCCCGAAGAGGAGTCGATCACCATCGCCAACATTCGGAAGGACGAGAATCAACGAAGGAAGCCGACAAGACAGGATAAAAAGGACCTGCACGCCTCTACCAACATCAATTTTCCCGGATTGATCGAAACACCTAAAACCCCCTCTCACGACGCTTGGTCACCGAGAGGTACCCATCCTTATACCCACGACGCTTGGTCACCGAGAGAGAGATACCTAATCTACACCCCTCTCACGACGCTTGGTCACCGAGAGTACCTCACCTCAAAGCCCACGACGCTTGGTCACCGGACTCCTATATAATCTTACCTAAATATTAGTGGATATTCAATTGAGTCAATTTACATGTTTTGCAAAAAAAAAAAAAAAAAAAAAACCTTCGGTTACATCTGGCAACACTGTGTGGTTCCTAGTGTACTTCAATCGTTGGTTCGTAGTTTAAAAATATATGCATGAACAAGGCTTCATTTTGGTATAACCATTATTTGTATATCACTTCAGGTTCAGAGTTCTACTATCGCAAACTCCGGGTTGCATTGTATATTGGACACTCTGTATATATATATATATATATAGGTTGTCCTAAGAGGAAGGGGCAATACTTCGGAAAATGGTAGTATGAGTGACCAAAGAAAAAAAAGCTACAGGTTTTGAACCATTTTTGACTTTATGTTGCGTATTGTTCACCCTGTGATTATTCTACTGAGGTGGGACATAGCGGATTTGAAAACTGATGGAATTGCCTTTCCAACGGTATGCAACATGTGACAGTGGTGGCTTTGAAATAGAAATTAATGAGGGAAATTTGGGAATCAGTGTTACCATCCAATTCTCTTACATAATCTTAACTTTCTCTCAATGACCCCATTTTGAAAGACACCACTGCCACATGTTGCATACCGTTGGAAAAGTCATTCCATGACCTTTCAATTTCGGTATGTCTCGTAGAATAATTACAGGTTGAATAATACGCAAGCTCTCAAACCGTTGAGATTAGAACCAATGTTCATATGAACTTTTTTGCTTCGAATTACCCATACTACCATTTCCCACAATATTTTCACTTTCTTCTGACACAGGCTATACATAAATATATTCTAAAATTATTTATTCGAGTGTTTGAAATTTGGTGCAGCTGCTGCATAACGTTAACCCGATGTAGCATATCTGAAAGAA
This sequence comes from Thermobia domestica, assembly GCF_964235325.1. NCBI lineage: Eukaryota > Metazoa > Arthropoda > Insecta > Zygentoma > Lepismatidae > Thermobia > Thermobia domestica. The sequence goes on along the minus strand of NC_137465.1, from coordinate 99,016,852 downwards.
TTAAACAGCATAAATAAGTGCCAAGCGTAGATCATAAATATAACATGCCAAAGAAATGTTAATTTAAGTTTAAAAATTTAAGTCATCTTTCAATTTTAAACTCCTTAAATATCACTCTTCCTTTTCAGATTAACTTTTTGCTTTTATTCTAAAGATCTTGTTAAGACGATAACATAGGCAAAATACATTTATACTGTAGGCTTATATATATTCGAACGTGTAATTTTAGAACAGCATAATTCTTCAAAACAAAAACATTGAAAAGAATTAATAGTTTGGAGATTTTTTTATATATATAGTTATAAATTTTCCTAAGTTGGTGAGATTAAACATTCTGAGTAAACTTTCTACCTATGGCCAAGCAGAATGTGTATCCAAGCCGGAAGGAAAATATTACGAATAAAAATTACAACGACACTCGAACGTAAGACGACACTTAAGCACACGAAAGAAACAACCATAAACTGTAAGGGTCACGAATCATTAAAAGATGTACTAAGAAAGTAGATCAATAAATTTACAAAGAGTTTTCCTATTTTACAAATCAGCTAAATTAAAGTTAGACATCGGAGTACCTGACAGACCTTGGCTTTATATAATGGATTCGTTTACTTCTCTTGAGGGAAGATGTCTCTCATTTTTACAACTAATGTTTGCGTATTCAACTTATCAACGAGATTAGAATTTTTTTATATACTTGAGAAGTAGGTGTTCATTTGTTTTCCACGTCTATTTGTAACTTTTACTGTGCTTATTTAACGAACTTTTGACATGACAAACTTTCTCACGTCATGACAACAGTATTTAATTTTTGTCACTTCTGTAGCTTTAATGGTTTAAGGTAATTGCAATAAAAATAATTTCTCACCGTTACATAATTTTAAGCAGTGTTGCAAACTATAATAATTTCTCCGGAACAGTTTTGAGGTATGAAATTACTGTATTTTGGAAATGAAAATACCGGACACCCTCCTGAAGTACGTATACTCTTAAGGTTGAAAGTGAAAGTGATACTTCACATAAAATTGAGCAATTCGGAGTTCGAACTTAATAACTTTAGTTACTTTTGAAGTATTTCTTAACCTTATTCCAGTTTTGGTTGAGCCGTGACATGCATTTTTTTAAATCTACCATTAATAAAACATCGTATTTAAAACAGAAACGCAGATATAATTGGCAATATAATTATGGAATGCATAAAATATACTTGAAAAATAGGTTTTACCAGCTTTACTGGGGCTGGTAATGTCTCATAATGCCTACATAATTTTACTGGATATGGGTGTATTATTTAATTGGAATATGCATCATTGCTAACTGCGCTCTTGAAAATGTACTTTTGTTGACCTTAAGCAGTTTTGGTAAGTTCAGTACTTTTTCCTGCTTTCAAGTCTTCAGCAAATTCTGCACACGACAAGTCGATAACAAAGTGAATCATAAGTTATGCTTTAACCATGTTCCTTGACAAACGATTCCTTTCGTCACTCCAAAATAATCTGAATAGAACAGAGAATAGTACTAGTAAGAGGAAAAATTACCAGACACCGGACAAAATCACCATATCCGGTTTTGAGGTCGTTTCAGACACCGGACAAGAAAGTCAAAACCGAACTGTCCGGTAGAATACCGGACGGTTGGCAACCCTAAACTGTTGTAAGCAGCATATTGTTCTTTGTATCTATTGAAAATTATCTACGTGATTGGATGTGATACTTATCTAAGGAGTTCTTGGGGAAAATGTTTTTTAAAAACAATTTTCAATGCTTTGATACTTTGTTCTCATTTCTTTGTAATACGTCATATCGTGATCATACTATTTGACACTAAGATCCTTTAGATGTTTAGATGTGCATTGTCCTGTTCGTTTTATTTACGTTATTACTGTTGTAGACACATCTAAAATTTGGATGTTTGTGATATTATAGTGTTCTCAGTTTGTAACGCTGTATAATAAATGTGATATTTTAAACTTTCGTGTAACAAATCAGAAATATATAATACCCTGATGTAGTACCGTTTCAAAAGTACTGTAGAACGTTATGTGGAGTTTGCAATACCGCTAAAAGTAAAAACAACGTTTCAAGGTAAATAGTACATCCTGTATATTATAGTTTCTCTATCTATGTGCTACGTTGATTTGTTTGAGTTTATATCAACTCTAAGTTCTCGAGAAGATAACACAAAGCCACTTAGATGTACTAAAATATGGTAAAATCTGAATGTCAAACAAACTAACAGATTAACCATCTACTGCTGCAAAACCAAAGGAAGAAATAGAAATTATAATATAATACATTACTCTAAAAATGTTACATTGTAGTCGGTGTATGTTATTTCTTTGATCGAAGAAATACTATATCGAGTATATTATGCTCTTGTAATATTTTGCTAAAACTATACTGCAAAATATTGATCTTTATTCAATATATTTGTAAAAAAAATAAAATAAAAAATAAATAACTAACGTACAATATAAACTATGCAAGTAAAGCTTGCCTCATAAAATTCCATCTTGCCGCTATTTCTTACTCTTCTTGATTTTGTGACTGTTTTAAATTCCTTTCGCTATTAAAAATTTTCTGATAAAACCCCACATATTTCTTGGCTTGCTTCTACTAAGGTCTGTCGCCTTACATTGGACATGAATTTTAAAGCATTTATTCTTTTTGGAAATTTTATGTTTATAGGTGAAGTCTTCGGGTATTCTTTGAGAAGACAAACATTCGAAATAATGCTTGACAGCACTTTGGCGGTCTCTTGTTTCAGTAATAGGAAACAATGGGGTTTCGACTTTAGAGATGAGTTCCTTTGGACAAATCACATCAACGTGAAAAACCATTGTTTCCGACTGTAATTCATTCAACACTTCACATTGTGTACACAAACAAATTTGGGACGTAGTATGCTGAGGAAAAATGGATGCAAGATATTTCGATCCTTTTGACATTTCTGTTATAATGTAAGTGCACAATTTCAGCAATAAGAAATATCTATTATTGATAGACACAAAGCAAGTGATAATTTTTAATACAGACTTAAAATCATCGACACTTCTTGACACTGGCCGATACTTGCGATGGAAGTTCTCAACACTACTGCTGACTCTTACATGAAAGCGCACAGAGATGATATAGTTACCTTCATTTGTGACAATACTATTCTCTCGTTGTGAACCGAAGCAGTTATCCATAATATTTATGGCATCAAATACTACACTTAAGGAATTCACATCACTCACATAATCGAAAAATTCGCTGTAAAATTTTATATTTAGTTTGGATAGTTCCTTCGCAAGATGTGCTCCTAAGTTAGAATCTTTTGCAGACCCCTCTGTTACGATTTGCAAAACACTGCGAAATTCATCCAAGATCTCCACAGCAAAGAACGAATAAAGATTGTCCGCAACATATCGCCAACACAGAGAAGATAGAACATTGTACTCCGATTGAAGAACTTCCAGAACATATGTTTTATGAGCTTGATGTCTTCGTTCTTCAAGCGTACGTGCTGTCGTACCATCTTGATTTGAAGCCTGAATCTGCTTCTTTATTTGGAATCCTAGTTGACGCAAATTAAGTTTCAATATATTTGAAGAAATATCTTGAAAACGACGACATACAAGTCGTACAATTTTAAGTTCTTGTAAAGCTAGAAACAGGAATATATTCTCCAAAATTTCTGTTGGAAGCTCACCAAGCGTTATTGAATCAAAACAGGCAATTTTCTGTCTCGGATCCATTACTATTAAAGTTTAGTCCGAGCGAGAATGGAAAGACGCTGATTGTTCTTACAAATACTATTATTCATAATTTCATTTTAAATAATCACAATCAGGTTTTTCAAAAGGCTTAACTTGTAAATTTAGTTAACTATAATTACTTCTAACTCGATGCTTGTTAAAACGACATATTGCTTTCATTTCTATGTCAACATAATATTAACAATTAACAAAAAGTAATTCATTCCTTATTATATGTAAATTCTATTCTATATATTATTCAGCGTAACCTCTAAAGTCCGATAAACAAAATATTTCTATCCTTCCGCTTGTCACAAATACGATTGGCTAGTGATGTATCACTCCCACTCCCCACGGGGAGGAGCAATTATACACGTGCAGTTTGACAATACTGTCTCGTGTTGTCCAGATACTTACAGCAGCAGCAGAAAAGAAAGAAAAGAAACTCGAAAGATTAAAAAAAATAGTATTTGAATTTCGCTCGTAAACAATTGTTGCTTAGTGAGTAAAGGTTTGCTTTGTTGGTGTTTCATCACAACACTCGCGGAACCGGGATTCATGCCAGTCATCTTCAGACTAGCAGAACACCCGTCTACAGTTGAGTTGGCGAAATAATTACTGCGCATGCTTAGTGTTTATTTCTATTGTTTCGTTGGCTACACTCGATTGCAGTATTATTATATAATCCGTATTATATTTTTGTCATTTATAATAATATAGCAGTTTTATATGAAGCTTCTTAGTAAAACTAATAATGCAATCACATGAACTATTTTGCGGAGGAGTACAAGCGTCGGTAGGACAACAGCAAATCAGCGAGGTTTAGTTTCACGTGGCTTTGTTTATCGCAGTTTAGAGCTTACGCCGAATAATGTTTAGTTATAATGTATAAAAACCGAACTAATCTGCCTATCTCTCTCTTTGTTATTTTGTTTTTGTATTCGTTGCGATAACAAATGAAAATGGAGGACTTTTCTACCAAGGATTCTTATCAAACCAAACATCAATACGTTTCATGTAATTATGTTAATGTCCATATTTATTTATTATATTATGATGACATCATTTTTTCCACAAAATTATGGTATTCTAACTGAAACTTAATATATGATAGGGTTAACTGAAAATTGTCTTCAAAAATGTATATCCTATGACGATTAAATATACGAAGTATTCCGAGTTTCACTTAAATTATTAGAAACAAAATTATTGCATTTTTAGTTCAGAAGTAATAATACATAATCTTTCACAGAAGAAATAAATGAGATATGATGATTCCTCGCAGGTATAAAATATAATGAGCAGCTTCCACTACCGGCAGAGTACAGGATACAAAGAAGCTGAGAAAGCTTTTGTAGAATTATGGAACGGAATCAAAGTTGCATCGCTAGAAAGAAGCATACTGAAGAGGAACGAGATTTTACTTTCTAACGTAATATTACGCGTGCAAGCTGTTTGCATCATGTGTATGCTTCTTAATTCTGCTTATTTGTGAACATTGTGTATGCTCTGTAATTCAATGTGAATATCGTATATGCACATTAGTAACAGAAGATGATCACACGTTTCGCTTTCAGTGGGATAATTTCGAATTGGGTGAATCTCTTTCAATGGGCTCTAGATCAGTGGTTTGCAACATTTCGGTACTGAAGGATTGGCAAAAGACGGATATATATTGGAAACCTGACAAAATAGAAAGCGCCACAGTCTTAGTGATACTAGTCAAAAATGATTGTGTGGATCTGTAGTTGAAAAACTAATTCTAGATTATACTTGTAGAATATTTTTCCGCTTTTGAGAAAAGTAATGTATATGAAGTGGAAAATGCCTTGCAATGGAAAATATCGCTCAGAAGCGTATTGCAGAACTCGGAAGCATGAAAATGCTGTAAACATATGCCTCGCACTTGTAGTGGATGTTAAAAGAAACGTAAAAGAAACCAGTGTGCTTTTTATTTCTCACATGAGAGTATGTTTATATAAAAATATATTTTTGATCTTATTTCTTGCTGGAAAAACTTAATAGATAGATCAAAACCTGTAAACTTTGGTTGCATAATTTTGTTATATAATTAAAACTTATATACCAAAGACTAATATAACTTACTTTTCTTTCCTGCAAAATCTTTGACAAATCAAGTTATGCTCAACAAAGGATATAAGTAGTAGAACCGCGCAGTCGTTCTGAATAGAGTCGCTTGGCTTTAAAGTAAAACCAGGAGTAAAACCATTTACAATGGACAGTAGAAACTTTTAACAAGTACAAATTTAAAAGTATAAAAATAAATTGAAGATTTGTAGTACAAGGCAGTCTGTGTCATTTTATGAAAATTTCATTTTTAGTGACAAAACAATTTATAATTATGTAATTTGGTGCTATATACAGAATAAACTCTATAATGTACCTCATCACCGTGTAGCATTTTCAACATTCTTATAGATTGAAGTTGATAGAAAACCACTCTTTTTCTGGGATGCGGATAAATAGCAGTTACACCTCCCTTTCTATTTTTTCTTTAATTCTACTAAGGACACATTTTTTCAAGTGCAGCTGATTTTCTTGTGTGATGCAGATGAACGGGATGATGCTTAGCCTAGTTATGAAGTACTGTAAATTATCTTTAACGATTTTGGAAGAGAGGGATTTGTTCAAACTAGTTTTACGGAAAATGCAGTAATTCGGATTTCTATACTTGTGATTTCTATATAGTCACTAAATCTTGTCTCATTACACACACACAAACTATTTCTTTTCTTATTTCTTATATTTAAAAATTGTACTTTAGTTTGCCTTTTTGATGTAACTAAGTGAAAATAATTTTGAGGACATATCACTGGACATTCAACAAAACATGTACTTCCATTAATGGTACCTTTAGTAATACATCGGTGAATACGTACGTGGTATTTTTATTTTGTTGCTCACTTTTCCCAATTTATTCGAAAACTAGACGTTTCGCGATATATGTTTATATGGATTTTTTCATGTACTAGTCACGTACAATCACCTACCGCAGTTCTGGTACTTTTGAACTATAACTAGGAACAGTCTCATCCGGTCACTGTTGGTAAATGATCACACGCAGCATTGGTAAACAAGGCATTTCCGCACCGAGTGACTATCACCACGATGATTAGAGATTCATAATTAGTCAGAATACCAATTTACGTAAATATATAGCTGTCACGGTTCGCATACGTCCCTTGTAAGAAATGAAGATTGCTATATTTGGTGGCGAAGATCGGTCACTGACAGGCTGGGTTCAGCTCGACTTCTATGTGATACTTTACTTTTTTTATTATTTTTATTATTGTAACTAGCTGTATCTGAACTAAACTTGGGGGCCAAGTAGCATATGATCTGAATGATAAAAATCGCTATATTTGGTGTCGATTTCGGCCAAGGACAGGATCGACTTGCGAACCACAACTTTGAACGCCGGAAGCTTATGAGTTTTGTTCATCTGGCCTTGCATTTTCTTAGCATCCTATAAAATAGGTTCATTACCCATAGTGATATATATAATTTTTCGTTCCGTTCTATTGTAGCACTGAAAACTTACATAATGAAAGTGTTTTTAACCAGGTATTAATTGTGAACAATGTATGATCTTCAAAGATTTCTATTAGAGTTTTGTCTTATACAACTATTCTTCTCTAAGCGAATGTTAAAAAGATATTACCTGTGGTCTATAAGCGATAAAATCGTACTGATTTTTACATAGACTGCTGCTACTTGTAAATATTGATAATATTTAAAAATAAAACAATATGATTATAGTAGTTTTTAGTGTACAATAAACTTAACATTCTAGAAGATATCTAGTTTTCTACTTCTTGTGGAACATAAAGAAGAAGTCGGCTGGAGTTTCCGGAAGCAAGGGAGAATTTCATGTAGGGTAAGAACTGAAAATTCAAGGGAATTTGTTAAATGGACCATAGTGATATTTCCCGGCTAAGCTGAAGAGGAATTTTCAAAAACAAGAATGATGCATAAGTACTGAACTTCAGATTGCTTAATAATAACAATCAATGAATAGAAGTATAAAGTGTGCCTATAATAAAAAAAAGTGTTTATTAACGTATACAGTATTAATTTTAACGTAAACGTATAAACAAGTCTGTACTTCTAAATTTTATTTTAGTTGAGTTCCCTTCCTTAGCAAACGCTTCTATTGATGAATCCTCAAGGGAAAATAGAGATTGCTTAAATAGAAGAAAAAGAGACTTTCAAGGTCATATAAGGTCGAGGGAGGGGTGTCTCAAAATTTCACACAGCTGAGCCCCATTTCATTCTTTTCCCCTCTTCGATTCCATTATGTCAGGAGTTGGTTGATTTATTCTGTAGGAGGGGGTGGTTTCAGCTACTTCAAGCAAGAGAAGAGGATGCAAGGGCAAAGACGCCTCCCCTTCCAACCAAAAGACGTTCCTAGCTTAGATCACGTTATTTGGACTTTGGCAGACGAAAATCTCAAATAAGTGTGTATATATAGAGTAGGGTAGAGTAAAATAGGGTTGAACGTACCAAGGATGGGGGAAGGCTGAAGGAGTCTTCCACCGTCGAGAGAAAAGCGATAGAGGAGCATTACCGTTCAGAATAAAATAGAGATCGTTTTAAATATTAATAACTCATTAAAGAGGGGACTGGTAATAAATGTAGGGGAAGATAGGGCAAACGCCAGACAACCGGGGAGAGAAGTATGGAGACTTCAAAGATGGCCGGTCTTGTGAAGTTAGGGCGAAAAAAAGCTGTTTTCAAATGAGGACTCAAGTGGAAACGAAAGGAAGAAGGAAAAAGCAAGGAAAGAAATACATGGAAATAGAATTAAAGTTAGATGGAACATTAAAACACTTTTGTGTTAATCGTGAATCGTTTATAAGGGCTATGAGAGGGTCGACATCGGTGAAAGGGTGTAATGGATGTTATCTTAGACTGTAAGTATTATGAAAAAGTTCGTTGACACATTTATTTGGAAGATCGTGAAAGGTTTATGAATTATGCGAATGCGTACAAAACTTTTTTCAGTTATTACTTATTTCTTTTATTTAAAAATTGTGAAGATTGAAGCATAAAAAATTTTCAATCTGAGAACATTTCGTTAATTTATTCATAATTCTATTGTTAACTGAGTACGCAATCGTGTAACAGTATAATGGAACAATGTGCTAGTACATTACAACTAAAGTGTAATAGTCTGTATATGAACGTAGTGAATCAGTGGTAATTCATAGAACAGTGGTTTTCGTTCTGTACGAGTACTCATTATGCGAAACAAAAGTAACTCACAGATAAAAACTCAACTAGCCATAATTGCAATGTTTCAGAGAATTTATTCGAAAATACAGATTCAACTCTCAGTAAGTATAATATAGTCTCACCTAATATTAGTAACTGCTTGAAAAAGAAATTGACATTCTTGTTCAAAGAAATCTTGACACTCTTCTTTGTTTGAAATTATGTATCTTCATAACCGTAGTAAGAAAAATTTAGAATTTTGGTTTCCAATAATGGACTTACAGAATCAAAGAGCCTTCACATTCATTTAATTTATTTCAGTTTATGAGTAGAAGTCCAGTTATTTTTAACTGAATACTCTACTGTGTCATACTTTGCTTATTCCCTTCTCTGTAAAGTACACGGAATGGGAAGGAGCTGGCAGGACCCTGGAGTTGATAAGAGACAGCCATCATCATCATCATATATTCTGCCATTATTAGCAGGCCACTTCCCGATAAAAGATAGTGGCGACACACTAACAAAACAAAATGTACTTGATGGTTTTCCCGACATAGTAAGAGTGAATTCATGCCCATTCTTACGCTGCCAACACCTGCTCTATTCTGTTCCCCTAACATTAGTATGACCTCATTTGCTTCACCTTTTGTGTTCTATCCTCGGTCTAAAAGCTTGTTTCTATTGTTGCATCACCGTACATAGAGTAGGAATGCACTGAAGGCAACCTAATACAGTAAGAAAATTGTTGCCCAACAGATTGGGGATGTTGTCTCCACCACCAGCTTTTATGAAAAGCCGGAAACATGAATAATTAAATTGTATAATTCTTTTATGTAATGCAAAAGATACTAAATTTTGGATGTAGCTTTAACAGGGTTAATGTTGTAATGATAAATGAAATACACAAAATACATATTTCAAAAGATGCAGCAGAATTTGGGTAGGTAGACTAGAATGTTAGGTTTTGAAGAATTGCAGTGGTTTTAAATGTAAAGTTCCTTCAATATGTCAGCTAATTACAATACCTTCAAGTATCGAAGTGTCTCCATGACGTGTCGTTTAACGATGTTTTCTCCGTCAAAATCTTACTCCCACTTCCTCGATAAACTCGGTGTTCGTGGTTTTATTCAAAGGCTGGTTTTACAAAACCCAACCCCTTTTTCTTCTTCTCTCCATAAAAGGCAACAAAACTTAAATGTTCGAGAACACCCACAATCACGTTGTCTTGACGTAAAATAGAAAGTTCTAGAAGGTTTAGGACAAAAACCTCCAAAGTTCAGTACCACAAACATTACCCTCAATGAACCTCACAGGAGGTGACATCGTCCAACGTGAACTCACCAATATAGCTGATAACGTAGAAAATAAGTATTTCCACAATAAAATAATGTTTATGTTTGCGGATATAAATCACTTCACTCAGTAAAAAGAGCATTACCTGGCATGTTAGTCAATTTCAGAATATTGACTCAACAAAGTGACAAAACAAAATATAGCTGACATATGACTCGAAGTGAAATGTGAAAAGTAGCAAGTAAGGGGAAAAAAGGCAGGACAAGGAATAAGGTGTAGACATGTGCAGGGTAAAGGACTTCTGCCATTGCATCTAGTTTAATGAACCAGAAAAGTATTACAAATTGCTTCAAAGAAGCTTGAGGCTACATTTCAAATATTCTTGAAGGAAGGAAAAAAAAATAAATGTGACATCCACAAGAATCGAACGACGGACTTCCGGGACCATATCTCTCATCATGTAACATGGCCGCCCCCAAAATAATGTTTTTAGTCCATGAATCGAGAAAATCGCAGAGTCTGGACGAAAAACATGGAATCTGAAAAAAACTAAACGAATATTTAAATAACTGATATCCAAAATAAACACAAGATGAGATCGTAATACCAAAATAACCTGTAAATGGCATCTAAATACAGGTAATCACGATAAGTGTACAAACCCAGAAACAATGGCGCTGGTATCTTGTAGAAGGAATCGGTCGTTCGATAATGTAATCTTCCGACTCCAAAGGAACTGGTTAGTATGAATCAGTAACGAATCGACGACTCGCAGAGTCAAGCGTGATGATTCACAACTCGCTGGCAGTAAACTTGGCATCAGCATGGCAGAAGAAAAGAAAGAAATAAAATAATAATAGTGAGTAAAATATTTTGTCAGAAATTTATTATAAATGATTAAGATATGGTAAGTAAAAAAAACAGTAGTATATGTATATATATATTAATTTTTATAGAAATGATATCAAAACATAAATTTTAAATTAAACCTAGTACATATAAAAAAAAAATAGTTTTAGTGCAAGGAGATGAGAAAGCACACTTCGATAAAAGTAAACACGCTATAATATAGGTTGTAATTTAACATATATTTATATTTAAATGCATTGACAAAAGAATAAAGGGAAATCAAGTGACAATCAGCAAAGTAAAACTGAAAACAACAGGGGAAAGGAATATCTTAAAGTGCAAATGGTCCTAGCACTAAACAGTAGGGAGGGAGGGATGTTATATTATGCAAGTAAGTAAATAGTGCAAAGAGAATGTAAAATATATTAAGCATATTAAAAAAAAAACCTCTAATTGAAGAAAATCACTCTAATTTGGTGTACGGGCTAACTAGCTAACCAAAGAAGATAGAAGATGGGGGAGGGGAATAAAAAAACTGTGAAAGGGTTTCAACTCTCAATCCTCGAAAAAGAAAAACTTGAGGTGTTTTAAGTCTCAAGTGACCGAAGAATACAGGTTTATAGCGACCTGGGCTCGCTTGTGAGGGTGGAGAGAGTAGAACGAAAGACCATCACCACTGCTATATCTAACTAAACACGGACTAATTCGAAGAACTGTAGCAATATGTGATAATAACTGTAGTTTATAAGCTTGTAGTCCAGGAAATACCAGCGTAAAATAATCAGCAAACTGTCCGTAAAATAAAAAAAATACATCCATTTTTCTACAATATGCTGGCAACAAATTCAAATTCTGCATCCATAATATCACTGTTAACAGAAGGTAGCGTAAAATCGAAGAAAACATATCGTAGTAGTCCAAACACAATGTCCAGTATATCATTATCCAAGTAGTAGATTTTATCTCGAAGATGGCGAAATCCAAATTGAAAGGTTATGTTGTATAACACAAATTTTATATTCACATATAAACAGTGCGTAAATAAATTAGTTATTTTGTTCCCCAAAAAGTATACACCAAAACCACCAAAAACATAAATATTTGTACATTTCCGTAGATTCACTCAATTTGTAATCGTCCTGTAGAATCATTAATCGTTCACTTACTGTCTGTAGCAAATATCAGTCTTAACACAGTTGTAAGTATTGTCCATGTAAATAACACAACTAACTAATTTCTTCGTCGCAAAATAATATATTCACCATAATAAGTTTCACATTAACTATAATAAAAGGTATTAGTTCCGTAGAATTATTCTTAAGGTATTTCTTCACTTTTCTGGTAGCAAACTAGTATACGTGGAACAAAATCCAAAATTGTCCATCAACGAAACAATAGAATGTCGTCTAGGCCATAAAAATAACTAAATTCAATACTTCATAATAATTTTCACTAACTTTTGTTATTCTTTCCTCCTTTCTCTTTTAAACGCAAAATATAGTGCCAATAAAATAAAATATATGCATATATGTACATTTATATATATTATTCCTTAAAATCCACCACAAAATATAAAATATACATAGTAAAATCCACATATGCATAAGAGTGAATTAAATAATCAACAAAAACAATAAAATAAATTGAACTATAATAAATAAGAGCAAAATGTTAAAACCGGTTAATAATACGTAGTATAATCATTCAAATATGACACAGACATAGGAATATTGGAAGATGATCGTGCATTTTCAGTGTTAGAAGTAGCAGGGGGAGGAGGGGGTGGCAAGCTTGAAGCACGAACAAGGTGAGGGTTTCTTCGAACAACAACACGTCGTTTGTACAGCTTAAACAGTAAGAAAAGGGCCATTAAAAGTAAAGTAATCTCAATAATGTGGACTACAATCCATAAAACGTCTTGATCCAATGAAATCTTTTCAGCTCTTGCACTACGAAAGCACAATGCACATAAGAAAAATCCTTGGCGGTGTAATAAATATGCAACCGCAACAGACAAAATGACATTCCATATCATAAGAAAAATTGGAATAAAATTTTCTCTATAATATATGGGCTTATAAGGGACAATAGGAGCCACAGAATAACTTGAAATGTTTAAATGGGGTACAGAAAATCTCCAATTAAGGTTCAATAAATTTGAGGAGTTAAAAACTTCATGAGACTTAAATCGTTGATTTAAATGAATAAAATTATTAGAAGCGAGAAATGCAGGGAACAAATGGAGAACTGTTGGGGAAACAGCATTAGGTTGAAAACATGGGAATACAGCTTTAGCAAATAGGTGGGCGTTTACTTTTAAAAGCATGTTGCAAGGTAGCGAAATCAAAAGAGAACCAAATCTTGCTTTTTCTGAGATGTCCATTAAAGTTGTATTATCACCAGTAATCAATTGCACAGTAGAAGGTGGGTGAGTAAGAACATACGTGTGAGGTTTCAATTCCAAAAGTTGAGAATGCGTATTATCTCGGCATACATATGAACACGTAGAAATAATGTCATGAACTGTAGTTCCAAAAAAACCATTAAATATACAACGTGCTAACTGTGAGGATACAGCTATATGAGAAGGAATTTTACATAAGTTAGAAACTTGAAGATTACAATATAGCAAGTCCGAACCAACTAAAGGTAGGGCCAAAACTTGTGATTGAAACACAACATAACTTGGTTCCAAGTTAATAGAGCAAGTCTGATTGTGGTAGCCGAAAGGTATCGCTTTAACAGAATACAACTTAAACAAAATGTCACGTTCTCTAAGAGGTACTTTAAGTTGAGCATAAATGTAAGTATCAGTGATTGTGCAGGATAATAATTTCAGAGAGTAATACACATCAATATCAGAAGACGGTATCGCAAGTACCATTCGATGGGTAAACAAAGATTCTTCCAATAAACGTAACTGGGCTTCCAACACATCGTAGGGAACTAAAGTTGGGTCTAATTTTCCCAAGCGGCAACTTTGAACAGCTGTTTCATATTTTTGTAATTCTACCATCTTTAAAATATGCATAGCTAATTGATATATCTCGCCCAAAAGCGAAAAAAGTTGAAGTTGATTTCTATCAGAAAGGCTTTGCAATGATTTAGCTAAAATTTTGGATTGGTCAAGTAGCGTTTTCGAAAATACTTCCATCTTTTGAAAATTCTGGCCTAATTTTGATTGAAATTTTAAGAGTTCCGTAGAAGCATTATGAATATAAATAGAATTATGTAGTAATTGCTGACGAAGCTGTAAAACAGTTTCTTCCAATTTATCCTGTTTTTTCTGATAGGATGATAGTTGACCTTGCGTAGCTACACCACAACAATAGGAAAAAAGATTTCCTACAAATCCTAATAAGGCACGTTTAGAACGAGAACTTTCCTTATGCCTATACGGTTCGTTGATAGTCAACAAGTTATTTGCTAGGTGAGAATGTAGGGCATCCAAAGATGAGGCTAGACTACATGTCTGTATCGGGTAAGAGGAATTATCGGCACAATGTAAATCTTTAAACATAGATGAAGCAGGAATAGCCTGCGGAAATTCAAAACTTACATTAAAAAAAAGTGGGGCTGAGTGTTGATAAAGAACTTGCCCATGCAGTTCATTAAAATAGAATCCACTCGATATGGATACCTCTAAGTTTGATGAAACATATGCTACAAAGAAGCACAGGATCATCTGAAAGTATAATACAAAGAAACATACAAAATATAAAAACAAAAGAAAACTATTCCCTTAAAATTACAATAATAATACAGTATAAATGCATAATTATAAAAAAAAATCTACAATGTTTTCTCTTAAATAAGCTAAATCCAAGTTCGTTAATGAAATAAAATACACCTGTTTAAAAAATACTTGGAAAAAATAAGTTTTTTTTTTCAATAAACTAACATATATATGTCTCAGTTCTTTATTATTATTCCCTCTCTTCACATTAAATACGTAATTATTAAGTATCGAAGTCACACTAAATAGTATCAAACAACAAGAATCCAATATAAAATATAATAAAATATAAAATCATGTCATAATTCAGGTAAAATAAATATATTAAGAATCCTAGGATTAGTCATGTCCATGAAAAATCAAAATTAGTAAAAGAAATCACAATAGGGATTTTTGAGCTCATAACTATGTAAATAATGTATTCTGAATAAGTAACAGTAGTTCAGGTAAATAAAGTATCAAAGATACAAAATCCATTTAATTGCAGATGGTGTTGGCAATTCACAAATTAGGCGTTAAGTCAAAATATGTCAAATTAGGGAATAAATAGTATCCAATGTAATACTATCAATATGTCAAATATTAGTTCATATGCGCATATGGAAAGAAAAAAAAATCCCAAATAATCAATTATGGATGGCCATTCCGTAATTGAAGGGAAAACGTCTAACAGAGATTAGATGTAAATTATCTCAGCGAGAGAAAAAAAAAACAGTCTAATCAAGGCTTCTTTTTTTTTTTTTTAACGGAGATATTCCCGTTATATGTCTTATCTAAAATAAACTAAACAGACTTATATTCAGTCATAGGAAAATAGATGGAAATATTGTCATAATAGAGATCTTTGTTGTCTTTGTCAAAAACGCAGAAAACAATTCGGTCAAAATCAGCTAAATTTTTCTCCAAAACATTTCGTACTGTTGACAAAGCAATCTTCACGGCTTCAGTTTTGTCAAAATGAAATGCGCCTGTTCCTAAACATGGGATACTCAAAGTTCTATAATTGTTTTCGATAGCTCGCTGACAACAGTTGACATAACATTGACGTAAAATACGCTTATTGTTATCTCTTGGCGCACATGTAAATAAAACAATATCTGCTGGCAAATTGAAACCAGGAGAAATTTTGACCTCACCAGGTTTCAAAGAACCCAGTTTTACACAAACTTCTCGTAATTGTGGCCCGGCTGCAAAATGCAAAGCACCGTCCACTCCTGAAAGAGGTGTTAAAGTTTCATTTGCAGCATTAACGACTGCATCACACTTCAGTGTGGCAATATTTCCATGATAAATACTAATTTTATCGTTAATTTCCTCATTATAATTATACAACGGTTTTTTAACCGGAAATTTATATTTCATTTGAGTAATAGTTGGTAACTTTAGCACGTCAACCACAGCAAAACTTTCAGTAAATGGTTCAGATTCTATTGTTAATGCAGCATGATTAGATTCATTGGGTCGTTGATCTTCCGAGTTAGGAACACAATTACTTGCACGAAACACTTCTTCATCTTCTTCGTTCGGTGTGACATCTGGGTAATAGGGCTTCAATCGTGTAATGGCTATCGATTCGATCTTTTCCCTGCCTTTCGAAGTTTTATATTTAACAAAATAAGAAATAGCGTTGTCCTTTCGAACAACTATTGCTGGACCAAAGAAAACTCCTGAAAATGCTCTGGCGTGGCCACGACGTCTAGTTGGATCATAAATCCACACACGTTGACCCTCATTATACGTCACTGTTGTATGATGTTTCTCATATGACTTTTGTGATGTCCGAAACCTATCAAATAATTTATCCTGTGCTTTCTCTCTAATGTCGTGAAGGGTTATTAAACGTTCTTCGTTGGAAATATGAAAACAAGGTCCATTTATAATCGCCTGATGTTCTAAGTATGGTTCAAATCCATGAAGAAGATAAAATGGACTGTAAGACGTGGATTGATTCACGGTCACATTTTGAGAAAAAGTCACAGCAGAAACATGCTCTACCCAACTTCCATGATCCATGGGATCCACTTTCCTTTTTAACAACGCTTCCAAATTCCGGACCATAACTTCCGTAAGACCATTCGTTTGGTGATAGTATGGATTTATAAAATTCATCCTTATGTCCAAAATATTGCATAATTCCTGAAATAGGGAACCAGTAAATGCCGTTGATCTGTCCAGTACAATTTCTTTACAAAGGCCAAATCGAAGTATTACGTGATTATAAAGAAAATCAGCTAAAGTTGCTGCTGTCTGGTCACCAATAGTAGCAGTAACAACATATCTTGTATTATGATCAACTGCAATTGCTAAATATTTGTGACGTAAAATATTAGCGTCTGAGTATGGCCCACTTACATCTAATCCGACGCGATAGAAGGGAGCCACTGATGGCATCATCTGAAGAGTTCCTGGAGGCGATCCTGGGACTTTCTTGTGGCGTTGACATACTTCGCACTGGCGGCACCGGGCAGCAATAAATTTCTTCATATGAGGAAAATATACAGTTCTCAGTAACAACTGGTATGTCTTGGAAAAACCAGAATGTGACGATCCCAACGTTGAAGTGTGTGCGGAAAAAAATACTTTTTCACGAAGAGTAGCTGGAATAACAACAAGACACTGTGGGCCAGATGGACCACGATGTTTACGATAAAGAATTCCATCTTTCATTTCATAACGCAACGCATGCCGTTCCGTGGTGTAATCCTGTAAATTTTGCCCTTCTAAAAACAAAATGATATCCTTGAAATATGGATCCTTTCGTTGTTCTTCTTTCAACGTGTCATCAATTTCGATGTGGAAAACTCGCGGATCTTCAAGATTTTTCTGTTCGTCGTCGATGTCTCGAGGCGCTAACACATTTCTTGACAAACTGTCTACCAAAGTGTTCGACTTGCCAGGAATGTGAGAAATAGTATAGTTATACTGCTCTAATTCAGCGAGAATCCGTGCAAATTTAGCCACATTTTTCGTCTGACGAAGATACGTTAAGGCCTTACAGTCGGTTCGTAAATAAAAATGTCTACCTAATAAAAAGTAGCGAAAGCGTCGATCAATGCAGCTAATTCAAGTTCAAAAGGATGATATTTCTTTTCATGGGGACCCACAGCACGACTACAAAACGCAATAGGAACCAATGGAGCGTCTGTTTCGTCACTTTCAGGTTGTAGGATGCATCCAGAAAATCCATGGACACTGGCATCTGTATAAACAAATACGTCTCTATGCGGGTGAAATTGCATAAGAGTTGGAGCTGAACAAATGGCATCCTTAAGCCGCTCAAATGCCTGCTGCTGGATAGCAGTCCACTTAAATGGAACATTCTTTTTAAGCAGTTTTTGTAAATCTTCAGTTAAAGTTGAAAACTTGTCTATATAATTTCGCACAAAAGAACACAGTCCTAAAAAACTCTTCAGTTGTTTCTGAGTTCTCGGGCGCTTGTAATTTCGAATGGAATCCGTAATGCGATCAGAGATCGACACACCATGACGAGAAATAGTATGCCCAAGAAGTTCTAAAGAAAAGTGTCCTAACTTTGTTTTTTCTGGAGAAAGTTTTAGACCTCTACTCCTCAATCTCTCGAATAACTTTCGGGTGGTTTCAATAACTTCATCAATCGTATCCGATCCCCACACTATGTCATCAAGATAATAATACACAGAATATTTCTCCAAACCAGCAAGCGTTAACTTCATCAGATCGTTCAAAGCAGCTGGGGAAGTAATGTCATATTCGGCCAGATGGGAGAGACTGGTATAGGAACTTTGTTATGTATTTATTTATTTTGAGTTTAACACCCTATGATTATGGATTGAGGATAAGTGAGATTGGACTTTGTTAAGAGAGATGATGGTACATATTTCATATAGTATAAATACCTACCGTATATCTCTGAAATGAAAACATATTATAAAATATATTTTGCTCCCGATTATCTCTCTTTTCAAGTGCTATTCGTTTTTATATACAAGAATATTTATATCTTACAAGCAAGTCAATATTTTCATGTAGAATTATTGAATTAACTGCTTGCGTAATGTGGCTGTTTTGTAGAAGACACGATCATCAAATATAAATATTCCTTTGAACAAATGGTAGCTGAAGGTGACTAATGGTACTAATTTGAACTTCTGTTACTGTTAACTTCTTTCATACAACTCCTGAGCAGACGTTTTGTATTAGATAGAAAAGCACGATACACGATAAAACTTCTTTCTCTCTACGTTGCAAAGAACAAATTCAAACACTTTCAGTCACTTAAAACTAGACTACTGATGTAATGTAGGGGAGACCGGGGCACGTTTTATATAGGGGCACGTTTTCCAACTGGCTTTAGTTCTGAAAGGATCTGGTAGATCGCTCCTACGGTAGAATGGCTGAAGCAGCAATGCTTGGCACGCCATCTACGCAAGTTTCAGTTGAGTAGCTGTGTTGACGTAGGCAGGAGATCTTGTGAAATCATTTTTTCGAAAATGAGTAAACTAGCAGGTCTGCATTAAAACTTAAAATAAATGTACAAGTGTTAAACGTACTGCTTTGACATTGCATGTACTAAAGATGGTGTTCTTCCTTTACGTAATGATGTGTTTGTTTTGCATATAATATACACCATTACTGTCACGGTTATGTTGAAGTTCAAAAATGGCGATGGGGCAGGTTTTCCAACTTACATACGGGGCATGTATTCCAATATTTTTCCGGTCTCAGTCAGTTTCTCTAATTTTAGTAGGACTATAACAAATGCATGTAGAGCCTACTGCGTAAAGAAATCTCCGAAATAACAATGTGCGGTATACAATACGTAGCCCGTGACCAGGCACGCAGCCAGGGGGAACGTAAAAAAAAAACTAATGTTATTCTATGCTGGCTTTTTTTTTCATAAATGACGTCCGAACAACCCCTTTGAAATATCGAAGCGGCTATGGCCCTATCCCTCCCCCCCCAAAAATAATACTGAATACGTGCTTGCCATTGACCATATAGTCTATTGTGTAACAAACTAATTCGAGTGATGAAGATTGTTTTGCATTCATTGCTTTGAACCTTTCTCCAACTCTCAGGCAAAGGAGAAGTGGGTCAGGTACACAAAATGCCACAACTGGGCACACAAAAACTGTATAAAGGAAGATGTATTTTTTGTTCGCGTTCATTTTGATTCAGACAATGATGACTTTTGTTAACTTGTTGATTAGTCCTACCATAATCTCACTTCTCTATACTGTCCAAGCAATAAACAAAAGGTACATTTTCAGTAAAAGCAACGATTTATTACCTCTGTTTTAGCATGTGAAGTAGTTGGAACACTTGCCCCTGTATAGATTTAGTAAGTTGGCCAACTTGCCCCGCATACGGTGCACATTTTCCAACGTCACATGATCACACTTAACCATTGGTAGTGAAACTCAATATTCATTTTGTGAAAAAATACCTGTTCCACTTCATTCATAAAGGTATAAGGAAGAAAATGATATCCTGTTTACCTCTAAATAGATTTCAGATAAAATAACACACATGCAATTAAAAAAAGTTGGCAAATGTGGCCCGGTCTCCCCTATCATTACAGATAATGGAATTTTTGTTTGGAGAGGTCCAATAAGTTTTGAACCCACTGTACCATGTGATTTTCTAAACGTAACTTCAGTTCGTGTAGTATTTCATTTGTTCCTTATTCAACTCAAAATTAATGTGGAAGCTTTGAATAATTGAATAGGAATTATATTTTGGGGAATAATACCTTTATTTATACATTATTTTATTAAGAGTCCCGTATATGGACATTTCAGATGGATGAGTATTGAAATTATCATCTTAATGCTATACGAAAACATAGGCCCACAATTGGACAGAAATTCTTGAAATAATCCACCAATCTGATTTTCGGCAGAATAATTTAGACCCCCTTCATCTCTCTGAGGTGCCCATATCCTACCAAGATCCGGTTTTATCCAGTTTTTGCTATTTTTCATTCGCTTTATAATTTTCCGCCGCCAAATTTCTCCGTTCTGATTGAGCTATTTTCTGACGCTCTCATATCAAGGCGCAATAATCCTCATTCTCTACCTTGAAACTCATCAAGAGCCACCGCGTTAGTTTTACTCCACGAACATTTGGGATTTCTTCGCGTGCAAGTATCTGAAACCAGGTAAAATAAGTTTTTATTAATAAATAAATTTGCTGAAAACAGAAGGGAGCCCTGAATAGTTAAATTCAGCAGTAAAAAACAGTCAAAAGCACTTAAATATAGAATCCGATTCAGAGGACACCATGTTTGCTGATATTAATAGTGATAGACAGAGTGTAAAATCGTTCGAAGACGTCTCATATCCGTCAGTAAACAGCAGTTTGAAGCGGTTTTCAAGCTGAAACATATAAAAAGATCGAAATTGAAACGACTCATTTCAATCCTCAACAAAGTTTTTCCCTCTTTCCTTTTCCCTCTTCCTATATATAAAAACATATGTATTATTACATTGGTATTATTCATCTTCATATGTGGATTGTTATATTTGTATGTATATTCATCGCATGTTCTTAAAATTCTGTGTTCCATTTCTTAGTAGATGTAATAAATGTTACCAAATTGTAGTGAGATGGTTTGTTTTACATTATATTACCCATGTTAGTACGCTGTCCTGTATGTATGTGAATGCGTGAATGAATGACAAATTTAATTTTTAAGTAGTAGCATTTAATATCGATGTACTGTGATAATATTCATAATAAATGGGTAATAGCATCTCATGCGTGTTAGTGTATGAGGAAGGTTATGAAAGATAAATAACCCTAAATTACTCTAAATCGACTCTAGGAGAAAGCCGAAATAACAGGAGGAGCCTGGCTAACGACAGTCTTCTCAGGAATCTCGAAATTTCTTTTTTTTTAATATACACTTTGTTTGTTTTTTTTCTTTCTTGGCTGATTCAAATGCGTGTTCCATCTTCGATTTGGAAGTTCAAATACTGCATATAATTTATTCAACATTTCGAAACAATGGACAAACAATAAAATTAAAACTTCTCGTCACCTGGGCTGAGTCGGGGTAACTGCCACTTGCGTAGTTGCCTGGATCCGGATCAGGGTCGTATGAGGGAACATGCGTCTCTTCCGGATCACTTCAGAATTGATCCTCAAGTAATAATTTTCAAATATAAATTACCTTTTAATAATTATTCGAGTTCCTTCACCATATTTTCAAAATTATCCATTAATCCCTTCTCCTTCAACTTCTTCTACCTTTTTCCCTCCTTTTCTCCTTCTCTCCTACCTTGTTCTTTCTCACTCTTTCTTTTCCTATTCCTAATAAAACTGAAGAGGGGTCGTGACTGGGAGTGGTCGCTATAGACGCGGTCATTAAAATTGCTCTGATGCTTCTCTTCAGAAGTCCGATATGAATTAGTTAATCCTAAAACAAGCATCTGAAGCCAGAATTCTAAAATTCATTCATTTTTTATTTCATATTTTGGTTAAAATATTCCAATTTTAATTTTACATTTTTACTGAATTATCAAAATTACAAGATTACAAAGCAAAAGCTAGCTACATTTTATTTTTCTCTCTTCACTGACATTGTCAGAAGGCATGCTTTGAAAAGAATCATATTCAACTCTTTGTTTCAGTTACATGTTGGATATTGGTATATCCAGAGTTCTTTTAACATGATGAAAACTCAGCTTTATTCTTGCAGTAGGTTTTCAGATAATAATTTATGCGGCAAACAAGATAAGGTTAAAAAAAAAAGCCTATGTGAAACATATAAAGAACATGACAGAATCGGAAAATACATAGGTATATAAATTACTTTTTACATAACACATTTGAGAAAATATTCCAGTAGAATTACAGAAGACCCGAATCGATTTTTTATGCTTCTGGACCATTTGGCACAATTAAAGAAAATACTACCTATGCACCTCCAGGATGTCGCCCTTGACCTAATTTTTCAATAAAACTGCCAAAACCAATTGAACATTCACAATTATGAGCTACTAGAAGAAAAAATCATATCCTTGAGCCATCCAAAATTACCGACATACGAAGTAGAGTTGGAAATGTTTCAAATTCAGCGGCAGAGAACAAACTAATCGATGCACATTTTCTTCGCAAACTAAGAAGTATAAGACAGGTCATGCTACAAGCCACGGATGAGTGAAAGGTGTACTCTTATCATTGGAATTGAAGAGGAAATTCTTACCGAACGGGTGCAGGCTCTCCGGGTTCGATAGAGAGCCTTACAACTAATAATGACATTTAAACACACAACAGTGACTCCACAAAACAAACTCAGGAACTCGTCAAATAGGTATTACGCATTCATAGAAATGAACGAAAGCATTAGTCCATTTTTCTTATTTTTCGGAGTTAGGCCACTTGGCACCCGTATGGTTTCATGATCCCAACAGAATCGAATCATAATAAGCGGAGAAAAATCACTCATCTGCTTGATATAGGGTGTAGAATTATGATACATTTTTACAAAAGGATTTATGTTATTCGACAAATATCTTGATATCGTATCAGAAAAGAAATTTATAAAAGTAAAATTTTTAAAATCCATTACGGAAACATCAATGCAGAGTTTCATGACTTTCAACAGAAATTTTAATATTTTGTATTTTTCAGCTTTGATTTCAACATTTCTTATTTCAACAATAATAAGAAAAATAAGAAAAATAAGGTTACAATTTGGTGTTGTATATTATTTTATTATTATTCTAGAAGTTTAATACTTAAACTTACACTAAATATTTTTTTCTAATGATATATAAATTGATGCCATTATCTTTTATCCCCTAAAACTAGAACATTTTGCCATTTCTCTAACACCCACTCGGATCACTTTCAGGGCTCGAAAAAGAGGACGTGTCTGTAGTCAGCCGGCCAAGCCCCGGAAATGTCAATAGAAAATGAACCGATGGCATTTGCATGTTAGCAACAGGCATCCACCGTAGAGTCATAGTACATAGGCCCCTGTAACACGCCTTGCCGGATGCCAGGCTGAATTTTGGGGGGAAAGTACCCAAAATGGCGGAAACAAAATGGCGGACTCCAAATTCTTATCCTACACAAGAACTTCCTTATTTTGCGGTGGATCTACAATATTTTGGCACCAAACCTAGGGTTTTCGGGGGCGAGCTATTCGCTCATACCACTGGTTCCTCTTTGTAGGTTTTCAAAATGGCGGGAAACAAGATGGTGGACGCGATACATGTAAAAAAAATCATTTCTCTTTAATGTATTTTTAATATTGTCATGTGAAATATCACTTTTTATACGCAGGAAGCTTGTTTCTACAAACTATTTAATTCTGAATATCTTTAAAATGGCGGAAAACAAGATGGTTGAATAATAATAATAATAATAATAATAATAATAATAATAATAATAATAATAATAATAATAATAATAATAATAAAGTAATACCCGTAGCTCGTATGGGATCCCTATACTAGAAGAAGACGAACTCTATAAGTTCTCTGGCGTTAATCCGACCCTGAACATAGTTGTAGATTTTGTCCTATATAATTAATAGTACCTATGTAATTTTAAATATATTAATTAATATAATTAATTACAAGTTGAGGCACTAGAAGAAATTGTGCCATGGCTAAGTGTATATGACCATACTCATTATGCCAGATAGGCTCCAATTTACTTGTCTCAGTTGAAAACACTAGATCAAACATTTCCGGAAGTATACCATGAATTCATCAAAGGCAATTTTGTCGCCAAAGGACAAAAAATGCTTTCAATCAAGTACCGTTTGACCAAGCTACCGAGTGGATTAACAAATTATGTAAATTAGCAAACGGTGTAATTGGTATCACCCGAACTGACACGGGGTTTTGCATAACCTGGACTGAAAGATCTCGCATTTCGGACGAAACAAGGGAAATGTTTGGTATTGAAGTTAATGCTTCTATCACAATGCGCAAAGACTCTCAAGTCTCAAGATTACACCGCGATGAGGAAGATGTTCAAAGTCTAGTTGAACAGTTTAAGAGATTTAACATGTTCGCTATGTGTAAGAATGTTCCGCAGCGTGCAGATGAAGAAAATGTAATTGACCCACAAATGCTGGTTATTTTATCGACAAATGACAAAGCATCACCTGAAGTTCAGGAACATCTCCTGTCTGCAAAACAGCGAGGAGAAAATCTGGTGAAAACATTCTTGACAGAGAGGATAATAAAACAAACAGTGCCATTCTTTTCGACTACGAAGAGACAGAATTTGCATCACTGTACAAAGTAGTTGTTACCACTCCACAAAATGAAAAGAAATCAATAAAGTTTGACAGACATCTGATACAACGTTTATTCTGTCCACAACAAGCAGGACGAAAAGTGCAACTGGAGGATATCCTTTCACATGAACTATCACCCGTTCCACTTTCCTTGGCAAAGAACGATGGATCGATGAACTTCACCACCAAGTCGACCTTAATAGACATACTAACAATAAACATTTCAGCCACAACACCAGTTTCTGATATTTCTACTTGTTTAGGTGGTCATGCTTTGATGCATTGGTTGGCAAACCTTCAGACTGCAAGACATTCAACGATTATGGAGAAAAAAAATTCAGCTATAGTTTTCTCGTACGTATCTTCAGAGGTTAAAAGAATTGCAATAACGTTTGACAGTTACCGACCATGCTCGATTAAGAATCAGACTAGAAGGAAAAGAGATAATAAAAGAAAAAGACCTATAAGAAAAATCATTGGTGATGGGAACACTCCACTCCCAGTTTCATGGGATCAGTATGTTGGTCTCAACAGCATCAAGGTTGACCTTGCATCCTTTATTGCAAGCCAATTACTTCAACTAGCATGTCAACACTTGCCAGAAAGCTGCGAATTGATAACTTGTGCTTCTCCTGATAAAGTTATCTCAAATTTGAAAGGGGAACTAAGGCATCTGGTGTCTAATCACGAGGAAGCAGACACACTAATGATACTGCATGCACAAGAAGCTATTCGAGATAGTGAAATTGAACAGGTGATAGTGATGAGCAGGGACACTGATGTATTAGTTATGTTAATTCATTTCTTCGGTGAATCCTCCAAGAAGGTTTGGATAGCGGGAGGAACATCCAGAGATCGGAAATTCTTCAATATCAATGCTATTTCTGCGAATCTGAACAAGACTGTGAGGAAAAATCTGGTGGGTTTTCATTCAGTAACGGGCTGCGATACGACGTCATCCTTTACCGGCCATGGAAAAAAGAGCTCCTGGAAAATATTCATTCAGTATCCACATCTCCTAGGAGGTGTCGGACGTGATTGATCAATGGAAGGCGTGGAGGAATTCGTCTGCAGACTTTACTCTGCATACGATCCATTTGGAGTTATCGACCGTGTTCGATACGAACAGTTTCTAGAAGGCAAGAAACAGTTGGAACATCTTCCACCTACAAAAGATGCTCTTAAACGTCATTTCAATCGGTCAAACTATCAGGCTAAAATATGGTTGTAAGCAAATTCTGCCATCATGGATATTGATAATCCCGAGGGAACTGGAGGATGGAGAAAGGATGATTCTAATCTCAAGGTTGTCTGGACAACTAAATCAGCAGTCACACAGGTATGCGTAGTTCTGGTTTCGTGCGAATGTAAGAAAAAGTGTAATCTGCCGTCTTGCAAATGCAGGCGTTCAACTCCACCACAACTATGCTTGCCTACATGCGGGTGCAATGGTATTGGTTGCCTTAATCCAACGGCCAAGGATTAATAGGAACAAGGAAATTTGTTTCACATTGTGCTGCATCTAAGACACTTGTCTGTTGCGATAACATGAAGTGGTAAGTGGACATATAATTTGTACGAAAATTGTTCTTGTTTCTATACTTTAGTCAATATTGTTCTGATATTACCAAACTGTATAAGAGTCATCCGAGAATGTTACTGCTATGACAAATTCCAACAAAAGTGCATAATTGGATTTAAAACCTTGTGTGTAAAAACGCTGTGTCTCCTCTTAATCCATAATTTTACGATTTTTTCTTTCATTGAAGAAGCAAGACGTTTGAAGTGTTCATCCGAAAATTGTCATCGATGACGAAGGTTTAAGTTTTCAATATATATATATATATATATATATATATATATATATATATATATATATATATATATATATATATATATATAAGATTTAATATAATGAGTGTGTTTGCGTGAAAGAGAGAGAGAAAATATTTCAGGATGGAAGATATCTCACCCCACTTTGAAACACTTGGAATTAAATTCGATTCTTGAATCACCGGGAAACCTCGTTTAATACTATAGAAAGTCGATCGGAAAACGAACCGTAGAATTTTATGCCCGCCATTCTGTTCCTCGACATTTTTGAAAACTCTTAGAGTGTAACAAATTAGTTAAACTTAAGAATTGACTCCAATGCGAAATATTGAAAAATACACTGGTAAATAGGGCATTGCCCTGCAGATTACGAATGTCTTGTCAGCCGTTTTGATTTGTGTTCCCGTCAAAATCCAGCCTGGCATCCGGCAAGGTATGTTACAGGGACCTAAGTATCATGGCTCTACGGTAGATGCCTCCGTCTAATTCAATTCTTTGGAATCTTACGATAAAATAAAAACGAAGAGAAATATACAATCTAGAAAATCGGAAGTTTTGAAAACATGTCAGATTATAAAACTTAATACGGCTCTTTATGCATACACATTTCGATTCAACCATCTTGTTTCCCGCCATTTTAAAGATATTCAGAATTAAATAATTTGTAGAAACAAGCTTCCTGCGTATAAAAGGTGATATTTCACATGATAATATTAAAAATACATTAAAGAGAAATGATTTTTTTTTTACATGTATCGCGTCCACCATCTTGTTTCCCGCCATTTTGAAAACCTACAAAGAGGAACCAGTGGTATGAGCGAATAGCTCGCCCCCGAAAACCCTAGGTTTGGTGCCAAAATATTGTAGATCCACCGCAAAATAAGGAAGTTCTTGTGTAGGATAAGAATTTGGAGTCCGCCATTTTGTTTCCGTCATTTTGGGTACTTTCCCCCCAAAATTCAGCCTGGCATCCGGCAAGGCGTGTTACAGGAGCCTAGGTACCATGACCCTAAGTTGGATTCCTGTTGCTAACATGCAAATGCCATCGGTTGACAAGTACCGATAAAGTGGCCGGCTGACTACTGGGTAAAAGAAGACATCTGGTAACCCTAACTTAGTATAAATAGGCGAACACAATTTAATTAATCTCTTGCACTATAGATTTTAAGTCGCAGCATAATTGTTTAAAATAATAATAATATACAATTATTATTATTATTATTATTATTATTATTATTATTATTATTATTATTATTATTATTATTATTATTATAATAATAATTACTTTGAAATATGCTGTCAACTCACACGAATTTTGCTGTTACACAACGCTCTACCTATGATTTTAATATTATTTGCATATTAGCTTTATTAACAAGAACTCTCCAAGAGCGTTTCGAATTCACATACAGTTCACATAAAATTAACATTTTGTGTAGCCACCTAAATGTGGTCAGGAATTAGCATTATTTAAATAAATATTCTGGATATCTTGATAGCAGTAAACAATAAGACGGTACCAAATATGTTGTGACAGCAATACAACACTAACATGGTGCCAGTAATGATGAAAAGTCTATAGAAACATATTTGTCTGGACCATTTTCATAAATATTCATTATATCATATCATAATGATGATTTTAATAATTCTTCCTTTTTCAAATTTTTGGAATTTCAAGTTTTTTGGTACCTACCGGTATCTTAAACGTAGGAAGTCTTCTTAATCGTAATTTGCAAACCAATATAAAGGAAAGCATAATTGGAAATATCAAAAAATTTAAGACTGAAATTCAATATCGAAAGCAATAATGTATGTTCAACTTGCAGGAAATAGGTTAGAAAATCTCTATGAAGATTGATTAAATTGCGATTAACTTGAAATTCGAGTAGTTATGAAGTGCATTGATTTGTATTGCTTCCATCATTAATGTTATTATTCTAAGGAATTCCAATTAAATTTGATCTAGTCACTAAATTTACTATTCTGAAGATTTTAAATCAAATTTGACTTACAGTTCCATCCTACACAGCAAAACATGATGGTGTTAAAACAACTCAATTTTAACATATGCCAGTGATCCCAGCATGACTACCATTTAATGTATTATTTCTACATTCAGGCAGTTAACACAGACCTGATGTTACCGATTTGTAGTAGAGACGATGTTGAGCGTTGTGGGAATAACACCGCAGCGTTGTTACTGACCTACATAGGTGATTGAACGAAGGAACTTGGAAATAGGAAAAGCTCAACGGTGATAGGAAAAGCTCAACTTGGAAATAGGAATTGGTGTTTCTATATATACACTGTGATAGTAACACACTAGCTAGCATGATGAATGCAAGCCATTAGAAAAAATCAAATCTTTAAGTTTAACGTCCCACGGTTATGCCGGTTAGGCTAAAGGAGACGGTGATAAAGAGAAATGAGTGAAATGGTGGAATGAAAAAGTGGGAGGAAACGGGATAACCCCGAGAAAACCCACGAGCACGATGTTTGTCCACTACAAAGTCCACACGGCGCGAGCTGGGATCGAACCAGGGACCCCAAGCACCGGAGGTGAACGCTCTACCACTGAGCCCCCGCGCCCCCGCAAGCCATTAGTATATTAATACATGATAATAACTATATTATTCGGTAGTGCCTAGGGAAACCGAATTAGTTAAATATATTGACTTAGGATATATATCACTGCCAGTTTTAAATCCTGTGTATCAAATAGATACATCTACATTGTAATTTAAGGCACCCAAATTTCCTTGAAGAACATAATAAATATGTAACTGACATTGAAATTTTGTATTATTATTTTTTCTTGCTATGAGCAAAGCTTCTAGAGATACATTTGGCATTTACCGTCAGTAACGAACAACATATTATATTTCCTGTAATCTTTGACGAAACTAGTTGAGTTTATGAATTTTCTTCTATTTTCCGATGTTCACTATGTTTTTCTTCGCTGTCGACTATATTTCGTTCCTAGTATTCACTTATAAATAATTTATGTCACGTTTTATTATTCATCATAAGAGTCATGTCCGCTTAATAAGAAAATTGTTTTTAGTAAAAGTTGTTGTTTGGCAACTGTATACACAACAACATCAATAGTGTTACTAAAATAACTCCTCATCATACCAGGTGGTTGATCTAACGATTACTATGTTTACACTTTAGTCCAAAGTGCGAAGGACTTGAAGCATCAGGCAAATGTTCTGTAACAACTCGGGTGACCCAGAGAAAATTGTATTCAATTATTACTGGCATTTTTAGTGTGTAAAGGAAATAAATAATTAAAACTGTGGCGCCTGCTCAAATCATATTTGTGGTCACAGAAGACTAAGGAGGTGTTCTAATTAAAAATATTCCTTGTTCTAATGCATATCTAAAACATGTAAACTACGTCGAGAGTAATTCTTTAGAAATACCTTTACGTTGTATCACTAACACTAAAAACTTTAAATTGGTGATCTCGAATGTTTTCCGTAACCCGTCACTAGTTCGTAAACTTCATACAGTGGATTTGTATTTGTTTACTCGGTGTGGGTTTTGAACAATGTGAGTTTGTGTCGAACAACATCATTTCGGCAGCACTATGTTTTTTTTTTTTTTTTTTTTTTTAATTTTCGTTTTCAATTATCATCATTCACGTGTAACTATAGACGACATAAAGCAATACCTTAATCACCTCGTTCTATTTCTTGTAGAGGTAATATTTTTCTTACAATATTGTTCAATACATATTTGCAGAGATAATTACAGCCATTGTTTTTACAACAAAACTATACCTGTTAAATACGCCACAAAATATTAATGTTGGTCTCATATATTACTTTACTTCAGTTCTTCGGTAGCTGCCGGATTTGGGTGAGGGTGCTTAGTTGTAAAATAATGTGTGTATGTGTATGAAAAATGAACTTACCAATCACTATTTATTGAAGGCTCTTGATAATTCTACAGAGATAATCTTGATGTACACAACATTAAAATATATATATTCTCTCATAATATAGTACTTTCTTCTATTTTGAGCTAAAATCTTCCCTATAACAAAAGACTGCGAAACTTGTGGCTTTATACTAATGAGGATTTTCTCAATTTGCACTTACAGTATGCGTTCACAAAATTTTAAGACTGGTCTCAGAATAAGAAATGTATTATATTTTTCTACAGTGAACTAAAAGTTTTCGAAATATGATCTTTGAGCATCAACGCATCATTGCCAGCATGTTTTACATTGTTTATAGGCTCCCTGAAAGTAGTGAAGAACCCAGTCGGCTTTGATGTCTGGGCGGACTCTGTGAACTTCATCCTTCAATCGGTGGAGCACTCCAACGCAAAACGGACCTGTGACACTCTGTCCGGCAGGAACAAATTCTTTGTGAATCATGAGATCTCTTGGGCT
Organism: Thermobia domestica; assembly: GCF_964235325.1. Taxonomy (NCBI): domain Eukaryota; kingdom Metazoa; phylum Arthropoda; class Insecta; order Zygentoma; family Lepismatidae; genus Thermobia; species Thermobia domestica. Next base: position 98,985,522 of record NC_137465.1, on the reverse strand, counting down.
ACGGAGATGAGGAGGTGTGCCACTCCGCATTTTGTCATTTCGTTTCTGGATCCTACTCGTAGACCCAGTTTTCATCACCAGGAACAACTTTATTCAAAAAAATGGGGATCGTCTTGCAAACGTTCAAGCATTCCTGAGCAAACAGCCAAGCGCCGTGCCTTCTGTTCATCCGTCAAAACTTTGGGAACAAGTTTGGCACACACTTTTCTCATCTTCATATCTTCTGTCACTAACTTGAACCCGTAGTCGCACCCAATCCCAGTTCATCGGCATTAATCCAACACTACGATGACGATCAGTGTTTAATAGTTCACGCACTTCCACAAGATCTTCTTCGGTTCGGCTTGTTGCAGATCGCCCTGAGCAGTCATCCTCTTCAACGCCCTCGCGACCCTCTTTCAGCCTGTTGTGCCACATGAAAACCACTGCACGTGACATGGCGTCTTCTTTGTAGGCCTTTTGAATCATACGAAAAGTCTATGAAGCTGTTTTGTTCATTTTTGCACAGAACTTTACAGCATAATGCTAATCCAAATGTCGGTGCACTTTCCACTCACTCGGGTTTCAACGGGGGTCACTGACATGCACTCATGCCATTAACGATCTACTCACTCCTGTGCCTCGGAGACAACTGACGCTCGTGCTGTACATTAGCTGACACCCCTACACTACCGTACACTGTCGGTGGAACGGGTTTGCGGGCACGCCCCTACTTAGCTAACATTCAGTCTTGAAACTTTGTGAACGCACCTTGTATTCTAACAATAAAATGCATACTTTTAGAAGGCTTCCTAATAAATTTTCTGAATCTAGTTAATGCTAAAGAAATTGGTAGTAAATTCTAGGAGAAAGTAACAAGTATCGTTAATAGTACTAACAGAACTTCCTTCTAGGAAGACTGACAGAGAACTTTTGAAAAATAAATTTAGAATATCTGGTCGAATAGAATGTTAGTCCTTCCTGCTCAGCGAGGGAGTGAGAATGCTAAGCACTCACATAGTCCGGCAAATTATGACAATCTGATGAATTTATGTTAAAATCATGTATGATAGGAAAAATTCGTGTTACTATAATTAGTAGTAATATATTGTCCATCTTCAGTTTTAGCATATTACCTACAATTTTGGCTGCAGTAAAGACATGGCTAGAATAATTTTGTATGTATATATCAAAAGAAGAAAAGAGAGGACTTACAATTAAGACGATTTCCTTCAGATAAAAGACTTCACTTACTTTTCTGGGAGAAATATTTGTTAATTATTAAGATTATGTCTTGAATTTAATTTGGCCCTTCAAAAGATTCCGATTCTTTGAGAGCCTTTTTGCACATATTAATTTAATTACCAGTTAAATAAATATTTCACTTCTAGAATCGTTCTTTGCTCGACTTTAATATTCAATTCACTCATACTTATTAAGGAGTGTTCTAATGTAATTTGAATCTGGGAATCAACTTCATTAAAATCTAGTTAAAGTTTCATCTGTACATATGCAAAACGTATGTATGTATGTATGTATGTATGTATGTATGTATGTATGTATGTATGTGTGTGTGTGTGTGTGTGTGTGTGTGTGTGTGTCTTCCAGTACAACTCTTGAAACCCTGGAGCAATTTTAACCAAACTTGTACATATATTACCTACAGTCTGGAAAAGACAACTGTTGGGTAAGATCCACCTATCACACCTAGAAGAGAGACATATAAAATGATCGAAAACGATCGATATTAGTGTCGAATCCATAGTTTTCGGGGTCTGTGAGCTGATTGTTGAAAGTTTGTATGCCTTTCACGTCCACGTTCAACCCGCATTGAGAGTAATACTCCCTAGCATACCTAGGAGGAGTAAGAAGGGTGACATAAAATGATCAAAAACGGCCAATATTACCGAATCCGTAGTTTTTGGAGTTCTGATACGAACAGTAACGTTCCGAACCAAATCTAAATTCAGTCATCATTAGTACTTATCAGGGGAGAGGGGAATGGTGAAATGCAAAAATCATTGAAAATAACCGATATTAGTTACGATGTCGAATCCATAGTTTTGTTGGGCCGTAAGTTCATTGGTGACAGTTTTGGTCCCCTTTAGGCCCAAGGTCAGTTCTCAGTTGGGGTAAGATCCCATAGCAGCCTTGGGAAGGAGAGGAAAAGACATGAAATGATCAGAGTATTGTGAGGCTCCATAGTTCTGGGGGTAGTTTAGATAAACGGTGACACTCTCTATGCCGTTAAAGTCGAATTTAAACCCTATTAGCACCTGGGATGGTAAAATGGTGACATGTAAAAATGTCGAAAATACAATATTAATAGTGAATCATTAGTTTTGAGAGCGCTAAGTTAATTGGTGGCAGTCTTGATGTCGTTTAAGTTCAAGTTCAGCAGCTAATGGAGGCAAGACCCACTTAACACTCCTAGAGGAGAGTGGGAGGAGCAGACATAAAAATGATAAAGAAACGACCGATATTAGTGTCGAATACATATGTAGTTTACGGGGTTGCTTAGGTAAATAATGACACTCTAGATGCCACTCTAGATCCCCAATGACGCTTGAATCCAAGTTCAGTCCCCATAAGTACCCCTGGGGTTAATGCTGACATAGAAACATAATAAAATCGACCGTTATTAGCATTGAATCCATAGTTTTAGGGATCTTTAAGTTGAATGGTGGGACACCCTATGTCATTTCAGTCTAGGTTGAATTATGAAATGAAAGGCCATATATGAAGCAATCAGTTTACTCCCAATTTAAAGGAGGTGGGCGGATAAGGGTCATTTTTTGCCCATCAGACAACTGAAAAATGAAGTGTCTGATTCCGATAAGTTTGCAATGTATTTGTATACTAGAAGATATGTTGCATACGTAAAGATAATAGATACGTGATAAAGAAAATAGTAAGTCATAGAAATGAGTGCCCAAAAAGAGTTCGTTTCAGCGTTTTGCGACATTTTGGTAATGTTTGCTGTCTTTGATGGAGGCTTATAGGAAGAAGGAGTCGATGAACCAAAATAAATCTGACTCGTCATAATATAACGCTGTGTAACCTTTGATATGAGTACTAATTGATTTTGGTTCGGCGTGTCCCTCTACCTATTAGAGAACAAAATGTATTGCGCGAAAGTATAGAGCGATGACTACCGTTTATACGCTGTAATGTACGAGTTCAACTGGAGACTCCAGCTCTGATGTTATTTACCGATTGTGACTGACAATATATGCTCAGCATGTCAATAAAATATATAAATCAAATGTATTGTTTGCGCGGATGTGTGTGTAGGGTAGCAAAAATAGAGACAGCACGTTATGGAGTATTGAGAAAGTGTGTCATCTCTGAAAGTGCTATGAGTAAAAGTGCGAGCAGGAAAACCAGTCGCAGAATGGCATGAATTTCTGCAATATATATATATATATATATATATATATATATATATATATATATATATATATATATATATATATATATATATATATATAGAAGAATCATACGTACCACGCGTCAATGAAGTACCTATGGGAATTCATTGATACGCTATATTGCAATACTAAGGAAAAGATGAAAAACAACGACCAACAATAACTACCTGATGTATCCGATCCAAGTTAATACATACCCATACCCACAAACACCCCCACCCCCATATATATATACCCAATCTTACACTCACGAGCACTTAAGTGACGAAGGTATGTACTCTCTGTACATACATCATGACGATGCTTCTGTTCTGCGAGTTCAGTTACGATCACGACACATAAGATTTAAAACCTATAATATTTGGATCAAAACAGAGCAAAGCAACATCGCATACATACAGTGGTACTGTCAATGTAAAGTAGGCGCACGGGTCGTCGGATGTTGTGCGCATGTTGCTTCGGTACTATGGTTTCTGGCTTACTGGCGCCACAATTCCACCGCAGTTAAGAGACCAAGTCTAGAATATACTCATACACTACAAGATGCCGCCGCTGCAGGATGGTCCAATGGCGATTCGGATGACGACAGCAAGCACGATGCCTAATCTGCAAACTAGCTACAAGTGTCTCCAGTTGTGTGATTATTATCTATGCTTGATTATTTCGGATGTAATATATTGATCTCATAGTCGTAGTAGACTTCATTCTTCTTATTCTTGTCGTTAGTGTTCTATGTACTATTGCTTTCTCGGATTACAACTCATGACATTAGTGTTTACGTTCCTTCATTAACACACGACTTACCTCTTTGTTTATTTTTTTTTTTTTACCTCTCACTTATAGCGCTTTCGGTCAAAATATATTTGTTTTCTTATTTTTATGAGGTATACTATTGAAAACCATGCATTTCACATCTCGGGCATGATGGGCGAAAAATGGCCCTTATCAGCCCACCTCCTTTGAAACTTGTCAAATTTCTTTGCTGGGTCTTGTATTATTGTGCTTTATTGATATTAAGTAAACCTCTTCTTTAGCGTGAAATTTTTCCAAGATTCACATACGACTCGCACCTTGTGATTACAAAATGGTCTCATATTAAACTCATTATTCCAAACCCACCCACCGGTCTTCCATGTTTTATTTCTTTTCTTTAAACATTAATATATAGCCTTATACTGTAAAACTCCCTCACTATTTTCTCCAGAAACCAGAAAACTATCTGGATTACTATTTACTTGAAGTTCTTTTCAGTCTACCTTCTTCAACCAAAATACAATCACAGCAAAAGTGATTACAACAACAGATTTCTCGGTGATATATAATAAGGCACCTTTCCTCCTTAAAATTCCTGTCTTGATTAAAGATGACTGCTTTTAAAACAACGACCATTATGATTATACTAACCAGCAAGTAGTCCTTCTTATCAAATATCTACTACTTCTGAATTTCAAACGAAAAGGATATTTTTCATCAAACATATGACATCAGCGATAGTAATGTCTCGTGTCAGTCGAATCCAAAGACAATTATTCAATTTTGGGAACTGAAAAACAGGAATGCTGTGGATTTATGCTCAAAAGTAAATGAGTGATGACTAGTAGTTATTGCGATTAATAGTCTGTTAATACAAACGTGGTACTGACTACATATGAGAGCTGAAGTAAAGAAACTGAGGAGGCTTTATCTTCACACACAACCCTTGGATCATTATGTATGGTTCCTAAAGAGAAATATAGTTGAATTGAAATTTTAGCGTTCCTTGAATAACCGAGGCTACATAAGACGTAGATCTACAGCTTAATGTGGCATCTGAACCACATGACCTTCCAGCGGAAATCCAGTCCGGGTCTCTCACATCATCGAATAGTAACATCAGCAATTAATCATATCTGCTTTTGAATGTTTAAGTATTTTGCTTCTACATAATTCTATTATCCACCTCTACACACACACATTAAGTTAACACTCTGTAATCTACATGAAAAAGACGTAAATTTTATTAAATAGGTATTACTAACTACACGAATTAGAATTAAAATATATATGTTTTAATAGTTCCACATGTAATACTAACATTAAGATCAAGAACGAGAGATGATCTACTGTGAAATAAGGAAATTAAACTTTATCTAGACTCTTTTTTAGTTTAACTTGCGAACTTTCCCATCCGTTTTTATCAAAATTTTGAAAATTTACCTAGAAGAAATTGATAATTTGATTGCTTATGTGCTTGATAACATGTAAGTAAAGCGTAATTTACGTGTAATATCTTTTGATAAGTGGTTATAAAGACGGGACTAATTCGCAAGGAGAGGGAATTACTTGGCTCTAGGTTCAGGACGGTTGGATTGTGGATAATTTTCGAGTAAGCATGCCTGCAAGTGTACAGGGTCTTTGCACTGGATGTGAATTGACAATAGTACCATTTGTAAAACATGATGTTGATAATGAGGTTAATCTTTTGAATATGTGTAAAATTCATGGGTTAATGAATGAAAGAACAAGGACCACCAACAATCGTTCACGATTTTCTGTCTGAGATAGGAGAGCTCTACAAACCTAAGTACTAAGGTTAAGTGGGAAGTAGACATAACCTAACCTCAGTAACCTAGTAGTGCGTCATCCCACCTTATTTCGGCTTCTCGCTTTGCTCGTTCTTCCCTCTTAACTCAGCACTCCCCATTAACTACCACAACCGTGCTCCGCGCGGCCCGCCAGTCTCACCTGTAGGTTAATAATGGATTTCCACAAGTAATTGCGGTTCCTTCTGTAACGAACCAAAATTTCTGGTTTCGCTCCGCTGCAGACATTTTAATACTTTAACAAATTGTGTCATTTTCATCTCCCATAATAGCTATTTAGTTAAGAAGAAAAGGAAAGTATGTATACTGTTGTTGATAGAAAGTGTAACAAAAAAATCTAATGATGTAACGAAGAACTGATAGTGGAAAGCGTCGTTAAATTTATGTACTTCACGGACCGATAAATCTTGTGATATTTTGTATATTCCTATTAATGGTTATTATTGATTAGTGTCCTGTGTATAGATTGTGATATGAATAAGATGGAAGCTATATCTGAGTAAATAAGTTTCGGGTCCCCTCAACTACTTCATCTCACCTTACGATGTGTTAAGTGATCATCTAATACTTACTTATATATGCATGCGTTCGTCTGCAAATTAAGTTAATAAAATGCATATAATATGGTCTATTTGTGATAACGCCAAACTGTATTTTATTTTGTTAGTTGAGGCTTGAAGTAATGTACCGTATACTTGTATATTATCTGATATGTATGAGATGGCTGATATGAATATAGAGTCGACGAGTGGTTGTATAGTATATATGGATTCCACCTATAAAGAGTATTTTGAGTTCGAGCCAAATGTATGTCGAACTGAATCAAGTGGAAGTTGGTGTTAGAATCCCGAATAATAATAATCACAATGTTGACCTAATCTTAAATATCGCCACTATATATATATACAGATAGTTTTTAAAGGTGAATGTACGCGTCTTTGCAAGTCTACTCCTATATAGTTTACGTCATTGACGATCTATTCCTTAAGAAGCGCTGTATAGTATAACATATGTTAAACCGCCATAATTGCCTTCAGGGGTTCCAATCCAGAGCGAACCAGAAAATGCGATATCCGTAAACCGTAAACTAAACTTCTGATTTTTTTTAGTGTTATACTTCCTCATACTCCCGCCCTCGAGGTAACGTAACAGAACATAAAATGAGTAAAGTTTAGGTAGAAATTGATGATTGCAGATTTTATTATGGTTTTTGCTGAAAATTACGTGGACGGTAACTTTGAAGTAATTCTCTTGTTTACAATTACAGTTGTATTTTTTTAAAAATATTAATAGTAAATTGTTGTTTAAAATCTTAAATTAAACTCGTTTTATATAAATGAACCACCTGCACACTATAGCAAGAAGACACATACCAAAACAGCTAAAAAAGTATTATAATGTTATTCAAAGCTACACTGAGAAAAAATGCATGTGTAATATCTTATGTTACATTTGTAAATCCTGTAGGTTTTGGATTTAACGTACAACAAACGTATAACTGAAAACGCACGTTTTATAATACTTTCTGTATAAGTGTTCCATCTGTATGCATTTTCCGTATGAAACAATATAGGTGGTCAGGATCTCACATACAAATGGACGTATATAACATATAGCTGACGAAGGTAATATACATATATGCATGTAATATAAGGAAGACTGTTAGATATCAGACATCCTGCAACGGCATGATGTAACACCTAAAGGTAGTACCTATGTAGTATACGGATAACGTATGCTCCGTTCTGACTTTTGTAATAAGCAAGATGATTCCGTATATTTGTACAATATACCACTTTCCGGAGAACGGATTTTTCACAATGTAAGTAAAGCGCTAAACCCATCTTGTATCGAATAAAAGCATCACTGCTTCTTTCATGTTGAATTACAACATTATTACGCGTACGAGACTAAGAAAAAGTTCCAATTTACAACGTTTTTTAAATGAAAACTAGCTACTTCCACGGGATCCCCACCCCAAGTACAATACAAAACATTCTGCTACTTAATTTCTCCTCTAAATCTTACAAATTTGTATTAGTCCATGCTCCACAACCGTGAATTTAATCCTTAAACTTTAAAAATGTTCACTTGCTCAGTTACTCATCTAGTTAAGGTAACTTAGCTTAACTGGATTCTTCTACGAGAACAAACATATGAATGTCTTTGCAACCATTACTTTTTCGGTGAATGTCCCACCACAGTTCTTTTTTTACATATCACACCACACTAATTTACTAGAATCAATCGCCTTTAACGGAACTCGGAGCTCTTAATTCACTTCACAACTAATTGTTCCACAATTAATATAAGGTTTGCTGTTGACGAGGATTTTGCAGTGCATGTATGTACTACAACTATATAATAGAATAACAATAACCTACTGAAGTTACTGCAATCGACAAGAGATAAACGCTTTGTTCCTGCTCCCTTTTTTTGATTTGGTTTGCGGTAAGCACTTCACACTTCGTCTCCCACCTCCCAGATTGCTATTACAACTGTGGCTTGAAGTACGAGGGCTATCCAGAAAGTAGATTACGTTTTGGAATAAAAAATCAACAAAGTATAGGAAACAAATTTTATTATATACAGATGAAAGCCACACACAAATACTACTTTTCGACATAGTCACCATTCAAATTAAGGCATTTATCGTAGCGATGTACGAGCTTGGAAATTCCTTCGTCGAAAAATTCGGCCGCCTGCGACTTCAACCACTTCGTTACCTCTTCTTGCAGCTGTTCGTCGTCATCAAAACGCTGCATAGCCAGCCACTTCTTCATTGCTGGGAATAGGTGGAAGTCGCTCGGTGCCAGGTCGGGACTGTACGGCGGATGAGGAAACAACTCCCACTGAAAAGATTCAAGAACTTCACGCGTGACATTTGCCGTGTGGGGCCGGGCGTTGTCGTGAATCAACAAGATCTTAGAGCTCAACATTCCTCTGCGCTTGTTTTGAATTGCTCTTCTGAGGTTTTGCAGAGTTTGGCAATACCTTTGAGCGTTTATTGTAGTGCCTCTTTCCAGGAAGTCCACCAAAATCACACCTTTTCTGTCCCAAAAAACAGTCGCCATCATCTTCCTTGCCGACATTGTTTGCATGCATTTCTTGGGTTTTTGGGGAGAACCTGTGTGCCCCCACTGCATTGATTGCAATTTCGTTTCACAGTTCACGTGTTTCACCCATGTTTCGTCACCAGTAACGATGCGATCGAGTAAAGAGTCACCATCCTTATTGTAGGCGTCCAAAAAGTGCAACGCTGCAGCCATTCGCTGATTTTTGTGGTCCTCTGTCAAGATTTTTGGAATCCATCTTGCACAAAACTTGTGGTAACCAAGCTTTTCGCTGATGATTTCGTGCAACAAACTTCGCGAAATTTGTGGAAAACTCAAAGAAAGTTCTGTTATTGTGAGCTTTCGATTTTCACGGAGTTTAACATCGACTTTTTCGACAAGTTCGGCAGTCACTTTGCTGGGTCTCCCACTTCGATCTTCGTCGTGAACATTGGTTCGGCCATTTTTAAATCTTATGACCCACTGTCGCACTCCACCTTCAGTGATAATGTTGTCCCCATACACTTCACAGAGCTGCCGATAGATTTCTATCGGTTTACAGTTTTTTGCTGTCAGAAACCTTATTACTGCACGCACCTCGCAGCTCGCGGGATTTTCAATTAACGCAGACATTTCAAACCGTCACAGTATCTTAACGGAGCACAGCACGAACCTCTCACTAGCACGGCTAGATGCCGACTGAGCTGCGCAACGCTCTGACCCCAAGATGGCCGCGCTAGCCCCGCCCCTAGCGGACACAGACGAAAACGTAATCTACTTTCTGGATAGCCCTCGTATTATGAACATATTCTTTCTTTTCGGAAAACTTGCTTCAATATGTATTGTGTGATTTCATATCGAGATTCAAGAAGACTGATAAACTTTAACTCCTTTAAAATATGTTTAGAAGTGTTCGTCAAATAGTTAAAATGGAAAAATTCTTGGAATAATGTCTTTTATATTGCATTTTATTCTTAGTGTTTACACATAAAATTAATCGAGATTTTTTGCAACCCTTCCGTGAAAATTTTAGGGGGCCAGTAAAAATGTAGGGGGCGGCCCCCTTGCTCCCCCGTGGATGCGAGCCTGGGTATTGAAGCCACGTATGAAAGACTTAAGTTTATGAATAACTACTATAATACTAAGTTTTCTTTGACATCTCAAAAGATGAGATATGATGTATAATTAATTGTAATACGTTTCAGCACGTCTTTCTCTGTTATAAAAGATAACAGTGACTGTGTAGGATTGTAGAAGTGGCATATAGAGAAATATCCGCACCGCGTACTTTCGTTTAAATCACGATTTCCTTAAGGGAAGAGAAAACATGTCGTTTCTCTCCAATTAAATTTAAAATTTTCTCTGTGGCTTATTAATGATTAAAATGATTATAGTATTTTTTTCGGTCGAGAATAGCTACTTCAGAGTAAGTCTATCACCGTTAATTACCTTCATCATCATTATCCCAAAGGAAGTAAACTACAGGTATCGTCACATGGAAATTAAGAAAGCGTCCCTACATCATGTTCACCTTTAAACAGAATCATAGAATCTCATTTGAAATCAGTGAGTGATCAAATCAAACCATCATGTCATCTGGAAGTGATTCATCATCAGACTGACATCAAACAGTCAGCCAGAAGAAAGTCTTCGCTGTATCTTCAATTGACTTCCATCAGTCTGCAAATTCTTGAGTATTTGTATTCTTGGACTTGGTTCAACAATATAAGTTGTTCTTAACAGAGTGTGTATAACATCAAGAAATCAATTGAACTCTAAATAAGCCCAATGAACGTTGTGAATTTTGGAAGTTCAACAACCAAGCACATGTCAAATAAGGGCCAATATTTAGAAAAAAATAAGAAAAGCATGCATGACACAGCTTTCCGTATACCTTAAGTGGAAAAACCCTCCGGGTCATTGAAACTCTTTGTCACTTATCCAGGTGAAAAAAAGAAGTCGCTGAAGACAAAGTAGGGCCTGTAACAAGAATTATTGAATTATTTCCATCAAAATCTTTCCATTAGCTCCACAGTACGAGCAGTTGTGTGTGGACGACCATTGTCATGGATCAGAAAAATTCTAGAGAGTAGCATTCTTCTTCGTTAATTTTGGATGGCATGTCCTAGATTATTCAATGTTTGGCTATACATATCTGCTGTAATAGTTCATCCTGGTCCAAGAATTCCACAAGAATCATATTCTTTTGGTCCCAAAACACGGTTGCCAGAATTTTTTGAACTGGTGATATTTTTTTTTGGATTTCCTCGTTCAGGAGAACCAGAGTGCCGCTATTGCATTGACTGATGCTTCGACTTACCAGTAGAATACAATATCCAGTTTTCAACCGCCATCACTATGTGACAAAAGAGGTCATCTCCATCTTCCACCAGACGACCAAAAAAGCGCACATAGCAGTTAGATTTTGTCTTTGTTCTTTGTAAGTTTGTCGGCATTTTCAATACCCATCTCGCACACAGTTAGTGTTAACCCAAATTGTAATTCACAACACGATTCACTGGTTTTGCATATACTTCTGGAAACATTTTGGCGAGTTCAATTATTGTGAATCGGTGATTGGGTCACACGTTCTCGTTAACAAGTTCCACCAGATCGTCCGTCAGAACACTAAGCCTTTCGCTACGTTCATCGTTATGTACATTAGAACGCCCTTCCCAAAATTCTCTGCACCATTGCCTGACCTTCCTTTTACTCATTAATGTCGGTCCTTAAATGGCACACAATTCTCGATGGATGCTAGCTGCATTCTGTCCTTTGCCGTTAAGAAATTGTATAACAGATCTCACTTCACATTTAGCGGGGTTTTCTATTGCAGCAGCCATTTCACCTTACTGCTACTCGTGCATATGCAACTCTTTCAAACGATTCTATCTCTGTTGTAGTCACAAATACTAAGCACACACGTAAGCATGCTCAACTTGCTCAATGTTGCCAACCCCGCGTAATAAATTATAGGCTTTTTTTTTTTACATGTGCCTCGTAACAACAAGTAAGAACCTTATACTTAAGTATTACCTGACCAGGATAGCAGTGCGGTTTTGGGGGGATGGCGCTGCTGTTGTGTTTACATCAGTTTCTTGGCACGCGCGGTGAGACAGGGGAGCGGAGAGTTGCACTATGCAGTGTATCCAACGGTTTTTAAAAGTTGCAGTTTAGATGTTATGCATGGCCTAATCTATTTCCGCTGAATAAAGAACGCTAAGTTATGTGATTGTAGTGAACCATTCCTGCAATAATGCAGATGTATTGTGAATAGTGATATGTGAATGGAAACCACCAATTTAAGAACAACACAGCACAATTGACAATTCAGTGAGGTTCTCGTGTATAAAAGGATTGTATAAAAATTGATTACGTTTTATTCGATGTCATTAATAAAACAGGAGCAACCTGCAAAACGCCGCTCTCGTTAGTTTGTTCGCAAGTTAATATGGAGTTATATTTTTTGTTGTTGATGTTTTTTTGTTTCTTACTTAAGATGTTCTGCAAATAACTTCAATAACTTTTGAAACTGTTTGTCTTAACTTGAGCCAAGGGCGGATACAAGCTGAATGTTTGGGGAGGTGGTCGTTTGAAGTCAAATCAAGGTAAGACAACAAAAAAATGTAAAACAACTTTAGAAAATGAGAAGTAGCTATTGTCTGCAATTTCTAGAAAAGAAATGGCCACCTGCGATTTTGAAGGTGGGCATTTTTTGAGCAAGAACGCCAATGTAAGTAATTTCTTGCAATTTATTATTTGACTTCTGCAACGTAAAACAAAAAAAAAGTAAGGCCTTCCTATTTTAGGTTTTATTTTACATTTATAATACAAAGGTGAAAATTCTTATGTTTTATTTTTAAAATTAAAAAAAAATCTATTCTGGGGGCAATCGCCCCAATCCCCCCCCCTGAATCTACCCCTGACTTGAGCATATGCGTGAAGTGGTTTATTACGAACAGGACAAAAATCACTGTGATAGATTGATTACAAGTAATCCGGATAGAAATACTGCTGCTTGCATTTTAGCTCCAAAACCGGCCGCCCGCACTCGTTCGCTGGTCAGGCAATACCAATTTTAACAAACTACTAGCGATGTTGACGTGAAATGTACACAGTGATTCCGTGCAAAATCATTTGCCTACTTCTTTCTGCTATTCAGATTCAATTTAAAATAGGCGACGGTTTCAGAATTATTTTTTAGAATTTATGTTGTACTACTGCTTCTACGTCCTAAAACGAGAATTTCATGTATATTTCACTTACAATCGCCTTAGAAATTCTACTCTAGCTGTCATATTTGCTTAAAGAACTCTCATTTTCTTTCTTTTTCTCTCTACCAACAACCTTTAATAATTAGCCCTATGAATCTTATAATCAAATTTATTAACACAATAATTTTCAGTTTTGTCAGTTGGTCTTTAGATAATCGTGAGGGTGATAGTAGCGAGCATGTGTCACAAAATAATACATAGATCCAGAAAATAGTACTATTTCGCTCTTTTTAAGATTGCATACTTTTATCAAATATATGTGAACCACGGTTATAAAAGAAAAATATACATACCATTCCCGGGAATAATTGTTTCTGAATACCTGTACTAAAAATAATGAAAAAGTATTTAATGATTTAAAAGCTGTTTATGTTAATTTCTCTGTTGAAAGAAATTTGCTTGTTTGTGAGTAAATGAGTACATTTGATATGTGAATTTGTTTAGAAGCATAACAATAACATTTACTCGAATATTATTATATATTGCAGATGTACATATATATTTCCAAGTTTCATAGACTGGACGGAAAATAAAAATGTTGCACGTATGAAATCTTACATTATGTCGTTGCTGAATAAGCCTATAATAAATTTTACAATATGAGTAAGAGTTTGCGGTAAGTTATGAGAAATGTGGAAAAGCATAGTGAAATCTGGCGTTAGAGACGCTTCATATTTTGTTGCACCGCAAAGAAGAAAAAAATTCGGAGTTACAATGATTTATATTTGTCTCGTTCTTTCAGTCCGATAGAAAAACAGTTGCTAGATAGCTTTCCAAGATCACAACAAGGCAAATAAATAATAATAAAAAAAGTTTCGGAACCGTCTGTGCTATACACACAGCCACATACACGCACACACATGATCCCGTCTCATGAAATATCTTGGGTGTATATATATATATATATATATATATATATATATATATATATATATATATATATATAAAGATTAAAATATATAGTCCTATTTGGAAGCGCAAACTGAATTCGAGGCCGGGCAGTCACTCCTTCGGGGTCTTAGAAGCGAAACTTCTGAGTCTTATGAGAGAAATGGAAGCGTGACGTCACGCACTAGATTTACCGGAGAAACATTAGGAAACAACCAATAAAGTGGAAAGAATAAAAACATAGGGTTGGAGAACATGACGTGGAAAAATATAGCCAAAGAACGATGATTAAAAGAGGAAGTTATTCCCAAATCAAGTTTACATTCGTCTGAATACAAGTTATGTTTTTGAAAAGAAAGATTGAATTGAATTGATTCTTCGAGTTCAGTAATTTAATAAGAAATACAGTAAAACTCGTGACTTTTTGTCCATCGCAATAACCAGCTGAAATTATATATATACACACTTTCTGCAACAGACTTTACGGATTGACGTAGTGACGACGCCAGAGGAGTGGCAAGGGGGTGAGCACCCCCCTAGTACCAACTCCTGCCCCCCAGACTCCTATAATCTTAAAACATTCTACATATGATATTTTATACGTATCAGAACCAATTTAATTGTCAAATTGTACTATTCCTGCATTTACTATGTGCAGATTAATTCTCAAGTTTTCTTCTTTGAGCGTCTGGGTATGCACGTATCTTTCTTATCTAATTTAGCGCTTGAAGCAAACGGGACCCTTTTTTCGTTTAATTCTTGTAGTATGTGACGAGTCAAACACGATGATATCAAAATTATCAAAAATGCACAAGGGAAACATGGGTAATTTGTAAAATCAAGTGGAAGGAGCAGACTGGGTTTCATCTTCTTTCGGTGATTATTGTAAGAAGTGACAAGAGTAGCAAGATGGTAACTAAATTATTGAAATTGCAATGGGGAAACATGGGTAACTTGGGTAATTTTGTAGTTCAGTACGTAAATCAAGTGGAGGGAGCAGACTGGGCTCCATCTTTTTTCGCTTGACTCTTGTAGTGTGTGACGAGTCAAACACGACGGTACCAAAATTTTCGAAACTGCACCGGGGGAACATGAGTAATTTGGATAATTTTGTAGTTCGGTATGTGAAATCAAGTGGAGAGAGCAGCGTAGGTCTCGTGTTTTATCGGTGATTCTGGTAGCAAGTGACAAGAGAAACACCATGTTAACAAAGTTTTGTAAATTCCAAATCGAAAATATAGATAATTTGGTTAATTTGGTTTTTCGATATCTAAAATCAAGTGGAAGGAGCAACCTGGGTCCAATTTTTCCTCGGCGATTCTTGTAGCAAGTGACAAGAAAAGCACCATGGTAATAAAATTTTGGAAATTGCACCGGGGGAACATTGGCAATTTGGATATTTTTTGAAATTTTATATGTAAAATAAAATGGAGGGAGCAGTAGGGTTACCATCCGTCCGGGTTTGCCCCGGCCATTCCGGGAATTAAACAATTCGTTTGGAGTCCGGAGCTACATCTACTCCGGATGCCAAATGTCCGGGAATATGAAAATTTATAAATCTACATTTCATATCCGTATCGTAGTATGTAAGCCGTAGTGGTTTAAACAGGCATTACCAAATATTTTCATAATTCCTGTCCCTAATTTCCTGCTTCAGAAATTTTATATACCGCTTGCCTTTTTCTAAATTAATGAATTGGTTTGTTCTTTATTCGGAGATTTACTATGTGGTTGGCACCACTAACGCATGCTCCAAATAGGTTATTTTTCTTTCCATTTTGTGCCACAACAAAACCTACTTTCCATTATCGATTGTAACTGACAGAAATAGTGAAGCAGCAATTTTTATCATTATTCTTCTAAACACGGAATCCCTTTCCAACGAAATGACGTTAGCATTAATCTATTAAAATAAATCTGTAGTTCTAAGAGGGACCGCGGTGGCTCAGTGGTAGAGCGTTTACCTCTGGTGCATGGGGTCCTGAGTTCAAACCCTGCTCCCGCAAAGTGAACTTTGTGGTGGACAAACACTGTGTGCGTTGATTTAATCGGGGTTCTCCCGTTTCCTCCCACTTTCTTCATTCCACCATCTCATTCATTCTTCATCATCACCGTCTCCTTTAGCCTAACCGGCATAATCGTGGAACTTTAAACTCAAAAATTTCATTTCATTTTGTAAGAAAATATAGTTACTCATGTAACGTTTGAAGTGACTTGCACATGGAAGTGAGGATGATCGACTGAGATGGATAGTTCGTTAGGTTGTTCCTCAGTTTGTGTAAAGTACGACGGAAAGTGTTAAGAACAAAGCTGGAAGACTAGTTTTTAACTGTTGTTTGTTTTAAATATGTGTCCTGATAGTAAAATTGCTTCAGTGAAAGTTCTGTGCTATTGAAATTTGGCCTTCTAGTTAGGTATACGTCTTTCAGTGAACAGCAGTAGGCCTATTAGTTCTTCTTGTTGACGATTTATGTAATGCAAGCTTGCACACATTCTCGACTATTTATTGTGTTCAGTTCAGACTGTATTGTGTAAAATATCAAAAGTTGAGAGAATTTTTGAAAGTAATAGTGACGGTAGTGATAGTGGCATTTCTTGCACTTCGTCTGGAAAAAGAAAAAGAAAATGTTCGTATAATAAAGCATGGGAAAAATCACATACCTGGTTGTGTATTGAAGACAATCGTAAAAGCGCAAATTGCATGGTATGTTTAAGTACATTTCTAATCAAATGGGATGGTCTGAAAACCCTGAAAGTGCATGAACTATCTCAGAAACATTAAATAAAAGCACGGAGTGCGACAGAAAGTAAAATGTTGACTAATTTCTTTGTACAGAAGAACACCATTGAATAAAATAAGGTGACTGCTGCTGAAGTTGCCAAAGTATTTCATCATACTTAGCACTCTTGTCTCTCAATGGACTGTAACTTTAAACTTGCTTGGAAATACTTCCCAGATTCAAATAGTGTAAATTGTCCTATGATCGAACAAAATGCGAGAGTATAGTTTGCAATGTTTTAGCGCCTAATTCGGTGAAAATCATTTATGAAAAATTGGGCAATTCCTATTTTTCAATTTCAAATGATGCATCTAACAGAAAGAATCAAGAGCATTTCCCTCCTTGTATACAATTTTATTCTAAGTATGGAATTTGTACCCGAGTTCTAGATTTTTACGAAAACAGCAATGAAACTTCCGGCGCAATTGCAGATGGCATAAGAACTATTTTAAAAAGAACAGTTTCAATATCAGAAATGCAACTGCACACACGGCATATAATGCAGCTGTTAATTATGGGAAACAAAGATTGGTTTACCAAAACTTAAAGAAAAGCAATTCTAACTTGATTGCTGCAAACTGCAATTGTCATGTTATACACAATGTAGCTACATAAGCCGGCAAAGCACGTGGTGCCATGGATGTTGAAACACTTTCTATTAAAATATATAATTAATTCTCAATTTCAGCAAATTCAGTGGTAGAGCGTTTACCTCCTGTGCTTGGGGTCCCCGATTCGATCCCAGCTCGCGCCGTGTGGACTTTGTGGTGGACAAACACCGTGCTCGTGGGTTTTCTCGGGTTCTCCCGTTTCCTCCCACTTTCTTCATTCCACCATTTCACTCATTTCTCATTATCACCGTCTCCTTTAGCCTAACCGGCATAACCGTAGGACGTTAAACTTTGAATAAGATTTCATTTCATTTTTTCAATTTCAGCAAAAATGTGGCAAAGTTAAAGAAATTTTATGAGGTTGTTGAGTCAGAATGGCAAAATATTTTGAGTAAGGTACCAATCAGGTGGCTTTCTCTTTATCCTGCTCTGACTTGTCTGTTGGAAAAATTGCCCGCCAGTAAGTCTTATTTTATTATTATTATTATTATTATTATTATTATTATTATTATTATTATTATTATTATTATTATTATTATTATTATTATTATTATTATTATTATTTAGTTTGGGCAAAGAAGAATTTGATCCGCTAATTTGGAAATTTGTTTCCAGTGGTTCCAAAAGTGATAACTCAGTAACTTCAGATCAAGTATATCTGTATTTCTACCACAATGCTTTGGGCATTTTTCATAGCAGAATCCTGTTGCTTGAAGAAACACCTGTTCTCCTCCTGAGTTGTTTGAAACCATGGAAGGTTTGTTTGTTAAATAAACTTAAAGAAAGATTACACAATGAATTTTATGGTTTTAAGGTTAACCTGTATTTCAGAGAGCTTCTACATAAAGAAAATAATATCTTGAAGAGTAAATTTAATAGATTCTATCAGCACGCTATCGACTACTTACAGCAGTAGTTTGATTTCAGTGATGTAAATCCTTTCTATTGCTTTACAAGATTTAAGTTATCAACGATGCTGAAGTGGTCACATCGTGATAAAGAAGTTTAACCGAACATATACATGTGGATGCCCTATACTTTGAATTTGTTCGTTTAAAAAAAAAAGTCTCGCTGATATCATCTGCAGGGAAATAGATAGTTCAGGTGAAAATAAGTGGTACCTCTTGTTTCAGAAATATGGAAATGAAAATCTATGAGACTTGTACAAGTTGGTTCAGTTTGTGTTATGTATTCTAGGGATGGCCGGAACCGGTTCCTGGTGGGACACGTTTTCGCTTCTGAACGGATCCGGTTCGGGAACCGTGTTTTTGGATACAGGCCTGGAACAAGCTCCTAAGATCCAGTTCCGGAACCGGGTTTTTCGGATCCAGGTTTGGAACCGGTTATGAAAATCGGATCTCCACCGCCGGAACCGGAACTTTGTGGCCATTCTTACTCCAAATCCGAGCTGCTGGCAAGCTGTGAACAGTGTGCTAGATGAAATCGTGAAAGCGACAAGTAGGCGCCCAAGCAGCGGCCGCTTGTTTCATTTAGCTAAACAAACTGGGTAACTGGCAAACTCATTTGGTTGACTAAACAGGCAAACTGGCAAACTCATTTGGTAAAACACCCACTGGTGGAAAAAAACACTTTTTTCTTAGAGGCACAAGCTGATCAGGGCGGGGACCGGCACAAGCGCGTGGTCCTTTTTTCAGTGTTTTGAAGATAAATTTTGTACCTCCTTTTTGGGTCTTTGGTGGGCGTTGGATCCAGGTCTGAAACCGGTTCCTAAGGTCCGGTTCCGGTACCAGGTTTTTGAATCCAGGTCTGGAACCGGTTCCTAAGATCCGGCTCGGGAACCGGGTTTTCGAATCCTTGTCTAGAACTGGTTCCGGAACCGGTTCTGGAAACCGGCTCTCCAAGAACCGGTTCCGCCAGAACCGGAACTTTGTGGACATCCCTAATGTATTCCCGTTAGTAATGCTTTTTTTCCGAGCGAGTCGTTTCTGTTATGGGAAATATTTGGTCCGATATTCGCAATCGCCTAGATGTTAGTGTTCTGAAAGCACATACAGTGTTAAGTTAATTTTCTCAAAACTGCTCAGAATTTTATCACAAAAGCATCGTTTCTTGAAGCTGTAAAAAGGAACAGAAAGAATTCATTCAAGCATAAGCAAACTTAAATGGCAATTAACTTTATAAGTACTAATATCTTCTTTGAGATCATATTTGAAGTTACTTGGTAAGCATTTTAGTAATGTTTCACACAATGTGTATTAACAAAAGAGACACTGACCAAAGCTTAAAACTTTATTTTAAATTATAATTTGTAACTGTTTCGGATATCTAGCATATCCTTCTTCAGACACGATCGAAATTAATGAAAATACAGACATATATATAATTTCTATTACTCAGACTACAGGGATTTTCATTAATACGATTATATATATGTCTGTATTTTCATTAATTTCGATCGTGTCTGAAGAAGGATATGCTAGATATCCGAAACAGTTACAAATTATAATTTAACATAAAGTTTTAAGCTTTGGTGAGTGTCTCTTTTGTTAAAACAATTAATCCAAAGCCATGAATAATCTTACTAACAATGTGTATGTCTTACATAACTGAATTTAGTTCTATGTATACACGACTCCAAAAGTGCATTACCACCTGCAATTCTCCTTTTCCTGCAATAGCAGGCAACCCAAAAAGCTCGGCGATTGAGTTGGTTGCGAATTCGAAAGGCGTTGGACAAAACCTCAATTTTGTCACAAATATATCAGTGTGGCAAACTGCAAATAAGGGAATAAAACAAATTGTTAAGAATGACAATTTTATTATTGTGATGGAGTTGGATGACATCAAAAGTTACAAAATGATTTACTTAAGCAGTTCAAACAAGATGAATGGTAAGAAACAGATATCAGAAGAAAGCATTTCTCTCTTTCCCCCCGCCCCACCCAAAAAAAGAAACTCATAAAAAGAAAAAGTTACATAATATAAAAGTTTCATATGAAAACCTAACAGCACAAAAACAAATATCTACACGAAACGAAAAAGAGACAAACACAGAATAGGGGACACCAGTGGCGTAGCAGACTTGCGGTCTTCCCATGCAAGATAAAGAGACAAGACCCTAGTTGTAAACCCCATTGTTATAATAATAATAATAATAATTATTATTATTATTATTATTATTATTATTGTTATTATTATTATTATTAAAAAGTCGTTTCCTTTTCTAAATCTCTGACTCTGCCTCAGAGCATAAATGCATATAGCGATCATGTGTGCACCTTTTGTCAATTAGCAGTCCCAAAGGCCAAAAGGGATGGAAATCTCCAAGGAAGAGAAACAAAAAACTTTCTTACGGTAAATTCTAGTTCAAAGTTCGAAGTACTAGCTTTTCCACGTGATTTTTTGTTTCTTTGTTCAGGGAACAAGAAAGTTCTAGCGCCTAAGAAATTACATCATATAATATTGCAAATTTGCAAGTGGATGTATTTACATTGCAATGTTTGGTAATAAAGATATTATGATTAGAAAACAATCTAACAAAAAGTAAGTTTAATTTCTTCATCCATCGCAAGTCTTAGGGGACCTTTATACCTCGCATCCCCACTCCCTGAATATCGATATCGAAAATTTAGAATGATTATATTCATGTCCATATATTTGCGATATCGAATGTTGATATATGATAATATAGATATCGATGATAGCGATATATCGACATATCACAGGCCCAGATTCCGAGAGGTGATGCTTGAAATATACTGGAATCAACAATCAAATTCTAAATAAGTTTTTAATTTCCGTATCCAATGTTGAGGAGGAAGGGTGGGAATCTACTTAGCTACAGAGGCCATATCAATTGTGTTCTCAAACCAGCCATTACACCAGCTATTATCAAAGTGTTAAGTCAGCCATTGTCTGCGAGTTACCCCAGTTCCATTTGAAGTTTGAATTGAAAACCTGAATTACAAAACATCCCAAGTCCACTCTTTTTCTTCGTATTTTTCGTTTTCTGTTTTTTATGTTAGCATCTATGTTTCAGGGCTATTCACTTGCATAATACGTAAGTCCAAGTCAAAAAAAATCAAAATAATTTCAGCTAAACAAAATAGCATTCCAAGTATAATCTTCTTGTCTTTCTTCTAAAAACAAAAAAGTACTCCGGTGGACTTCAGATGTTCTGCAATTCAGATCTTCAATTTAATTTACGGTCTTTAACCATCTTTAACTCGCAGGCTCCTTGCTTTCATAAAAAGTATTTGTTGTGTAGATTAAAATCAAAAATGAATTAATCTATATTCTTGGGAACTTATTGTTGCACCAACACACATATATACAGGGTATAACAAAAAGGTACGGCAAAATTTCAGAGGTGGATTCCTTATGGGTAGACAAGCAAAATCGTTCATATGACCATATGTCGGGAAATGTATCATTACAGAGTTAAGGCCATTGAGCCGCCTAATGGTGGAAATAGTCATATTCTGGTCGCTCCTTAATGTGACTCAATTTAAACCTCAATAACTCAGACCCTAATTAACCTAGGAAGATATTTTTGATATCTGTGTACTTCTAAAGGACGATGCTTTCCGCCTGTATATATATATGGTGAGTCAAAAGTCTTGGACACCTGCATAAGTTTTAAAATCGACGGGAAAAGTAAAAAGTGATGATGGGAAAAGAGGTTTGATGAGGGGCTGCAACTTTTGGAGTGTATGTCATTCATGGCCACCATCTCGAAATCCGCCATTTTGGATTCAAGTCTTTTTTTAAATTGGAAAGTGTATGTGACATCAAATAACACTAGCTTGAGCTCAGAAATTTAGTGGTGTAATTTGTTTTTTTCTATCTTGTACAGTTTAGAAGTTATTAATGTTCAAAAGTGGGAAATTACCTTGATACTGACCCAGTTCTCTCTGTTTCAGGTGATCTAAAATAGGTCTGACACGTGAACAGAAGATCGGAACCATCCTTATATCAGTGGAACGCAGCTACCGAACAATAGCAGCTGACTACAACCGACGGCACTCAGACAGAGAACCGGTATCGCACAGCACGGTGGCTCACGTGATCACCAAATTCCGAGAGACGGGCTCTATTCAAGATAGGGCACGTAGTGGGCGACCAAAGACTGCCACCAATGACGAAACTGCAACGGTGGTTGTTGCGTCGTTTGTGAAAAGTCCTACACGAAGTACCCGTCGTGTCTCCCTAGCATGTCCAATAAGCCAATCCTCCGTTATCCGGATATTGCACACCAATCAGTGGCATCCTTACAAGCTGCACATGCAACATAAACTGAACGAGGATGACCCTGATCGCCGGTTGGAGTTCTGCATGTGGGCTACTGAAGAACACGAACTGGATCCTGCGTTTGTCAAGGGCATATTGTTCAGTGACGAGGCGTATCTCACTTTGAACGGGGAGGTTAATCGACATAATTGTCGACACTTGTGTGACGCAAATCCGATCTGGGTTGACCTGAGTCGAGAACATAGTCCAGCGAAGGTGATGGTTTGGTGTGGCATATGGGACACCCGCATCATTGAGCCATTTTTCATTTACAACACCTTAACTGCACCACAGTATCTGATGCTGTTGCAGACCTTTGTGTTCCCTGCCACACTGAACGCTGACGGCATTTTCCCATCTTATTTTCAGCACGATGGACCCCTCCACACTATAGACTTGGTGTCCGTCAATGGTTGGATGAACAACTGCCACGGAAGTGAATTGGTCGCCGTGGTCCCGTGGGGTGGCTGCCCAGATCCCCTGACTTAACGCCCCTTGATTTTTATCTATGGGGACATCTTAAGCAGATAGTGTATGATGAACAATTCGTGATTTGAGACACCTGGAGGAACTCATCCAACAAGCCTGTGACCAAACTTCAGGAGACATCTCCTCCGTGTGAGACTCTAGTCAGAGTGGTTGCAGGGACTACAGTTGTGCATTGCACGAAATGGATAACACGTAGAACATGTGTTGTAGCATTCAGTATCAAGGTAATTTCCCACCTTTGAACATTAATAACTTCTAAACTGTACTAGATAGGAAAAACAAATTACACCACTAAATTCCTGAGCTCAAGCTAGTGTTATTTGATGGGTCATACACCCCCCTCCCATTTAAAAAAATGACGTGAAGACAAAATGGCAAGATTTCAAGATGACATACACTTCAAAAGTTGCGGCGCCTCATCAAACGTCTGTTCCCATCATTACTTTTTACTTTTCCCGTCGATTTTCACTTATGCAGATGTTCAAGGACTTTTGACTTACCCTGTATATTTTATGTATGGGTGGGAGTACCACGGTGGACATGGGAGGGTAATTACTTGTTTTTTGTTTGATTTTTGCATCAGCATTTTGGAGATGGCATTCCTTGGGGATACACTCATAAAATGCATATCAGCGGAAAGCTTAAGTTTTGCAGAACACGTTGCTACTAAAATTACATTCCTATCTTAATCAGAGTTTGATATATTGAGGTTTAAATTGAGACACATTAAGGAGCGACCAGAATGTGTCTAGTTCACACCAGTAGTCGGCTCAAAGGCCGTAATTCTGGAACGATGCATTTCCCGACAGATGGTCATCGGAACGTTTTTGCTTGTCTACCAATAAGGAATCCACCCATGAAGTTTTGTCGTACCTTTTAGTTACATCCTCTATATACAAGATCCGTTTTTTTGATTAACGAAATCACTCTTTTTTCCTCAAACAATTTACAAAAAGGGTCTTGAATGAGGTGGTCGCACTAGTAATGACATCCCGTAGCGTCGTTACGTAACACACACAGTATAAATAAAGCTTCAAAACCACAAATTGCAAGTTCTGCCGCAGATAATTCGGTAAGGTGTCTGCTTGTTGAGTGGGCAACCCAGATTCATATCACGGCTGGTACGGTTTGCTTTTTTTCCCTTTCAAAATACGTTTCTATATGTTTATATTTCTTCTTAATAATTTTTTTCTTGCAATCTTAAATTAGTCGGGGTTAAGTAGTCAGAAGATTAAAATACATGTATGACTACTTTATTCGTGTGTGTGTACTCATATATATATCTTTACATATTTGTTTCTTTCTAGGGACCGCGGCGGCTCAGTGGTAGAGCGTTCAACTCTGGTGCTTGGGGTCCGGGTTCGATCCCAGTCCCCGAGAAGTGAACTTTGTGGTGGACAAACACCATGTGCGTGGGTTTTCTCGGGGTTCTCCCGTTTTCCCGCTTTGTTCATTCCACCATTTCATTCATTACTCATCATCACCGTCTCCTTTAGCCTAACCGGCATAATCGTGGGACGTAAAACCCAAAGATTTCATTAGTTTCTTCCTTTAAACTAGTGTTGCCACGAAACCAGACAGAAACCTTTGATACGAGACACGAGACGAGACAGACTACTTGTTTCGTCTCGTTTCCGAGACGAGACGAGACGTCTCTTGAAATTCCTCGTATAGTCTCATATCTCAAAAATGAAAAGACAGTTTTTGAAATTGTTTAAAAATTTATTAACTCGGAATAAATTATTCCCTTCGAAAGTATACCAGCGTTTATTATTTCAAATGAGGACTATCCTAAAAGAACAAGGAAGACCTAAAGTTATTTTTTAAATGATTCTTACAAACAGCTTTCATTTCTATTTTCCAACCGATTCAAGTTTAAATATTTAGTGATACTCTTCCAGATTGAAGTAAAATGTTAAACCATTCTTTGAGGTCAGTGTTTCAGAATATTTCACTCCGAGGACTGGTGGTTATATCTATGTATAAAATCCTTTATAGAAATACAAGTTCTCTTAATGCCAGTTTCATCAGCAACTAACCATTGTTCATGAGTTTTCTCGTTCCGAACAAAGACAGAAACGTGTAGGCCTTTTCCTGTACTGAGTTTGAAAGGATGCTGGTTTGACAATAAAATTTAGTTTCGTTTTATTGTTTTATGATGTTATTCGAACCAAAGTCATTTTTGAAATCAGAAAATCACATGGGCCTTCTTATATTTTGAAGTGGTGCCAGAGGTTTTGAAAAAAGGATTTCAGAATAAGTGGGGAAGGCTTGCCTTTCGACTGTACCGACGATATTGACAAATATTCCTGTCGTAATAATTCATTACTGGACACCATTGGCGCCCGAAGAATTTGTAAGGGGGTCATCTCCTTGATTGCTATATTACGCCTGATATTTCATATACGTTGTTTGCTATATTACACATATATTTTTGTGAGCAAGGGCGGCCGGGCCCCTTCCCCCTCCCTTCGGGCGCCCTTGGTCGAAACTAAGTAGTCGTTGTTTTAAGCAGTGTTTCTTCCAGACATGTTTTTGGGGTGCTGCCCCCTGGAACTCTAAGAGCACCCCCCACGGGGAGACCAAAATAATACATCTATAATAGAATAATACCAGCAGTACCCCCGGAATCCTAAATATACCCTCCCAGGAACATTTTTTCTGAAAGAAACACTGATTGGAAGATTGTAGTCGTGTTGTGTGTTGTGCTGATAACCAAACAAAAGTGGTTAAAAGCTGTAATTTTAACCACTTTGTATAACAGCTCCTTTTTGTGGGCCTCATCCGCTCTAGTGTTGCCACGAGACGAGACATTTCTCGTGTCTCGTCTCACGAGACTAGACAGCTTGAAGTTTTCTCTCGTCTCATCTCGCGTGGAAACACTACTTTCGACCATGTGGGTTACTGCCTCGATCTTGGAAATGTCCTCGAAGGGATTGTGCTATGAATAACAGATTTTATTCGAACTAATTGACTGACTTCGATGCAACATTGTTCCAATTTCGCCTATTCGCAATGTAATGGAATAGACAAACATACGTTTATATGGTTACATGAAGGCGGTCCCGTGTTCGATTCCTGGTAGGGGCACTCGGTCGAAAAATTTAAAAGTTTTTCAGGCCAGTCACCTTGAATGAGATTTTCCTTGATTTTCCACATTCACACCAGGAAGATGCCAGGGTGATACCTTAGGTTTCAGATCACTTCCTTTCTTCCCCAATCCTTTCTTCCTTCCCTTTCCCGGAAAAGTGTGTTCGCCTAGAGATGTCATCCCTCGAACGTAACGGGTTAAATGGTCTCAGATGCCGAAAGCCCAGAAATCTAAATCCTAAATCCTAAATTTACAAAGTTACTTCTGGGAAACATTGTTCTTTCATATTTCAATTTATATTTCAATATATATTTCTATATATTGATATTTATTATTATTAATTGCTTTCTTGCATCTTTCCTACATTATTCTAGATTAGTTACCATCGGTTAGTTTAGTCACATTATGTATAGTTAAATACGGTTACGTATGTTTACCGTTTTTCTTTTTTTCAAAATACATTCCTATCTGATCACATGTATTATTAATAATTTATTTGTTGCATTTTTTAAATAATTTATTTCATACACACAACAGATAAAACAACTCATACATTTTAATTACACAGCACATAGTTCTTTGACATGGAGGGAAATCTCCTTTGGCTATAGGAGCATATAGTATTACCAATGGGGATTTCCCTCATCCCCCTTGTAATTCGCACATCGTCAACAGATATAGAACATTGTTGAACATTTCTTGAACCACTTCATCACACTCCTGGCCTTGTGATATGGTGCATTATTTTGTCGACAAATGCCACTACCGTTGGGAAACATGGTCGTCATCAAGGGGTGTACGTAGTCTGCAAGCAGTGTGCGATACGCGTCGGCCGTCATTGTGCCTTTCTCGAGCTATACTAGATACATGCTCACGTGTATGTCCCCCAGAGCATTATTATTATTATTATTATTATTATTATTATTATTATTATTATTATTATTATTATTTTTATTATTATTATTATTATTATTATTATATTTGAAGTACAATCAAATATCACGACATTAATTATTAGTTTTAATTAACGGAATTGAGCTGAAAATTAAATCTTGATTTCGAAAGATTAACCATTAAGTTTATGCGTTCGGTACCTTTCTAAAGTAATAAATACTGGAATTGGTTTCAAGGCTGTTTCTGACTGAATACTTTCTTCAAAATAATATTAAAAATTATAGAAAGATTTTCGACACATTCGAGTCGAGTCGAGATTTTTACGAAAAGTCTCGACTCGACTCGTGTCTCGGCTCGAAAATTAGAGTCGAGAAATAAATTTGTCTTGACTCGTCTCGAATTTTACAAAGTGTGTCAACTCGAATTTCAGTCCAGATTCGAGACATGTCTCGACTCGTGCGCATCCCTAAATATTCATATTTTAAATGTGCAATACTACCTCGCGAAAAATGACCCCGAAGTTAATTTACCAAAGTCTACTTTCTTCTTGTTAGATTAGTGATCGTGGTTTAGGATAGATTATGTAAAGTCAGACATGGTTATGTATGTTTACAATTTCGTTTCTTTCTTTCAAAATGCATTCCTATCTGTTCCCATTTATTATTAATAATTTATTTCTTGTATTTATTAATAACTATCAAAAAAACCCATTATTCGCATGGTGGCTGTATTTGGAAGTCAACGATTCTATAGTATCACCGATGATTTCAGCGAGTGCGAAAACTTTGGATTTGGCATTAATATCGGCCATTTTGGATTATTTTTACTGTGACAGTTATTATCTCCGGTACCCCGACCCTCAACTAAGTGGGGTTAATTTGGAAGTTAATACAATCGGAGTTTCACCATTGATCTCAGCGACCGCCAGAACTTTGAATTCGACACTAATATCGGTTATCTTCTACTACTTTTACATGTCCCTGTAAACGTCTCCTGAGACTTCCTGGTTCGATTAAAAAAAACGCTTCCTCTTGATCCGGAACCTGGGCCAAGGTACCCAAGATCAAAATTTGGTAACTCTCGGTCCTCTTGTCTGGTCTCCAGGCAGCACACAGATACATGCATACAGACAGACAGACACACAAACAAACTTTTTATTTTACTTATATTAGATTAGGTGTATTTCAAACAGTGCTTCTTCCAGAAGTGTTTGTAAGGGTACTGCCCGCCCGGAGCACTGAGAGTGCCCCCCGGAGGAGACCAAAATAATACATCTATAATATAATAAAAATTAGAAAGTTATCGATAGTGCCCCCGGAATACGAAGTGTGTCCCCCCCCCGGAACATAGTTTCTGAAAGAAACACTGATTTCAAACACAACAGATAGAACCAACGGCGCCGACTTTCCAAAATGTATGTGGGTTCATATAAATGGCGGGGCGAGTTATATGTTTTCAGGGGAGTCTCGATTTTTTTTATTGATTTCTTTTTAGTTAAAATCTTTTATGAACACTGTCATAAAGGGCTGTACTGTGATAAAGTAAAATATACCGGTAATATAAGGATAAGTTGGGACTGTCCTAGCTCAGTCGGTAACACGGTTGACTTAAACGTAAAGAAACAGGTTGAAACCCGGGTTCAAGTTTAATTCCTGTAATGCATATTCCCAACATATTTAATCGTGGTATTTAGTGTATATTTTCAACAACTTACATGATGCACAATGAGTGCAAGAGGCAGTGATATTATCAAACGTTACTAAAAGAAAATACTACATTCATACAAATTAAAATGAAAATATCATCATAAAAGAAAATAATTTTAATGGTATTGCAAAAAGAACTTGCAAGGATTTTGAAAACGAAATCTTTGAGTCTTGCGTCCCACGGTTATGCCGGTTAAGCTAAAGGAGACGGTGATGATGAGAGATGAATGAAATGGTGGAATGAAGAAAGTGGTAGGAAACGGGAGTGTCCCGAGAAAACCCACGAGCACGGTGTTTGTCCACCACAAGGTTCACTTGGCGGGGACTGTGATCGAACCCGGGAACCCAAGCACCAGAGGTGAATATTCTACCACTGAGCCACCGCGCCTCCTGCAAGGATTTTGTTGTGGACATAAAGTATAAAGTGACTAACTTAGTGTGTTCCTTGGTTGCCTTTGCAAAAACACATTTGAAACAATCAATTATGTTTTAGAGGTTACAAATTTAAACTCCCATCTCTATGTTTTAATTGTTTATTTTTTAATAGTGTCAAGCGAGAAATATTTATTTTATTATGTTTATTATGTTTCGAAACTAAAAATCTTGCCTGCAGCGCCCTGACAAGATTATTTGTGTGAGTGCTTTAACCAGGGAACACCAAGGAGGCGGCGCACATAGACAGAACAACCCCTAGCATTTCTTACACAGTACAACGTTGTTTGGCATATAACGTTGCTCCTGTACTAGCGAGTTCCAGCTAGTTAAGCCTTTTATTAACAGCCGGAGGCAGCATTCTGTTATATCGTTGTAGTGAGTGGCGTGTTAAAATACTTCTAGTATCAGGTTTTTCATTGTTCGATTGACCTTGAAGGACCAACAAATGCCTTTCGAGGAATACAAGTTCCCTTTAATTCATGAAGTTAATATAGAAATGACCTTCAAACCTATGCTGTGCATAAATGCTGGAAGTCTTATAAAACGGTTTTATCCGTGGGTCTGTAGACCAGAGTCCTGCAAAGCCAGGCCCGAAGACGGCCCGAATAGATCTGTATTCTGTGTCCGTCTCGACCCGATCCGGCCCGAATCTCGAGCCGGGCAGAGAATGGGCCGGACTCTAAACTGGCCGAGCACAAAGGAGCCGGGCTCTAAACGGGCCGGGCGTATCCGGCCTGAGAACAACCAAGTTGATAAATCAAGTCAATCCTTCAATATGTAATAGAAAATGAGAAATATGTCGTCATAATATTGCACTGTCTATTTGTCCTTCTCAAATAGGAAAATCGTGTGAAAAGTTACCCAAGGTTTGTTTTCTATATCCCTATACTGTCTGTCTATTTGTTATTTGTGCTTGCTCTGTCCAGCCATGTTTATTATACAATAATACAGCTCATGGACGTAAAAGTCTTATACTACACTCATTAATGCATTACAAGTAACAGAGACGATATGTAAAACTTCTACACCGTATGTGATACTAATACTACAACTACTACTGCTAATACTATTATTACTATTGCGATTACGAATGCTAGTACTAATTCCACTATTGCCGCCACTGCTACTATTGTTACTATTACAACTACTGCTACTACTTATTACTATACTAATACTACAGCGAATACCACTACTGCTATTACTAGTAATACGAAAACAAAACAATGCAAATGAAATCTTTGAGTTTTACGTCCCACAAGTATGCCGGCTAGGCTAAAGGAGACGGTGATGATGGTGGAATAAATGAAATGAAATGGTGGAATTAATAAAGTGGGAGGAAACGGGAGAACGTCGAGAACCCCCTACTATGATATAAAGAATACAGGAACAAGTAACATCATTTGGTATTTGGCTTGCTAATTGAACATAACTACAAATTGCACTGATCTTATGAGCACGCCAGTTCACGGTTTTGGCCTCCGTGGTCTAAAGGTAGCGTACCAAATTCTACTTAGTAGGTCAAGTACTTGACTTTGTCATACGTTTTTCAGGTAACTACGGCTCAGGCTGTATGGATGATGATGGGATGAATTGGTGGAATGAAAACAGTGGGAGGAAGCGGGACCACCCCGGAAACTCCCACGCACACGGTATTTGTCCACCACAAAGCTCACATAGCATCTGGGTGGTAGTTCTGTACGGATCCAATGAACTACGGAATAACGTAGCAGAAACTCCCTACTCTGTAAATATATACTGCTAATATTCGTAAGTTTCAAGCTTGTAAAATAACGTAGCTGTTTTGTCTTTCTATTAAGGTTTACGATATTTCTATCGTATCTTGTCTGAGCTGCAAAACGAGAGGTAATACGTTTATCGATTTATGGTTAGGGATTGGTCCTTTAAAACATTTAATTAAATCGAGAGGTGATAGAAACATACTATCCCGCGAAAAACGTGCATTTTCTTTTGTGACAAATGATAACACTACTTCAAGTTTCACTATTGAATTCATATAGTTTGGAAATCTTCGTTTCATACTGTGAAACGATACTCACTTTTTTTAGTTTGGTATTGGTACTGGTAACTCCTCTAATATATGCAACAAGTCGAAACTCTTAGTTATAGATTAAAAATGTAGCAATACACGTTGAAACCGAGCTTGGCTAACTTCAGCTACTTCTTTTTTGAATAGGAATTGGTGGAAAGTATTCTTGGGATGCTGAATTCTTGAAGGAACATTTCCTTACAACCCTAAGTTGATTTAAAAAAAGCCGCATCTTGATATCTCCTATTGTTTTGATTCCTGGAAACAAGAATTGAAATAGGAAATGATAGTTAATTTGAACCACTTCCTGTTGATCGTAAAAAAAGCCGTATCCTGATATCTCCTATTGTTTTGATCTATGGAAAAAAGAATTGAAATAGGAAGTAATAGTTAATTTGAACCACTTCCTGTTCCGGTAGAGTGTTGACAATAATTATGGTATGTTGCCTAGAGACGGTAAATCGTTTAACAAAAATGTTCTATCTGTTACTGTTTTTGCTCTATGGCGAGGAACGTTCAAACATAATATGGCTAATTTTAACAAATTTTGCTTTGATCAAAGCTGCCACGGAAATGGAGGAGGCTATTCTTAAGACGATGATTCGATTGCAAAAAGCCACTTTTTAATATCTTTTACCATTTTTGCTCTACGGAAATCAGTATTGGAACAGGAAGTACTAGTAAATTTGAACAATTTCCAGTTTTAGTAGAGTTATATGGATAGTAACGATATGTTTGTTGAGAGGCTGAATCGTTTGCTTAAAACTGTTTCTAGCTATCTGCTGCCGTTTACATTCTATAGCGATAAACGTTGAAACCGTTATTGAAACCAGAAGTTATAATGAATTCTAACTACAGCCGAATTTAGTATTGTAGATATTTGTCTTTAGACTCTAAATCGTTTGCAGAAACCACTTCTCACTATCCGTTATCATTTTCTTTATATATCGACAAACGTTGAAATCGGAAATGGCTAATTTGAAGCAATTCCGGTTTGAGAGAAGGTTAACGGAGGAAATAAAATATATTCTTTGGATACTGAATTAATTGCAAAAGACCACATCTTGAAGCATTTATTATTTCTATTAGGCGGAAATTGGAAATTGAAACCGGAAGTAATAGTAAATTTCAACCATTTATAATTTCGGTAGAATATTTTGTGTACCCATGATGTTGACTCTAGATGATAACTCGTTATAAAAAATCAGTTCTCGCTATGTTACCGTTTTATGCTATGACGATGAAAGTTGAAACTGTTGTTGAAACCGGAAGTAATAATAAATTTAAACCATTTTCAATTTTAGTAGAGATTGTGAATGACCATGATATGTTGTCTATACACGCGCAATCGTTTACAAAAAAAAAAAAAAAAAAAAAACGTTTTCATGTATGTTACCGTTTTCATCTATGGGTTAAATGTTAGAACCGGAAATTGCTAATTTGAACCACTTCTGAGTTCAATATAAAGTTAACGGATGAGATGGAACCTATTCTATTCATTGGATGAAGAATCAATAGCAGAAAACCATTTCTCTATACAGGGGCGGATCCAGGACCGACTTCTGGGGGGGGCGGTGGGTTGTCATAATGCTGCTTTTAAGGGTTCCAAACTCTGGGATGGATTTTATTTATATATAAAAAATAAGAAAGTTTCCTCTTCTGGGGGGCGATCGCCCCCCCTAGGATCCGCCCCTGTCTCTATATCACTTTCTCTCTTTGCTTTGGTATCTGTCAACAGACACACGGATGAAACCACTCTAAAAGATTTCCGACTTTATGCACAGCACAGTTTGGTAGTTTAAAACCTGTCTTTGGTTCCATAAATATTATTAACACTAACATATCAATGATACTCTTGTGTATGATTCAAAAAGTTAGCCGTGAAATTTAATCTAGATTGGAAGTAGTTGTGGAAAGGCCTCTTGCTATAACAGATTTGTGGGTGTTCAGATAAAACCAACATAATATTTCTATTTCACAACGGGTGAGTAATGCATAGGTCATTTCTAGTGTATATCAACTTCACGGACCAAACGACTTGTGACTTGATGTGAAACCATTTGTTAGTTCTTCAAGGTCAATAACAACAAAATTGCTAATACTAGCACTACACGCGACCCATTACTTCGATAGAAGAGGCAGATTCAATAGACGTGTTTACGTATAAAACAAGCCCTCCGGCACTTAGCCTGGGTGGAAGCAACAACATTCTATGCGAAAGAACGCTGTTTGTTCTGTCTGTTCGAGTTTGCTTGTGTGTCTGTCTGTGTGCGGCCTGGGGATAAGACGAGTTGACAAAAAGTTACTAAATTTTAATAACGAATACTTTTGTTCAGGCCCCAGACCAGGACCAAGTGGTTTTTATTTTTAAAAAAATCGAACCAGGGGTCTCAGGGGAGGGGGACGTTTACCGAGACATGTAATAATATTAGAAAATTGTCGATATTTGTGTCGAATTCATAGTTTTCACGGTCACTGAGATCAATGGTGACACTTCAATTAGCGATGACTTTCAAAATCAGCTACCATTGCGTGCGGGCCGGGGTCATCGGGAGGGGGAGATGTACAGAAACACGTAAAAATAATCCAAAATTACCTATATTAGTATCAAATCCTTAGTTTTCACGGTCGCTGAGATGAATGGTGATTCTTCCAGAGGCGTTGAATTCTAAATACAGCTCCCATCCCTTGAGAGCCAGAGGCGTTCTTTTTAAATTTTGAACCAGGGGGTCTCAAGGGGCGTTTCCCGCGATATGTAAAAGTAGTAGAAAATTAACGATATATTTTCGTTTCGTTGTTCAGTTTGTTTACATAGATATTTTATCTGACCCATGCGAAAATTGGTTATTTTCAGCTTGTTATTATTAAAAGCAAGAAATAAATTATTAATAATATACAGGGTGGCCCAAAAGTACGTATACAGTACCGTACTGATCAGCTCATTGCATTTTACATAATTTCTTATTTTTTCCATCAGGTAGACTTAGTTTCCTTATTATTTGTTGTTAATATGTTTTTACTTACATCTTAAGCTCAGAAGAGCCGAAGCAAATAAACTCATACACTAGAATGTTATAGTTGATCAATACAGAGGTGTATGCCTACGTTTGGACTACGTGAACAAATAGGAGTGCATTTTGAAAGAAAGAAACGAAAATGTAAACATACATAACCGTATTTGACTTTACATAATCTATCCTAAACCGCAGTCACTAATCTAAGATAATGTAGGAAAAAATACAAGAAAGTAATTAATAATAATAATAAATATGAACATATAAAAATATATTTTGAAAGAAAAAAGTTCCCCTGGCAGAACTTGTTTACTCCAGACGCCGAAACGTTAACCAGAGTTGGAGTGGGTGAGTGGGTCAGTGGGTCGGTGGGTCGAGTTTTCTGATTGGGACGTGGGTCAACAGCATGTGACCCACCACCCACCGTGACCCACTGCGACCCATCACTCACCATGACCCACTCTGCTCACTGCATTGTAAAAAGCATTTTCTGAACAGCATATTTTTTTTCACCCTCGACTCTAGCCATAGAAAGTAAAAACTAAAAAGAAGAAGAACATTGAAGAAGCAGTTGAAGTTAAATTTATATCATGGCAGTCACGGTGGTTCATATCAAGGACTGCCTAATATCAATATTAGGCAGTCAACTAATATCGATCGTTTTCGATTATTTTTAGAAATCAATCCTATATATCGAAAATGCCCCCCAACAAAAGGGAGTTTTAAAAAATGATATTGAGATTAGGGCCTAACTATGTATATGCCAAATGTAATTTCAGTTGACTTTGATGTTGATGATCACACATACATAGTTATATTAAATTTTTATATAATAATTCATACATTATAGGTGATTCAAAATAAAACAAGTAGTTAGCTCCTCTAAAAACTCTTAGGCTGTGTCTGAAAAGTCAAGAAGTAAGTTCTATTGCTACTATTACAATTGCAAATATGATCAATTTCCTAAAGTTCTGCAAGAGTGCCTGAAGTTCTTTCTTCAATCGAAACAAATGAAAAAGAAGAAAAAAGAAGGCCTTGAAAGTAAAACGTAGACAAATTCACCAGTGCTCAGAAGAAGCTGTCTACAATGCACTGAGCAGAATGGGTTGGTGAGTCACAGTAGTTCGGTGGGTCAGCGTGGGTCAGAACGGATTGTTTGGTCAAAGTGGGTCACGGTGGTTGTGTGTCACAGTGAGTCATATCCTGTTGACCCACAACCCACTTAAAAATCTTAATCCAATTGACCCACTGACACTCCATTATTTCAGTCATTTTTACCGAAATCTAGAACATCAAAATTTTCGATTACTTTCCAAAATTGGCCCTGTAGTGGCGAAACGGTCAGTGAGTAGTAGTTGTGCCTATTAAATCCTTTTCTCAGAATCACAATATCTACAAATCACAGTTTCAGTCATTTTTACCGAAATCTAGAATGTCACCATCTTTGGTTACTTTCAAGTGGCCTGGTTGTGGCCAAACGGTCAGTAATTATTGGTTGTACCCATTAGGACATTTTCTCAGAATCACAATATCTACAACATATCAGAGTTTCAGTCATTTTTACCTAAATGCAGAACATCACCATTTTAGCTTACTTTCAAAAAAGTCGCCCTGTAGTGGCCAAACGGCCAGTGATTATTGGCTGTGCCCATTAAGACTTTCTCTCAGAATCACAATATCTACAACATATCACAGTTTCAGTCATTTTTACTGAAATCCAGGACATGAACATTTTCGGTTACTTTCAAGAAAGTGACCTGTAATGGCCAAACGGAAATTGATTAGTGTGTGTGCCCATTAAGACCTTTTCTCGGAATCACAAGATTTACATCATATCACAGTTTCAGACACTTCTGTCGAAATCCAGAACATCACCATGTTCCATTACTTTCAAGAAAGTGGCCCGGTAGTGGCCAAACGGTCAGTAATTATTAGTTGTGCCCATTAGGACATTTTCTCAGAATCACAATATCTACAACATATCACAGTTTCAGTCACTTTTAGCGAAATCCAGAAAATCAACATATTCGATTACTTTCCAAAAAGTGGCCCTGTAGTGGCCAAACGTTGAGTGATTAGTGGTTGTGCCCTTTTCTCAGAATCGCAAGATCTACAACATATCACAGTTTTATTTTTTCGAAATCCAGAACATCATCCTCGATTACTTTCAAGAAAGTGGCCTGGTTGTGGTCAAAGGTCAGTGATTAGTTTGTGTGCCCATGGAGACCTTACAAGATCTAAAACATATCACTTTTCAGTCATTTGTACCTAAATCCAGAACATCACCATGTTCCGTTACTTTAAAAAAGTGGCCCTGTAATGGCCAAACTGTCAGTGATTAGTGGGTATGCCCATTCAGACCTTTTCTCGGAATCACAAGATCTACAACATATCACAGTTCCAGTCATGTTTACCGAAATCCAGAACATCAACATTTTCAAATACTATCCAAAAAGTGGTCCTGAAGTGGCCAAACGGTTACTGATTAGGTGTTGTACCATTTTCTCAGAACTACAAGATCTACAACATATCACAGTTTCAGTCATTTTTACCGAAATCCAGAACATCATCCTCGCTTACTTTCAAGAAAGTGGCGTGGTTGTGGCCAAACGGTCAGTGATTAGTGGGTGTGCCCATTGAGACCTTTTCTCGGAATCTCAAGATCTACAACATATCACAGTTTCAGTTATTTTTTTTTAAGAAATCCAGAACATCACCATGTTCCGTTACTTTCAAAAAAAGTGGCCCTGTAGTATCGAAACGATCAGTGATTAGTGGTTGTGCCTATTAAATCCTTTTCTCAGGATCACAATATCTACAACATATCACAGTTTCAATCATTTTTACCGAAATCCAGAAAATAAACATTTTCGATTACTTTCCAAAATTGGCCCTGTAGTGGCGAAACGATCAGTGAGTAGTGGTTGTGCCTATTAAATCCTTTTCTCAGAATCACAATATCTACAACATATCACAGTTTCAGTCATTTTTACCGAAATCTAGAATGTCACCATCTTTGGTTACATTCAATTGGCCTGGTTGTGGCTCAACGGTCAGTAACTTTTTGGTTGTTCCCATTAGGACATTTTTTCATAATCA
Organism: Thermobia domestica; assembly: GCF_964235325.1. Classification (NCBI taxonomy): domain Eukaryota; kingdom Metazoa; phylum Arthropoda; class Insecta; order Zygentoma; family Lepismatidae; genus Thermobia; species Thermobia domestica. The sequence goes on along the minus strand of NC_137465.1, from coordinate 98,947,899 downwards.
CAATATCTACATCATCTCACAGTTTTTGTCATTTTACCTAATTCCAGAACATCATTTTAGCTTACTTTCAAAAATGTGGTCTCGTAGTGTCCAAACGGCCAGTGATTATTGGCTGTACCTATTAAGACTTTTTCTCAGAATCACAATGTCTACAACGTATCACAGTTTCAGTCATTTTTACCAAAATCCAGGTCATCAATATTTTCGGTTTTTTCAAGAAAGTGGCCCGGTAGTGGCCAAATGGTCAGTCATTATTGGTTGTGCCCATTAGGACATTTTCTCAGAATCACAATATCTACAACATATCACAGTTTCAGTCATTTTTCCCTAAATCCAGAACATCACCATCTTCGGTTACTTTCAAGAAAGTGGCCTGGTTGTGCCCAAAGGTCAGTGATTAGTTTGTGTGCCCATTGAGACCTTTTCGTGGAATCACAAGATCTATAACATATCAAAGTTTCAGTCATTTTACCTAAATCCAGAACATCACCATGTTCCGTTACTTTAAAAAAAGTGGCCCTGTAATGGCCAAACACTCAGTATTTATTGGTTGTGCCCATTAGGACATTTTCTCAGAATCACAATGTCTACAATATATCACAGTTTCAGTCATTTCTATCGAAATCAAGAACATCACCATGTTCCGTTACTTTCAAGAAAGTGGCCCGGTAATGGCCAAACGCTCAGTATTTGTTGGTTGTGCCCATTAGGACATTTTCTCAGAATCACCTCATCTACAACATATCACAGTTTCAGTAATTTTTACCGAAATCCAGAACATCACCATCTTCGGTTACTTTCAAGAAAGTGGCCTGGTTGTTGCCAAACGGTCAGTGATTAGTGGGTGTGCCCATTGAGACCTTTTCTCGGAATCAGAAGATCTACAACATATCACAGTTTCAGTCATTTTTACCGAAATCCAGAACATCACCATGTTCCGTTACTTTCAAAAAAGTGCCCTCGTAGTGTCCAAACGGCCAGTGATTATTGGCTGTGCCCATTAAGACTTTTTCTCACAATCACAATGTTACAACATATCGCAATTTCAGTCAATTTTACCGAAATACAGGCCATCAATATTTTCGGTTACTTTCAAGAAAGTGGCCTGTTTTGGCCAAAGGTCAGTGACTAATGGTTGTGCCTATTAAGACCTTTTCTAAGAATCACCACATCTACAACATTTCACAGTTTCAGTCATTTTTACCGAAATCCAGAACATCACCATGTTCCGTTACATTCAAAAAAGTCGCCCTGTAGTGGCCAAAGGTCAATGATTAATGGTTGTACCTATTAAGACTTTTTCTTAGAATCACCACATCTACGACATATCACAGTTTCAGTCATTTTTACCGAAATCCAGAACATCACCATGTTACGTTATTTTCAAAAAATTGGCCTAACGGTCAGTAATTATTGGTTGTGCCCATTAGGACATTTTCTCAGAATAACAATATCTACAACATATCACAGTTTTAGTCATTTTTACCGAAATTAAGAACATCGCCATCTTCGGTTACTTTCAAAATAGTGGCCTCGTGGTGGCCAAACGATCAGTGATTAGTGGTTGTGCTCATTAAGACCTTTTCTCAGAATCACAATATCTACAAAATATCACAGTTTCAGTGATTTTACCGAAATCCAGAACATGGCCATCTTCGGTTACTTTAAGAAAGTGGCCTCGTTGTGGCCAAACGGTCATTGATTAGTGTTTGTGCCCATTAAGACCTTTTCTCAGAATCTCAATATCTACAACATATCACAGTTTTAGTCATTTTTACCGAAATCAAGAACATCGCCATCTTCGGTTACTTTCAAAACAGTGGCCTCGTAGTGGCCAAACGATCAGTGATTAGTGTTGTGCTCATTAAGACCTTTTCCCAGAATCACAATATCTACAACATATCACCGTTTTAAGCAATTGCTATGAAATCCAAAATAACGTTAAGTTTTGCTGTTGGCAAAAATGTGGCTCTGTAGTTACCAAACGGTCAGTGATTGGTGGTTGTGCTTATGGAGACTTTTTCTCAGGATCACAACATCTACAATCCATCACAGTTTTACTGATTTTCATTGAAATCCAGAATATCACTATGTTTGGCTGTTTTCAAAAAAGTAGCCCTGTAGTGGCCAAATATCAGTGTTTGGTGGTTATGGCCATTAGGACCTTTTCGGAATCACAATATCTACAACATCACAGTTTTAGTATTTTTGTCCAAAATCTCGAATGTCGTTTTCTTCGGCTCTTTTTAAGAAAGTGGCCTCATGGTGGCCAAACGGCCAACGATTTTTGGTTGTGTCCATTGAGACTTTTTCTCAGGAACATAATATCTACAACATAACACGGTTCCAAGCAATTCCACCGAAATCCAATTTCCATAAAGATTGTTCGGAGTCCTTTCTCATTTCGAAGGAGCATTGCCCCTGCAAAAGTTCTCTGTAAAAAACTTCAAAACCCGTATTTTGTACTTTGAAGTCATCTTTGCATCGGCAGAGTATCGTTCCTTTAATTTGGTCCTTTTAAATCAAAGGTACCCTTTTTTAAAAGGGACCCTTTGCCTTCTTTAACCTGTTCTCCGAAAGAAACAAAAAAATGTGTGCATTTATTTTCGGTCAAGTATATATGTGCCAAGTTTGAAGAAAATCAGATGAATAGAAATCCTTGTGAAGCTATCTCCTTTATAGTTTCACTTTTTGGACTTGACAAGTCGTTTGTCCCGAAGTCCTCAATTTCTTTATTCCCTCAAATTGCATTGTAAATAAATGCACTTGCAAATTTGCAATATTATATTCTGTAATTTCTTAGCCGATACAATTTTCTGTCCCCGAAAAACAAGAAAGCACCCGTCAAAAGCAATTCCTCGAACTTTCCCCTAGAATTTATCATAAGAAAGTTTTTTGTTCCTCTCTCTCAGAGATTTGCATCCCTTTTACCTTTAGGGCCACTCATTGACAAAAGGTACTCACATGACCGCTATATACAGACATGCTCTTAGGTAGGTCAGAGATTGGGAAAGTAGAAGATTTTTAAAAATAATAATAATAATAATAATTGTTACTATTATTATTATTATTATTATTATTATTATTATTATTATTATTATTATAACAATTAGGTTTACAACTAGGGTCCCATCTCTTTATCTTGTATGAGAGTCCCGCTAGTCAGCTAAGCCATTGGTGTTCCTTATTCTGTGTTTCTCTCTCTTTCTGTGTCGTGTGGATGTTTGTTTTGGGGTGTTAGGCTTGTATATTAAACCTTTACATTATATAATCTTTTTCTTTTTTACGAGATTTTCTTTTGGAAAAGGAAGGAAACTGCTTTCCTCTTATGTGTGTTTCTTACCATTCACCTTGTTTGAACTGCTTAGGTAAGATGATTTTGTAACTTTTATGTTATCCATTGCCATCACGATAATAAAATGGTAAGTCTTAACAATTTATTTTATTCTCTTATTTGCAGTTTGCCACACTGATATATTTGTAACAAAATTGATGTTTGGTCCAACGCCTTTCGAATGTGCAACCAACCGAAGCGCTGAGCTTTTTGGGTTGCCTGCTATTGTAGGAAAGGGAGAATTGCAGGTGGTAATGCACTTTTGGAGTCGTGTATACATGTTTAATTTCGATAAACTGAAGTCACAAAGAGAAAGTGCTAAAAAATGATAGTTTTAAAGAGAGTAAATCTCAGGTCGCATACTAAAAGCGAATAAGTGCAAAAAAAAAAAAAAAAAAAAAAAAAACTTCTCAAGGAAGAAATAGTTGCTCTCTTGAAAATAAGCATTTTTGACTTTTTTTCTTTTTGCAACGCAACTCCAGGATTGCTCTTTTCAAAAATACATTTTTATCACTTATTTTCTTTCATATTGTTACGCTAATAAATGAAAATATGTTTTTAATATTGAGAGTCTACCCTTGCATGTGGGTGTATAAAAGGGATGTATTGTGATTATTTTGCATGTCTATCTTTTAACTTGACTTCAGTTCTCGATATATCAAGGTTTTCTTCGGGTGAAAGGTGGTAACTCTAGGGAGCAGACCTTTTCTTTGCTTATTTCTTGTAGTAAGTTACAAAACAATCACGGTGGTAACAATATTTTGGAAATTGCCCCAGGGGAACATAGCTAATTTTGGGTAATTTTGTAGTTCTGTATGCAAAATAAGGGGAGGGAACTAACTGGGTCCCATCTTTTCTCTGTAGATGCTTGTCGTATTTGATTAGCCAAACACAATGGTACCAAAACTAGGAGATTGCATCGGGGAACATGGGTAATTTCGATAAATTTGTAGTTAGGTTAGTAAAGTCTAGGGGGAGTAGACTGCGCTTCATCTTTTTAAAGTCTGTTTTAAGATTATTAAAAACAACATTGCTTTTCAAGCTTTTTCAATGTCATGTTCTAACATTATATTATAAACAATATGATAGTCGTCTATTAAATATATTATTTGAATTTGAATTTTTATTTGTATGGCCTTTATGCATGTAAGGCTGAGATCGAGATGCGGAGGGAAATGATTAAGGAAGGTGTCTGGCAGGGCCTATGTTGAAAGTCCCATCCCAGCATTTGTCTGATGTGACTGAGGACAACCCTGGATAAACCTCAGTCAGGATGGTCTGTGGCTGGTATCGAGCCCATGACTTCCCGAATGCTACTCAAACGGTGTGCAACTAAGCTGCAGAGGCTCGGTAAGTATATTGTAGCGTTCGAGTACATAGAATTCAAGAATCTGCAATTGTCGACAACGGTAACCGATAAGAAGAGTTTCTTATCTAGTTTTGTTGTTATCTTAAATTTATGTTTCTATTGTTGTTAATACTGTAATCAATGTATCCCTGTTGGATTTCCGGCGGGGACACAAGTGATTAAACTCTAGATCCCATCCTTAGGACGACATCTTCATGTGTTTGAAGGCAATGGCAAATCACCATCGGTTCTCCTAGCTCTGGGACCTTCAGATCAAGATCTGCCTTCGGGCAGAATACTCATCATCATCGTTCTTAATAATGTAACAAGTCTTTCCAACATCACATTACTAACCGAACCGCCGTAGCTCAGTAGTAAAATGTTGGCGTAGCATTCAATAGATCGTGGATTCGATTCCAGCGTTCGACCATCCTGACAAGTTTTACTAGGATTTTTTCTTAGGAACACCATTCAAATGCAGGGATGGCACCTTCAGAAAAGTCCCGAATCATTTCCCCTTCCTATCCTGCTTGAACCTTAGGTGTCTAAAGACCATAAATAAATTTCCACAGTGCATTATCGTCTTAAAACTATTTTAAACGTCAAGTAGACAGGGATTTTTCTACACGAATATAACTACGTGTACTGTATTTCCAATAACTCTAAGTGAAAACGATCCACTATTTCCGAATGTAAGAATTATTTGCTTTTATGTTTCTTCCCTTTGGCATTGAGGGCATTGGCGTAACTTGGATAGTGTCCCAGGAGAGCCATGGCCCGTTAGTTCTGAAAATTTCAAGACCTTGTTATAATATATATAACATATTATATACTTGTATGTATACTTGTATATATGTACTTATATACAAGTACATATTATGTACTTGTAATATATATATATATATATATATATATATATATATATATATATATATATATATATATATATATATATATATATATCCTTTTGAGGACCCCTTACCCCGCACTCATTGTCATCTGTTCAAGTTATTTAGTTCTCCTAACACGACATTGTCATGTAACAGTTCAGTAACAACCTATTACATCAGAAATTTGCTTAAAATTGTATATTTCCTATAGTCTGTTGCTATTAAATAACTACCTAAAATCTACTCTAATTATGAAAACTCATAATTTTCTATTACTATTTTACTCGTGCAATTCTAAGCGAAAGTACATTATTCCTAAACTTTAATATCATGTTCTCAGTTTACTCTTACATCTAATAGAAACACTAATAAATAGGTAGGTCTACGTATACAAACAGTGACATAATTTAAAATTATATTTTTTTAAAAGAAAAATCAGTCATTTATTCATTTCCGTATTTAAAGTAAAGTGTAAAATCTTTCATTTTAAGTTTTACAATAAAGCGTTGTCGTTAAAACTTAATTGCACAAACCTCTGCGAAGAAAAAAATACGATCATTCTTTATATATACACACACACACACACACAAAAATGTTATGCAAAACTACCGAATAGGAGAAATATAGTTGGCTAACTTCCCGTACAACATAAATCCAGTGTGTCCTACACAACCCAAAATTTGATTCGTAGACTCTGATTTTTTGAACCAAGAAAAATAAAGACCTGAGACTTGAAACACTCGAACTCGCGCTCACTTCTCTCGACTGAGCTTGTGCTACTGATCACTTCTCTCAACTGGACTCGTGCTCACTCAGGCTGGCGATCACTTCCCCAAAGTGGGCTCGCGCTCGCACTTACATCTCTCAGTGACCTCACTCTCACTCAGACTCGCGCTTACTACTTATATAATTGAGGCTCGGATTCGGGCTCGCGCTCAATTATTGAGCTCGAGCCCACCTGAGCACGAGTGCCGAATTCGCGAGCGTTGGGCTCGTGGGTTTGGAACCAGGGTTGCCACACTCGAGACTCGCGATGATGCCAAACACGGGTCTGAATTATGCTAGATTTTTGTAAATTATGCTAGATTATCAAATTATCTTTACTAACTAATTTTAAAGACCCACTCTTATTTATCTTCATTATTTTAATGAAGTGTATTAACTGTGTTCATGTACAGCTAACATGATACTGTCAGGAATGATAGTAAATGGCACGTTATAGGGGAGAATGGTCGAATTTATATTTTATGAATGGATAACATTTTAAGAAATATATACACAACATGCTGCTTCCGACATAGCCCTGAAGCATTTCTTTTAGTGTATTACTAGCTGTCCCCTGACGGTCATATCCCTCCTCTCTCAAGTTGTAAATTGAAAGGGACAGAAACATCCCAGATAACCACACATTCAGCTTTCAGTTGACAGTAATAAAGCTATGGGTAAGTAAATATGTTTTGCAGAGTCACCTTTGCTATTTTTGAACATTTGCGTTTGCTCTGAATTCAAACAAAAAATTAGAACCGCAGAAACTGACAGGTTTCGTTGCTCCAACCATCGCTTCACCTAAAAGGAATAATTCCCGGCAGTCCTTGAACCATCTAAATTTTCGTTTTTTTTTTCTGTTCACCAGAGAGAAGAATGAAATTATGCTAGATTTGGCCAGGATGCTAAAGTCAAGATGCTAGATGCTAAGTGCATGTGGATTATGCTAGATCTAGCACCAAGATGCTAGATATGGCTTCACTGTTTGGAACCTATGACAAAAATAGCGCATGCGTGTCCCGCAATGCACATTCTTCCTAAAGCAAACGTTGTACAATTCTTGATATCGCAATAAATAGTATTGCGTTTATACTTTTTATATTGTTATCTTTATAGGTCAAGACATCGCACAGAGGGCCGAAATTCTCAATTTTGTTCGCATTGTCCAATGAATATGATTAATTTTATATGGTCAAAAATGAAAGAAAATGAAGAAACAGAGAATTAGATTGATTTACTGAAAATCTGGCGTTTTAACATGCAGAAAATCGTACGAGATGGGGATGAAATATGTGATATAACGATATGTGAATCAATACTAGAAGACGGATAGATCAGTCCACTCTAGTGGCATAAAACATATTACGAAAATATAAATTTAACAATGTTTGAAATGTATGCTCGTGGTCAGACATAACACAATATCTCCACAAAAACAAATGCGTTATGCAGGAAAAATGTGGAAATGCAATTCTACAGTATAAATCTATGTAAGTTAGACTGTACGTACTATATTGAACTATCACAAGTTAATCACGCGTATCACCATGTTCTCACTATCAGTATGTGTTATTTCAGTCACTATTGTCTTCACTGTCACTGACAGAGCTGTCGCTGTCTTCTGCTGCTGTAATGTGGGAAGATTTCATCAGAAGAGGAATCCATTGCTGTTGAAAGTTTGTTTCTCTTGCTTTGCAGAGGTATCATTGAGGAAATGACAGGGTCCGATGTAGTAAGTAAGTTTAAAAGCAGATCTTCGTTTGTAGCATATCCTGAGAATTTTCTGCAATGATGCTACCTGAATCGACGCACGTCTTTATTTCGTGCTTCCTGAGCTCTTCGCTCAACAGTCCAATGGGAAGTAATGCAGCAGAAATTATAGAAGGACTATGAAGCAAACTTTTATGTACAGACGCAGGCATGTACTATCACATATCTTTCTCGGTGAACATTTTGGCAGTCTGAAGAGCATACTCATCGAATGCATGAACATTTACGTCAAATCCGCAAGAAATAACTCCCAGCACAAAAACAACCCCCTCTCCAAAAGTACCTCGTCAATCCCAGTAATTGCTACTGACAGACTTGGATCTTGAAAAATCTTTGTGCCGAATTGCCATCATTAAATGTCCTACTTCCATCAGACTTGGGTTGGTCCACCAAAAGACCCATTTCAGTTATGAATTTTGCACGTATCATTTCCTTTCTTAATGTGAATTTTTGTTTATTTGCTTCCCTAACTTTCTATTTTTTTTATATCAAGCCGATACGAGTCGTGTACAAGACATTGAAAAAAGCGAATCCATGCGTGGAGAGTCGATAATCCAAACTTAAAGCTATTAATGGACCTCTGTGCATTGTGGTCAGGAAATATCATCGTCTTCTGAAGCCGCTGTTGCTCATCCTGTTGCTCGCCTCCATTTCTGAAACACCTTTGAGTAAAACAATCTTATTGTAGAAGAAATATTGTCCTTAACTTCTTATCTGCTTCTCCTATGCCTAGTACTTTCATCACAAGACTTTCAAGATACTTTGTCTTAGCAGACTGAGAATGACTGCTTTCTCAAAGAGTATGTTGAACAGTTTTCTATATATTGGCTTATATTTTATGTTTACACTTGTAGAGATAAGAAATCACATTAATTCCAAAGTTACAAGTCCTGACAAGTCTTTACACAGTGCATCACCATCATGTTATTTATACATTTGTCATCACCATGTAGTTTGTAAACGTGTAAGACTTGTCTTTACTACTCTTGCTGACTTCCTTCAAAAACAGTGATTTTAACATCCATCACCTATTGATAAATTTTTCAATACCATTTTTACAGGGGCACACATGAGCAGCTATAGTTTTCACATGTTACACATTACATGTTGTAAACTTCAACAATGCTTGTATTTCAGGTGTACATCGTGGTATATTTTTTCAAAGACAAGTATTGTAACTCCTGATCTTGATTACAAGAATTTGCACAATTTCATTTACAGCACCTAGTATTCATTCTGCACATTTGCAATCTACATGATTAATTTGTGTAATAAGAATTGCAACACTTAGTAATAACCCGTACTGATACTATATCCAGAGCTCGCCTGAATTCCTTTTGTTATTTTGTTTTTATTAGCTACTGAATATGACCTACGATTTTACTTATGGAAATAACATTTTCATGTCCTATAAACACTCAGAAAAGCTTCACTTTAAATGCATACAGACAGGGCATCTGCAAAGCTACAGGGGAAATTCATACTGCATTTTAAGCCTTGGGGTTTTGTGAAACTATGTCAGTGTTACTTATTACAAAACATTCACTTTGAAAAATTAGGTTATTCGCAACCTTTTAGTTCTTCTAACCCACTGTGCATCGGTTCGGTTTTGTATATACATAGCGTATTGGTATACAACCTTTCCTTTCATATCTATTCCGTCTATCAAAACGAAACTTAGTATACTCATTTTTCAACCCCTGTAGTATTTTACAAGATACATTTGGATTTTGTGCTTTTATGTGGGGCGTCTCCAGAGGGGCCCAAATTTGATGGGACGTATTTTTGGAGGGAATTTTTCCCAATTTTCCGTTTTCAATACGCTATGAGCGCCAATACATAGGGCCTCTAGATAACTTGCTTTATGCTGAAGAGAATGAACTATTTGGTCTAGGAATTAATTCGTGCGGTTGGTACGCACACATTGAAGCTGTAGTACAAACACAAAATACATAAATAGCTTAAAAAAAATATTGTCCATCGCTAGCCACCACTTTCGCCCATCTGTCAGGCAATGTACGGATTCCGTGGCGAAAGAAGTCCTCATCCTTGGAAGCGATCCAGTCAGAGACCCATGTTTCGATATCTTCTGAAGAAGTAAACCGCTGTCCAATCAAATCGTTGTTCATGCAATCGAACAAGTAGTAGTCCGAAGGAGCAACGTCTGGTGAATACGGCGGGTGGGGTAAAACTTCCCATCCGACATTTTCTAAATAGGTTTTGATCGGTTTTGCGACATGTGGGCGAGCGTTATCATGTTGAACAATAAGTTTATCATGCCTGTTCTCCCATTCTGGTCGTGTTCTGGCCAGAGCTTGCTTCAAACGCATTAATTGTCGTCGATAACGTTCTCCATTCATAGTTTCACCCGGTTGCAGCAGCTCATAGTACACCACACCTTTCATATCCCACCATATGCACAGCATAACCTTTGCACAGTGAATATCTCGTTTTGGTTGTGATGGACCTGGTTCACCTGGTTTCACCCAGGCCTTTTTTCGTTTAGGGTTCTCGTAATGGATCCACTTCTCATCACCCGTAATAATTCGATGCAGAAACCCCTTTCTGCTCTGTCGTTGAAGCAGCAATTCGCAAATGGTTTTTCGTCTTTCAACGTCTCTGTCTTTCAATTCATGTGGAACCCAATGTGACATCTTTTGAATCATTCCCATGGCTTTCAAGCGTTTGGAGACTGTTGTTTGATCAACGCCTAATGCTGCTGCAAGTTGTTCCTGCGTTTGACACGAATCCTGCTCGAGCAATGCTGTCAAGTCTTCGTCTTGAAATTTTTTTTGGCTGTCCAGCTCGCTCTTGGTCTGCCAAGCCGAAATCACCACTTCTAAACCGTGCAAACCACTTCTGACACGTTCGCTCAGCTAGAGCATGGTCACCATACACTTCCACCAAAATACGATGACTTTCAGTCGCACTTTTCTGCATGTTAAAGTAATGCAGCAGGACACCCCGCAAAAACACTTTATCAGGCACAAATTGCGCCATGTTCACTTAACTACAAACTGGTGTTGTTGACGCTTTAATCCACTGCCCTATACTACGAACGATACGCGATGACAGGGGTTTGCAACACATGTGTGGATACACGGAACTGTGGGACGCTCCGTTCGTTGCGCCATCTCTTGTCCACCCGCACGAATTAATTCCTAGACCAAATATAAAGCATGACTTTCCAATGAACAGTGTTGATGCAATATTTTTTCATTACGAGTCTACAATTTTTTTTAAATATATTAACAGGATTAATGGGCTCCAGGGACTTATTCCATTGACCATGGCACCTATTAATGCATGAACATATTTTTTGTTATGTTTATCGAATGGACTAGGTTTGATTTGGCTCCCTGGACGACACGTTCATGTATGTTGCTTGTGAGATTCACATGTCATTTGAATACGGCAATGCGGACACTGGATTGTGCTTCCGTTCCGAGACATTTTTTTCATTAATCATCATCATCATCATCATAGGTATTCTCCCTTACTGGAAGGTCACTTGCAGCAGCTGAGAAGTTTCCATGCTCCACTGTCCTCCGCTTACCTCTTCGTCTTCACGTATGATCTTTCTGTTTTATATAATCCATTAATTGCAGTCTCCTTCACTCTCTGACTCTCTTTCCCGCCACCGAACTCTCTATGACGTCCCTCATGATACAGTTTCTTCTTAGGCAATGTCCCAATCAGTTTCTCTTCCTCTTCTTAACAATATCTAAAAGTGTTCTTTTCTCCTCCACTATTTCTAACACCCACCCATTCGTTTTCCGCTCGACCCAACTAATTCTTTCCATTCTTCTTCACACCCACATTTCGAATGCTTCCAGTCGATTTTCATCACTTTTACGTAATGTCCACGTTTCCGCCCCATACAGTACAACACTCCACACGAAGTATTTTATGAGTGTTTTTCTCAACTCTTTATTCAAGGTCCCACAAAACAGACTTTTCTTCCTCCTAAAGGCTTATTTCGCCATTCCTATCCTTGCTTTTTTCATTAAAGGTATTTATAAAATTACTATTTACACAAAACACACTTTCCGACACCGTTACCAATACACACACACAAAATGTCCATGGACTGTTTTGGTCCATGCGGTATATGCATGCGGTGTTTTGTCCTTGCGCAGTTTTTGTCCATACGCTGTTTTTGTCCTTATATCTATTTAAGTAGGAAGAGTGCCTGTTAATTATGCAACCTGAAACACGGTAAAGACATTTGAGTTGTTAAGCTTAAGGGACTTTTACTGTAATTGTTCCTGATTCCTCTTTCCTAAAGATGTCTATAAAAATTGTAAACAGTCTGTGGCAGTGGTTCTCAACCTAATTCATATCTTCACCCGTTCGTGTGAGTGCAAGCCCGAGTGAGTACGAGCCCAGTCGAGAGAGGTGAGTGCGAGCCCAAGTGACCGCGAGCGGGAGTGATTGCGAGAACAGGCGACGGAAGTGGTCGGAACAGCTAGCCGAATTGAGATAACTGATCGTGAGCCCGAGTGAGCGCGATCCCAGTTTAAAGAAGTGAGCACGAGCACGAGCGAGTCTAATGCAAAATGTTCATCTAGGGTTTTTGTCCATAGGCTGTTTTCGCTCACTCGGTATTTGCATGCGCTGGTTTTCTCCTTGCACGGTTTTTGTCCATGCGCTGCTTTTGCCCACGCGGTATTTCCATGGGCTGTTTTTGTCCTTCCGCGGTTTTTCTCCACGCGGTATTTGCATGCGCTATTTTTCTGCATGCGCTGTTATTGTCCACGCGGTATTTGCATGAGCTGTTTTTGTGCATGCGCGGTTTTGACCTGGAACCTCAGGTCACAAATTCACACTCACACACACACACACACACACACATATATATATATATATATATATATATATATATATATATATATATATATATATATTAATAAAATTATTTTCGTCTAGTAGAAAAATTCTGGGGAGGGCTAAATTGGCTTCGGGAGGTGGCCGGCTCCTCCTGTCCTCCCTCTAGTTCCGCCTATGATTGAGGGACACTTTTGTTTACAACTATGGATCGAACAGGATGAAATACTTTTGCATCGAATAATGTAGATGTTTATATATGTTTATATATAGAAAGTTTCTCAAAAGCTTCCTGACATAGGGTAACTCTGTAACACAAAATGTGAGAGGAAATACCATCTCTAAATATGATGTTTTCAATCTAAAGTGAAGGAATCTTTTTAAATCGGATGAGCCGTTTGGGCTGTACCTTCTTTATACGCCCAATGTTGAATGAAAATGCAACGTTCCCATTTACTTCGACCCACAACATAAGGAATGTAGTTTTGTTTGAAATGGGGGCTGATCTTCGACATATTATCGTAAATGAAAGGAACTTCATTCACTTATGCTGTGGGTCCAGGTAAATTGCAACGTTGTATTTTCATTTAACATTGGGCGCATTAAAGATTGTACATCCCAATCGGCTTGTCCGATTAAAAAAAAATCTTCACTTTAGATTGAAAACATCATATTTGGAGACGGTTTTCTCTCTTACATTTTGTTGTAATTCTGATAATAACAGAGTTACTTTGTCAGGGGACTTTTGTGACACCCTGTATATATATTTCTAGCACAGACAAACTGCACGAAACAACGTGTTATATATACAAAAATGTTAATGCAATAATATTATTATTCATTTCTCAAACAATACACTTCTTTCCTTAAATCTCTCAACACATCTATAGACTGCACAGGAGACCGGCGTTTACTTTTCAAATACAAACAACTATAACAAACAATGCCAAAGAGCTAAGTTTAACATAAAACAATAGTGTTATTTTGCCATACGAATATACTCCCTTCCAACTTTCAAGAGGCGCCACGTTCACGTGGATTTTTTTCTTTTATACTTATTTACGTAGTTTGTTAAGTCCGATCTCTTTGTATTACTCCGACAAAAAAAAAAAAAAAAAACGTATAGCGCAATTTAATTTCAATTCCAAGAATTTCTTTGCGGATTATGAAAGTTATTTTTAAATCGAAACAATGCGAGATGGAGGTAGCGATTCATTTTACAATAACAAGTAGACCCCCCTTAATAATTTCTAAAGCATATAAAATGTGTCATTGCCGATTTGCACTCGTTTCGCAGAGACATAATCATTTAAAGTTTCCGTCAACGATGTCATCAAGGTCAACATCAGAGATGATAATTTCTTAGCCAAATTTTCTTCGTAATCAAATGTAATTTCTTTTTTTTTCCTTTGTTTTTAAATTGAGGCCTTATCGCAATTTCTGGATCAACCTTATAAATTCATCACAGTAATGAATGTAAGTTAGGATTTGGCTTTACATGCAGTCAGAAACACAGTAAAAAGTTATCAGGATGTATGAAAGGTAAAAGGTGCAAATCCATTTGCAGCAAAAGATAACAATTCACTACACAACACGTTTTTTGAAAGTGTGAAACTTACATTTGTATACACGACTCCAAAGGTGCATTACCACCTGCAATTCTCCTTTTCCTGAAATAGCAGGCAACCCAAAATTTCAGCGGTTGGGTTGGTAGCAAATTCGAAAGGCGTTAGACTAAACCTCAATTTTGTCACAAATATATCAGTGTGGCAAACTGCAAATAAGAGAAAAAAATTTTTAAGAATGACAATTTTATTATTGTGACGGAGTTGGATGACATCAAAAGTTACAAAATGACTTAATTACGAGGGTTGCTATATATATTTCTGGCCTAGGCAACACTAAGTGTTGCCAGGTGCAATCTGACATTTCCATTGGAAAGTTTGACATTTTGTAGCATAAATGTACTCAGAACTTTTTGACTTACGACAATTTTTTTTTCTTTTACAGGTACTTGAAGAAATCAACTTGGCAAAAAAATGGAATTAACTCGTGAACATTTTCGTGCGATCATTTTTCACAACTTTCGACGTGGATTATCACGACAAGAGTGCATCGATGAACTTAAATCTTTGTATGGCGACGAAGCACCATCCTATAGCACTGTGAAAAACTGGTACAACGAATTCAATCGTGGCCGACGCTCGCTCAAAGACGAATTCCGTGAAGGTCGTCCAAAAACAGCCGTTGTGCCAGAAAACATCGATGCCGTACGTGAACTGATAATGCAAGACCGTCATGTGACTTACCGTGAGATAGAGGCATGCCTAGGCATTTCTTCCACCAGCATACATTCGATATTGCATGAACACCTGGCCGTAAAAAAGGTTTGTTCTCGTTGGATCCCGCACAATTTGACAATCGCTCAAAAGAAAGCTCGTGTGGATTGGTGTAAAGAAATGCTGAAAAAATACGATCGCGGTGCTTCAAAAGACGTTTATAAGATCGTCACAGGTGACGAATCATGGATCTATGCGTATGAGCCCGAAACAAAACAGCAATCGACCGTGTGGGTCTTCCAAGACGAGCCAAATCCAACGAAAGTTGTTCGTGGAAGAAGCACTTCGAAGCAAATGGTCGCCTGTTTCTTCGGCATAACTGGTCATGTGGCGACTGTTCCGCTTGAGCAACGTAGGACGGTCAATTCTGAGTGGTACACCACCATTTGTTTGCCTGAAGTCTTCGGAGAAATTCGAAAAATGAACAAGAGAAGACGAATCATTGTGCACCATGACAATGCGAGCTCTCACACATCGGCTCAAACCAGCGCATTTTTGACCGGCCAAAACGTCGAAGTGATGGGTCATCCGCCGTACAGCCCTGACTTGGCACCCAATGACTTCTTTTTATTCCCACACATCAAGAAAAAAATGCGTGGTCAACGATTTTCGTCGCCAGAAAATGCTGTTGAAGCATTCAAAAACCATGTTTTGGAGGTGTCTCAATCGGAGTGGAAAAAGTGCTTCGAAAATTGGTTTGAGCGCATGCAAAAGTGTATAAATCTTGATGGAGAATATTTTGAAAAACAATAAAACCATTTTCGTTGATAAATATTCGTATTTTCATTATTAGGCCAGAAATATATATAGCAGCCCTCGTAAGCAGTTCAAACAAGATGAATGGTAAGAAACAGATATAAGAAGAAAGCATTTCTCTCTTTCCCCCTCCCCAACCAAAAAAAGAAACTCATAAAAAGAAAGAGTTATATAATATGAAGGTTTCATATAAAAGCCTAACAGCACAAAAACAAATAGCTAAACGAAACGAAAAAGAGACAAACACAGAATAGGGGACACCAGTGGCGTAGCAGACTTGCGGCCCTCGCATGCAAGATAAAGAAATGGGACTCTAGTTGTAAACCCTATTGTTATAATAATAATAATAATAATAATAATAATAATAATAATAATAATAATAATAATTGTTATTATTATTATTATTATTATTATTATTATTATTATTATTATTATTATTATTATTAATATTATTATTATTACTATTATTATTATTATTATTAAAGAGTAGTTTTCTTTTCAAAATCTCTGACTCTGCCTAAGAACACGAATGCATATAGCGATCATGTGTGCACATTTTGTCAATTTCCACTCCCAAAGGCCAAAAGGAGTGGAAATCTCCAGGAGAGAGAAATAAGAAACGTTCTTATGGTAAATTCGAGTTCAAACTTCAAAGCACTTGCTTTTGCACGTGATTTTTTGTTTCTTTTTTCAGGGAAAAGAAAAGTTCTGGCACCTAAGAAATTATACCATATAATATTGAAAATTTGCAAGTGGATGTATTTACATTGCAATTTGTGGTAATAAAGATATTATGATTAGAAAAATATATTGTAAAAAGTAACTTTAATTTCTTCATCCATCTGAAGTCTTAGGGGTCCCTTATACCTCGCCGCCCCCGAATATCGATATCGAAAATTTAGAATGATATATTCATGTCCATATATTCGCGATATCGAATGTTGATATATGATAATATAGATTTCGACGACAGCGATGTATCGACATATCACAGGCCCAGGTCCGAGAAGTGATGCTTGAAATATACTGGAATCAACAATCAAATTCTAAATAAGTTTTCCATTTCCATATTCAATGTTGAGAGGGAAGGGTGTGAACCCGAATAGAAATTTCAAGAAAAACAAATATTAAGATAGAAGTAGGTTTTCCGTCTCCCCTTGAATACAAAAATTAACAAAAAACTATTACTGTAATTTACCTTTTACTTCTGTTTCTGATTGTTATCACCAATCAGCGACAGTACACATACTTCAGATAGTATACCAATACACTCTATAACTTTTCACAACCAAGCAAGCCAAAAGGTGAATTTCCTGTGATATTAAAGTGGAATGTTTTACAAAATAGTCATAATTCATTGGCCATATTTCTATCAGTACTTTGGTACGGACTAAGAGCTACAAGACTAACAGAACTAGAAATTAGAGATTTCATTCTTTTTTTTCTCAGACTAAAAGACTTCTGCATTTTCCTGAGATTTTCCTTTTCTTAATATAAGTCCCCTGTCCTGGGCTAATTCTGGCTACCGTGCTTTCGAGGTAATCGGTAAACGAAAGAGTAAATTTTGCCGACTCTCAACTCTCTACAGTTTGTGAGAAGATATTTCAAAGTTCATGTTGTTATTTCTTCGTTACAAAACACTTCTATTTGACTCTATTCATGGTAAATTATTGAACGTATAAACATTTACTATTATTGAAAAATGAATAATTATCTTTAAACATAAAACTTCGTTACAGTTCAGTAGAATGCAGTAGTAGATGAAAATGAATAAAAATATTGTTTATTTGTTGAGATGTGCAAACTGAATGTGAATAATGTTTCCCATTCTCTTGTCCAGAGGCGGATCTACGATGGACTTCTGGGGGCTCGGTGGTTGATAATACTCCTACCTAGTGCTAATTTTAAGAGCTCCAAACTCTGGCATGGGTATTATTTATATATAAAATAATAAAGATTCACTTTATGGGGGGCAATCGCCATGATCGATCCCTGGATCTGCCCCTGTTCTTGTGTAGCAGAATTTGAAGACATTTAGTTCGTGTATCCATCTGACGATGATGATTAGGGATGGCCACATCCAGATAATTTTTTATTCTGATCTCGGATAGAAACTTATCCGGGTTTGTAATATACGGTTGAGAGATAACAAAACGGATAACGGATAATATCCGGATAACGGATGACGGATAATATCTGACTGACGGATATAATCCGGACAACGGATGACGGATAAGGTCTGGATAACAGATGATATCCGGATGACAAATAACGAATAATATCTGGATGTCGGATAATATCCGGATAATGGATTCATATGGGTAATTTATAAAATTAAGATGACAGATAATATCTGGATAAAAGAACAGTCGGATAGCTGATTACATCCGGATGTCGACTAAAGGTTAATATCCGGATAACGTATATGGTTTTAAAAGGAAATAATAGGAGAGGGACGAATCAGTCTTTTATGCTCATGGAGTTATTAAAAGACGATCATCGGGCAGTGGTCTATACCATTGAAAGATACTGCCTCTTAAAATGTATCCTAGTAATTTCCAATTTTCTTGCTCTTGTTGTGGAGCGCGGTGGCACAATCGTACACCGCTTACTCTGGTGCGTGGGGTCTTTATTGTTTCGATCCCCAGTCAAGTAAGTTTGCAATGGACAAAATCGTAACCGTAGGTTCTCTCAGGGTACTCCCGCTTCTTGCCACTTTTATTCCATCAGTTCTTCTATTATCGTTGACTTGCTGTAATCATTGGCCGCGGTGGTTCAGTGGCAGAGCGCTTCCTCTGGTGCATGGGGTCCTTATTGTTTCGATCTCCGGCGAAGTAAGTTTCTGGTGGACAAGATCGTATCCGTGGGTTTTCTCAGGGTACCCCACTTTTCCTACTGTTCACTCCAACAATTCCTCTATTATCATTGACTTGCTTTAATCATTGGGTGCGGTGGCTCAGTGGTAGAGCGTTTCCTCTGGTGCGGGGCGTCTTTACTGTTTCGATTCCCTGCCTGAAAATTTGTGTTGACAAGATCGTATCCGTGGGTTTTGTCAGGGTACTCCCGCTTCCTCCCAGATTTCATAACACCAATTCTTCTATCCTTATTTACTTGCTTCAATTCTTGGCCGCGGCGGCTCAGTGGTGGAGCGATTCCTCTGGTGGGCCAAGTAAGTTCCTGGTGGACAAAATCGTATCCGTCGGTTTTTTCAGGGTACTCCCGTTGCCTCCGACATTTCATTCCACCAACTCTTCTATAATCATTCACTTTCTTCAATCATTGGGATGAGTGGCTAAGCGAAAGAGCATTTCTTCTGGTGTGCCAAGTAAATTTGTGTTGGACAAGATCATATGCTTGGGTTTTGTCAGGGTACTCTCGCTTTCTCCAACTGCTCATTCCACCAATTTTACTATTATCATTGACTTGCTTGAATCATTGTGCGCATTGGCTCAGTGGTACATCGCTTCCTCTGGTAGACCAAGTAAATCAGATCGTACACGATCGTATCCGTGGGTTTTGTCAGGGTACTCCCGCTTCCTCTCACTTTTCATTCCACCAATTCAACTATTATGATTGACTTGCTTCAATCATTGTGCGCATTGGCTCAGTGGTGCAGCGCTTCCTCTGGTAGACCAAATAAGTTTGTGGTGGACGAGATCGTATCCGTGGGTTTGGCCAGCTTACTCCCACTTCCTCCCACATTTCATTCCACCAATTCTTCTATTATCATTCACTCTCTTCAATCATTGGGCGCAGTGGGTCATTGGTAGATCGTTTCGACTGGTGGGCCAAGTAAGTTTGTGTTGAATAAGATCGTATCCTTGGATTTTGTCAGGGTACTCCGAATTCCTCCCACATTTCATTCCAGCAATTCTTCTATTATTATTGACTTACTTCAATCATTGGGCGCAGTGGCTCAGTGGTTCAGCGCTTCCTCTGGTTTGCAAAGTAAGTTTGTGGTGGACAAGATCGTATCCGTGGATTCAGCCAGGGTACTTCTACTTCTTCCCACATTTCATTTCACCAATTCTACTATTATCATTGACTTGCTTCAATCATTGTGCGCATTGGCTCAGTGGTACAGCGCTTTCTCTGGTAGACCAAGTAAGTTTGTGGTGGACGAGATCGTATCTGTGGGTTTTGACAGGGCACTCCTTCTTCCTCGCACATTTCATTCCACATATTCTTCAATTATAAATCACTCTCTTCAGTCATTGGGCGCAGTGGCTCAATGGTAGATCGTTTCGTATGGTGAACCAAGTATATTTGTGGTGTACAAGATTGTATCCATGGGTTTTGTCAGGGTACTCCCGCTTTCTTCCACATTTCATTCCACCAATTCATCTATTATTATCGACTCTCTTCAACCATTGTGTGGAGTGGCTCAGTGGTAGAGCGTTTCATCTGGTGGGCCAAGTAAGTTTGTGATGGACAAGATCGTATGCGTGGTTTTTGTCAGGGTACTCCCGCTTCCTCCCAGATTTCATATCACCAATTTTTCTATTCTTATTTACTTGCTTCAATTCTTGGGCGCGGCGGCTCAGTGGTGGAGCGCTTCCTCTGGTGGGCCAAGTAAGTTCGTGGTGGACAAGATCGTATCCGTCGGTTTTCTCAGGGTACTCCCGCTTCCTCCCACATTTCAGTCCAGCAACTTTTCTATATTCATTCACTTTCTTCAATCATTGGGCTGAGTAGCTAACGATAGAGCGTTCTTTCTGGTGTGCTAAGTAAATTTGTGGTGGACAAGATCGTACCCGTGGTTTTTGTCAGGGTACTCCCGCTTCCTCCTACTTTTCATTCCACAAATTCTACTATTATCATTGACTTGCTTCAATCATTGTGCGCGTTGGCTCAGTGGCACATCGCTTCCTCTGGTAGACAAAGTAAGTTTTCGGTGGACAAGGTCGAATCCGTGGTTTTTTCAGGTTACTTCCGCTTCCTCCCACTTTTCATTCCACCAATTCTACTATTGTCATTGACTTGCTTGAATCATTGTGCGCATAGGCTCAGTGGTATATCGCTTCCTCTGGTAGACCAGGTAAGTTTGTTGTGGAAAAGATCGTATCAGTGGGTTTTGTCAGGGTATTACCGCCTCCTTCCATTTTCATTCCACCAATTCAACTATTATGATTGACTTGCTTCAGTCAATGTGCGCATTGGCTCAGTGGTACATCGCTTCCTCTGGTAGACTAAGTAAGTTTGTGGTGGACAAGATCGTATCCGTGGGTTTTGTCAGGGTACTCCCGCTTCCTCCCACATTTCATTCCACCAATTCTTCTATCATCATTGACTTGGTTCAATCATTGGGCGCAGTGCCTCAGTGGTAGAGCGCTTTCTCTGTTTGGCCTAGTAACTTTGTGGTGGACAACAGTATATCAATGGGTTTTTTCAAGGTACTCTCGCTTCCTCCTACATTTCATTCCAAAAATTCATTTATTATCATTGACTTACTTTAATCATTGGTCGCGGCAGCTCAGTGGTAAAGCGCTTCCTCTGGTGGGCCAAGTAAGTTTGTGGTGGATAAGATCGTATCCGTGGGTTTTCTCAGGGTACTCCCGCTTCTTCCCACTTTTCATTCCACCAGTTCCTCTATTATCATTTACTTGCTTTAATAATTGGGAGCGGTGGCTCAGTAGTAGAACGATTCCTCTGGTGCGTGGGGTCCTTATTGTTGCGATCTCCGGTTAAGTAAGTTTGTGGTAGACAAGATCGTATCCGTGGGTTTTCTCACGGTACTCCTGCTTCATCCCACATTTCATTCCACCAATTCCTCAATTATCATTGACGCTTTAATTATTGGGCGCGGTAACTCAGTTGTGGAGTTTTTTCTGGACCATGAGGACCTTATTGTTTCGATTGCCGGCCTAGTAAGTTTGTGGTGGACAAGGTCGCATCCGTGGGTTTTCTCAGGATACTCCCGCTTCCTCCCACATTTCATTCAACTAATTCTTTTATCATCATTGACTTGCTTTAATCATTGGAGAGGTCTTGGTTCCTAGAGCATTGCGGTGATATCAGAAGTCAGATTCGGTTCCAAGCATTTGTGTTGCGATGTATACCACTGCTGTGATTCAATCTCAGTATTTTATTACGCGAGATAAATCCATCCATACAGCTATAAATGTTGTTCTATCTTGCGCAACCAGGTATAGAGATTGAGCCAATTCGGAAGCTCATTTCTGTTGCTTTGTGGCGAGGAACTGATTTCGGACATTACGCTCTCCTCAAACGACTAGGATCTTGCCATGTTAAAATTCGCGTTCAACAACCCCATGTTTAAAAGGCGAATAGAAAGGACCCGCGTCTAAAATTTCGGGACCCAGTTTCTTGAGGTTCAAGGCTAGGGATCGATTTCTGACATCACAATTGTGCTCAACGGATCAAAACCTTTCAAATGTCGCTAAAGCCGCCCACAAATTTATGTTTAATAGGTGAATAGAACGGACCCGATCCCATAAGGTCAGAACTCCATTCCTTGAGCTTCGTGGCCTGTGCCTGATTTCTGACATTACTACTGCACTGAGGGGACCCGGACCTTTCCAACGCTACCACTCGCGTACACCAACTCCATGTATGACATGGTTCCCCTGACATAGGAGAATGGACTCCATTCTTTTTTCATTATTATTCTCCAGTAGGACTTGTATACAAGGTAGCAGGTCTAAAATAAACTTCTTGAGAGCGGCTCTTATTTGTTAAAGAATAGATAACGATCACTTTTGGCTGTTGCGATGGTCTGTCCAAACGGTTTGGTAAAAGAAATCAGCGTAGCATAACAACAAAAATGTTTCTCTTATATGTTAAAAATAAAAGCACAGAAAGGAAAAGTCAAAGCATGGTAAGGTGTGTCGGGGACGCCGAATTCTACTTTGCCCCGGGCAACGAAATTTCTAGGTACAGCTCTGAGCTCTAACACTTATCGGTCTTTCAGAGTCTCATCCCTTTTCTACAACTACGTAGTTTGATTAACCTGTTATACAAAACGTTTGGAAAGAACTTGTGAATGTGACTTATTGATAGCTATCCAATATGTTGACAGAGTGCTAGTATTCAGTTTAGCAACGAACCTGCTCTTAGGCGAAATATCATGTTGCTCTCTACTTTTGTCTGTGCCTTGTAAATCGTAACATTGTGTTTAACGGCAAACAGAAACAAGGTCAGTTGTTTAGTTCTTGGGAAGAACTGTAGAACTACTGATAAGACGTTTGTGTCTTTTACACAAATACCAGATTGCTGTTTGAAGCCTTTTTGCGTTATACATTATAAAACTACATATCCAAATTCAGAGAAGCCTACAGAAATTTTAAAGAAGAGTGAAAAATATCTTGATTATACAGATGTTTTATTATTATTATTATTATTATTATTATTATTATTATTATTATTATTATATTATTATTATTATTATTATTATTATTATTATTATTATTATTATTATTATTATTATTTACCAGCTTCTCTTTGTTGATAAAAATCGTAATTTGACATTTATTAAGTGTAATATGACTGGGTCTAGAGACAGAAGAGAGGGGATTTTATAGCCAGATATAAAATGAGAACTTTGTTCAACAATGACTACGTATTAAATAAACAAACGTATTGATTGCACCCTTTTAAAAGAAAAATTAGTATAGTTAGGAAAAAATGCATTCATTGAAAAACTCTGGGGTAATAAAGGATCACGTGCTAGCTACTAGACAAGCGGGGAGGATACCCACATAGTTAGATTAATGATTTCAGACATTACCACTGCCCCTGAGTGCAGTAGTGATGTGAGATATCAGGCACAGGCCACCAAGATCAAGGAATGGGTTTGTGACGTTATGGGCTCGGGTCCCTTCTATTCACCTATTAAACATGAAGTTGTTGGACGGCGTTATCGGCATTTGAAAGGTTTTGATCAGTTAAGTACAATTGGGATGTCAGAAATCGATCCCTTGAGTTGAACCTCAAGAAACTGGCTCCGGAAGATTTAGATGCGGATCCTTTCTATTCCCATTTTAAACATGGGGTGTTGGACGCGGATGGTAACATTGGAAAGAACCTAGTCGTTTGAGGAGAGCGTAATGTCCGAAATCAGTTCCTGGCCACAAAGCACTGCAAATGAGCGTCCGAATTGGCTCAATCTCAATACATGGTTGCGCAAGATAGAACAATATTTATAGCTGTATGGATAGTTTTATCTCGCATAATAAAATACTGAGATTGAACCACAGAAAAGGTATACATCACAACCCAAACGATTGGAACCGAATCTCATTTCTCACATCACTGCAATGCTCAAGGGACCAAGACCTCTCCAATGATTAAAGCAAGTCAATGATTATAGAAGAATTGGTTGAATGAAATGTGAGAGGAAGCGGGTGTACCCTGAGAAAACCCACGGATACGATCCTGTCCACCACACAACTTACTTGGCTGGGGATCGAAACAATAAGGATCCCACGCACGAGACGATGCGCTCTACCACCGAGACAGCGCACCCAATGATTACAGCAAGTTAGTGATAATAGAGGAATTTGTGGAATGAAAAGTGAGAAGAAGCGAAAGTACCGTGAGAAAACCCACGGATACGATCTTGTCCACCAGAAACGTACTTAGCTGGGGATTGAAACAATAAAGACCCCACGCACAAGATGAAGCGCACTACCACTGAGCCACCGTGAACAATGATTAGAGTAAGTCAGTGATAATAGAGGGATTGGTGGAATGAAAAGTGAGAGGAAGCGGGAGTACCCTGAGAAAACACACGGATACGATAGTGTCCACCATACAACTTACTTGGCTTGGGATCGAAACAATAAGGAACCACGCACGAGAGGAAGGGCGCTACCACTGAGACACCGCGTCCAATGATTATAGCAAGTGAATAATAATAGAAGAATTGGTGGAATGAAATGTAAGAGGAAGCGGGAGTACCGTAACAAAAACCCATGGATACGATCTTGTCCACCACAATCTTACTTGGCCCAACATAGGAAACGCTCTACCACTGAGTCACAGCGCCTAAAGATTAAACCAATTCAATAGTAATAGAAAAGTTACTGAAATGAAAAGTGGGAAGAAGCAGGACTACCCAGAAAATACCCACGAATATGATCTTGTCCACCACAAACTTACTTGACCCACTAGAGGAAGCGCTCTACCACTGAGCCACTGCGCCCAATGATTAAGATAGGTCAATAATAATAGAAGAATTGATGGAATGAAATGTGGGAAAGAGCAAGAGTACCGTGAGAAAAACCACGGATATGATCCTGACCACCACAAACTTACTTTGCCCACCAGAAAAAGCGCTCTACCACTGAGCCACTGCGCTTAATGATTGTGCAAGTCAATGATAATAGAAGAATCGGTGGAATGAAATGTAAGCGGAAGCGGGAGTATCCTAACAAAACACACGGATACGATCTTGTCCACCACAATCTTACTTGGCCCAACATAGGAAACGTTCTACCACTGAGCAAACCAATTCAATGATAATAGAGAAGTTACTGAAATGAAAAGTGGAAAGAAACAGGAGTACCCAGAAAATACCCACGAATACGATCTTGTCCACAACAAACTTACTTGACCCACTAGAGGAAGCGCTCTACCACTGAGTCATTGCACCCAATGATAAAGGTAGGTCAATAATAATAGAGGAATTGGTGGAATGAAAAGTGGGAAGAATCGGGAGTACGCTGACAAAACCCACGGATACGATCTCTTCCATTACAAACTTATTTGGCACACCACACGAAGCCCTGTACCACTGAGCCACCGCGTCGAATGATTAAAGCAAGTCAATGATAAGAAAAGAATTGGTGGAATGAAATGTGGGAGGAAGCGAGAGTACCCTGACAAAACACCCGGATACAAACTTATAAACCACAAACTTACACTGCCCACACGAGGAAGCGGTCTACACTGAGCCACCGCGCCCAATGATTGAAGAAAGTCAATCATAATAGAGGAAATGGTGCAATGAAATGTGGGAAGAAACGGGAGTACACTAAGTAAACCTACGGCTACGATCTTGTCCATCACAAACTTACTTGGCCCACCAGAAGAAGCGGTTTACGACTGACGCACTGAGCCGAATGATTGAAGAGAGTCAATGATAATAGTAGAATTGCTGGAATGAAATGTGGGAGGAAGCAGGAGTACCCTGACAAAATCCGCGGATACGATACTGTCTACCGCAAATTTATTAGGCAGGGGATCGAAACACTAAGGACCCCACGCACCAGAGGAAGCGTTCTACCACTGAGCCACTGCGCCAAACGATTGAAGCAAGTCAATTATAACAAAGGAATTGGTGGCATGAAATATGGGAGGAAGGGAAAAAAACATGGATACGATCTTGTCCACTACAGGCTTAATTGGCCCCTTAGAGGAAACGCTCTACCAGTGAGCCACTGCACCCAATGATTAATGTAAGTCAATGGTAATTGAGGAATTGGTGGAATGAAAAGTGGGAATAAGCGGAAGCACCCTGAGAAAACCCACGGATACGATCTTGTCCACCACAAATTTACTTGGCCCACCAGAGGATGCGCTCTACCACTGAGCAACTGCGCCCCGTGATTGAACCAAGTCAATGATCATAGAAGAATTGGTGGACTGAAATGTGGGAACCCAGGGATGCGATCTTGTCCACCACAAACCTACTTGGCCCACCAGAGGAAGCGCTGTACCACTAAGCCACTGCGCCCAAGGTTTGAATCAAGTCAATAATAATAATAAAAGAAATGGTGCAATGAAGTATGGGAGAAAGTGGGAGTACCTTGGCAAAACCCACGGATACATCTTGTAAACCAGAAACTTACTTGGCCCACCAAAGAAGCACTCTACCACTAAGCCACTGCGTCCAATGATTGAAGCAAGTCAATAATAATATAAGAATCGGTGGAATGAAATATGGGAGATTGGGGAAGTGCCCTGACAAAATCCACAGATACAATCTTGTAAACCACAAACTTACTTGGCCCACTAGAAGAAGCGCTCTACCAATTAGGCACCGCGCCCAATGATTTAAGGAAGTCAATAATAATAGAAGAATTGGTGGAAAGAAATGTGGGAGGAAGCCGGAGTACTCTGTCAAAACTCACGGATACGATCGTGTCCACCACAAAGGTACTTGACCCGAAATCGAAACAATAAGGACAACACGCACAAGAGGAAGCGAGCTACCACTGAGCCACCGTGCCCAATGATTAGAGGAAGTCAGTGATAACAGAGGCATTTGTTGAATGAAATATGAGAGGAAACGGGAGTACCTTGAAAAAACACACAGATACGATCATGTCCACCACAAACTTACTTGCCCAACCAGGAAAACCACAATACCACTGAGCCACTGCGCGCAATGATTGAAGTAAGTGAATGATACTAGAGGAATTGGTGTAATGAAATATGGGAGGAAGCGGGAGTGCCCTGAAAAAACCATGGATACGATCTTGTCCACTTCAAACTTACTTGGTCCACCAGATGAAGCGTTCTACCACTGAGCCATCGCGCCCAATGATCGAAGTAAGTCAATGGTAATAGAGGAATGGGTGAAATGAAAAGTGGGAATAAGCGGAAGCACCCTAAGAAAACCCACGGATACGATCTTGTCCACCACAAATTTACTTGGTCCACCAGAGGAAGCGCTCTACCACTGAGCCACTGCGCCCAATGATTGAAGCAAGTAAATAATAATAGACGAATTCGTGGAATGAAATGTGGGACGAAGCCGGAGTACTCTAAAAACCCAGGGATACGATCTTGTCCACCACAAACGTACTTGGCCCGGAATCGAAACAATAAGGACCACACGCACAAGAGGAATCGCTTTACCACTGAGCCACCCTGCCCAACGATTAGTGTAAGTCAGTGATAATAGAGGGATTGGTAGAACGAAATATGAGAAGAAACGGGAGTACTCTGAGAAAACAGACGGATATGATCCTGTCCACCACAAAACTTACTTGGTTGGGGATCGAAACAAATAGGACCCATCGCACGAGACGAAGCGCTTTACCAATGGGACACCGCGCCCAATGATTACAACATGTTAATGATAATAGAAGAATTGATATAGTGAAAAGTGAAAAGAAGCGGAAGTACCTTGAGAAAACCCGCAGATACGATCTTATCCCCCACAAACTTACTTGGCTAACCAGAAAAAACACCCTACCACTGAGCCATCGCATCCAATGATTAATGTAAGTCAATGATAACAGAGGAATTGGTGGAATGAAAAGTGGGAAGAAGAGGGAGTAGCCTCAGAAAACCCAGGGATACGATCTTGTCCATCACAAACTTACTTGGCCCACCAGAGGAAGCACTCTAGCACTGAGCCACCGTGCCCAATGATTAAGGTAGGTCACTGATTATGGTGGAATTCGTGGAATGAAAAGTGGGAAGAATCGGGAGTACCCTGGCAGAAACCACGGGTACGATTTTGTCCATGATAAACTTGTTGGCACACCAGACGAAGCGCTTTACCAGTGACCCACTGCGCCCAATGATTGAACCAAGTCAATAATAAAAGAATAATTGGTGGGAGGAAGCGGGAGTACCCTGACAAAATCCAAGGATACCATATTGTCCACCACAAATTTATCAGGCAGAGGATCAAAACAGTAAGGATCCCACGCACCAGAGGAAGCGTTCTACCACTGATGCACCGTGACCAATGATTGAATAAAGTCAATGATAAAAGAGGAATTGGTGGAGTGAAAAGTGGGATGAAGCGGGGGTACCCTGAAAAACCCACAGATAAAATCTTGTCCTCCACAAACTTACTTCGCGCACCAGCGCAAGCGCTCTACGACTGAGCCACCGCGCCCAATGATTAAGGTAGGTCACTGATTATAGAGGCATTGGGGAATGAAAAGTGGGAAGATAGGGAGTATACTGAGAAAAACCACGGATACGATCTTGTCCAGTTCAAATTTACTTAGGTGGGAATCGAAAGAATAAGGACCCCACGCACCGCGCCTCTACCACTGAGGCGCCGCGCCCAATGATTAATGCAAGTCAATGATAATAGAGAAATTGGTGGAATGAAATATATGAACAAGCGGGAGTACCCTCAGAAAAACCACGGGAACGATCCTGTGCAGCATACAACTTACTTGGCTGGGGTTCGAAAAAATAAGGACCCCACGCACGAGGGGAAGCGCTCTACAAGTGAGCCACCGCGCCCAATGGTTAAAGCAAGTCAATGATAATAGATGGATTGGTGGAATGAAATGTATGAACTATCCTGAGTACTCCGAAAGAACCTACGGATACGATCTTGTCCAACAAAAACTTACTTGGCCGGAGATCGAAATTATAAGGACCCCACGCACCAGAGAACACGCTCTGCCACTGTACCACAGAGCCCAATGATTACATTGAGTTAATGACAATAGAAGAATTGATGGAATGAAAAGTATCAAGAAGCGGGAGTAGTTTGAGAGAACTTACGGATACGATCTTGCCCACCGCAAACTTACTTGCCGGGGATCGAAGCAATAAGGACCCCATGCACCAGAGTAAGCGGTGGACCTTTGATTCACCGCGCCCCACAAGAAGAACAAGAAAACAGGAAATTACTAGGGAACATTTTAAGAAGCAATATCTTTCAATCGTAAAGACCACTGCCCGATGATCGTCTTTTAATAACTCCATGAGCATTAAAGACTGATACGTCCCTCTCCTATTATGTCTTTTTAAAACCATATACGTTATCCGGTTATTATCCTTTATTCGTCATCCGGATATAATCAGTTATCCAAATGTTCTATTTTCTAGATATTATTCGTTATCTAAATTTTATAAATTACCCAGATAAAGCCATTTTCTGGATATTATCCGACATCCAGATATCATCCGTTATCCGGATCTTATCCGTAATCCGTTATCCGGATATTATCCGTCAGCCGGATAATATCCGTTATCCGTCATCCGTTTTGTTATCCGTCAACTGGATATTGCAAATCTGGATAAGTTTCTATCCGATATCAGAATAAAAAAATATCCCTATGTGGCCATCCCTAATCAGCATCGTCAGAAGCATACACGAACTAAATGTCTTCAAAGTCTGCTACATAAGAACAGGGGCGGATCCAGGGTGCGATCATGGCGATTGCCCCCCATAAAGTGAATCTTTCTTATTTTATATATAAATAAAATCCATTCCAGCGTTTGGAGCTCTTAAAATTAGCTCTAAGTAGGAGTATTATCAACCACTGAGCACCCAGAAGTCCATCGTAGATCCGTCTATGAACAAGAGAATGGGAAACAGTTATTATTTACATTCAGTTTGCACATCTCAACAAACAATATTTCCATTCACTTCCATCAAACTACTGCATCCTACTTAACTGTAACGACATTTATGTTTAAAAATAATTATTCATTTTTCAATGATTTTAAATGTTTATAAGTTCAGTAATTTACCATGAATAGAGTCAACTAGAAGTGCTTTTGTAACGAAGAAATAACAACATGAACTGTGAAATATCTTCTCACAAACTTTCGAGAGTTAAGAGTCGACAAACTTTACTTTTTCGTTTGACGACTACGTCGAAACCGCGGTAGCCAGAATTAGCCCAGAATAGGGGACTTATATTAAGGAAAGGAGAATCTCAGGAAAATGCAGAAGTCTTTTAGTCTGAGAAAAAAAGGAATGAAATCTCTAATTTCTAGTTCTGTTAGTCTTGTAGCTCTTAGTCCGTACCAAAGTACTGATAGAAATATGACCAATGAATTATGACTATTTTGTAAAACAGTCCAGTTTAATATCTCAGGAAATTCATCTTTTGGTTTGCTTGGTTGTGAAAAGTTATAGAGTGTATTGGTATACTATGTAAGGTATGTGTACTGTCGCTGATTTGTGATAACAATCAGAAACAGAAGTAAAAGGTAAATTACAGTAATAGTTTTTTGTTAATTTTTGTATTCAAGGGGAGACGGAAAACCTACTTTTATCTTAATATATGCTTTTCTTAAAATTTCTCTTCGGGTTCACACCCTTCCCCCTCATTATTGAATACGGAAATGGAGAACTTATTTGGAATTTGATTGTTGATTCCAGTATATTTCAAGCATCACTTCTCGGACCTGGGCCTGTGATATGTCGATACATCGCTGTCGTCGAAATCTATATTATCATATATCAACTTTCGACATCACGAATATATGGACATGAATATATCATTCTAAATTTTCGATATCGATATTCGGGGGCGGCGAGGTATAAGGGACCCCTAAGACTTGCGATGGATGAAGAAATTAAAGTTACTTTTTACAATATATTTTTCTAATCATAATATCTTTATTATCACAAATTGCAATGTAAATACATCCACTTGCAAATTTTCAATATTATATGGTATAATTTCTTAGGTGCCAGAAATTTTCTGTTCCCTGAAAAAATAAACAAAAAATCACGTGCAAAAGCAAGTGCTTCGAACCTTGAACTAGAATTTACCATAAGAACGTTTTTTATTTCTCTCTTCTGGAGATTTCCACCCCTTTTGGCCTTTGAGACCGCTCATTGACAAAACATGCACACATGATCACTATATGCATTCATGCTATTAGGCAGAGTCAGAGATTTTAAAAAGGAAACTACTCTTTAATAATAATAATAATAATAATAATAATAATAATATTTTTTTATTATTATTATTATTATTATTATTATTATTATTATTATTATTATAACAATGGGGTTTACAACTAGGTTTCCATTTCTTTATCTTGCATGCGAGGGCCGCAAGTCTGCTACGCCACTGGTGTCCCCTATTTTGTGTTTGTCTCTTTTTCGTTTCGTTTAGCTATTTGTTTTTGTGCTGTTAGGCTTTTATATGAAACCTTTATATTATATAACTTTCTTTTTATGAGTTTCTTTTTTTCGGTGTGGAGAGGGGAAAGAGAGAAATGCTTTCTTCTTATATGTGTTTCTTACCGTTCATCTTGTTTGAACTGCTTAAGTAAGTCATTTTGTAACTTTTGATGTCATCCAACTCCGTCACAATAATAAAATTGTCATTCTTAACAATTTGTTTTATTCTCTTACTTGGAGTTTGCCACACTGATATATTTGTGACAAAATTGTGGTTTAGTCTAACGCCTTTCGAACTTGCAACCAACCCAACCGCCGAGCTTTTTGGGTTGCCTGCTATTGCAGGAAAAGGAGAATTGCAGGTGGTAATGCACTTTTGGAGTCGTGTATACAATTCTTGTACTTCATTTTCCTTTAGGTTCAAACTCCGATGTTCACAATAATAAAAATTAATCAAGAAATTCGTATCAGTCCTAAATCTATTACGGAATGGACATCTAATCTCTAAGAAGTGCGTAGATTTGCAAATGAAAAGGAAAAGCTGAGAGCATCTATCGAAATAGATAAATGCCACTTGTTTATGCGGAATAATAATAAGTGGTGAAATTTGAAAGGACAAGCTTATGGATGAGGAGTTGAAAGATACTCTGGTAAATGGCTTATCAAATTTTCCAATTTTATTTACTTCTTCGTATTCAATCCTCTTTATGTAATTCTCCTCTTCTCTCATTTCGCTTCTTTTATTCAAGAGTTTAGTATCTTCTGAGATTTTGTTCTTTTTTCTTTTCAATTCCTGCTATTTCCTTGGCTGTCTCTTGTTATCTCAGTCTGTATTTGTTTTGTGCTATTGATGTGCTTTTAGTGGGTTTTCTAGTGGTATCCCGTGGGCAATTTAATGGTCGAGTATTGTGGATGGTATCATTTAGTTCCTTATAAGGTAGTTAATAAGAAAAGTAATGATGGACATATCAGACCCGCGATTGGGAGGGGAAGGGCGTAGGAGAAGATGATGAGTCATCGTTCGATTCACTCCTTATAACTTCGCTCCTAATCATTCGATTTGTTTTAATTTTCTTTTTTTAAAAAAGAAAGGTCTAAGTACGTTCTACACATTATGTTGTTAGCATCTTTTACGTAAATGTAGCCATTTTAGCTAAAATTCCAAAAAATAATTTTCCATAAAAAATGTTTCATTTGACAAAATAGTCATTTTTGTATTATTTATTTATGCCAAATAGCTAAATTTATAAAAGGAGCATGAAATACGAATTAATTTTAAGTTTCAAAGTCGTTGTTATACAAAACGTAAGGAAAAGAACAATATACAAAATCTAATATTTCACTCAAGAGAAGTAATTAGTATATTTCAATTATCATTACACCTTTTCGTACAATTAATTATACTATTGATCCATATTAATTCTCCAAATGTTCATAAGTAGTTTAGAAATGTGTTTTAATTATCATGGAATAAGTACTCCAGTTATGTGCTTTCATGTTATATTCATTTACTGAAAAGTAAAGGACACTTCTTCTTCTGGTGTGAATTCACACAATAGTCATCGGGACACTTCCAGAATCCAAAGTTGTCCTTCTTACTTCAATCTTCACAACTTTAATTCTTTTTAATATTTTAATATAGGGTGAGTTCACCAATAGTCGACAGCTGAAAAAAAAATCTTACTTCTAAGCACTTATAAAGCGTGATAATTTTTATAGTATTTGACAAAAGTGAATTATTAGCTTTATTTGGGTTCTTTTGTACCATGCCATGTGTTAGCTGCTCACTTTTAAAATTTTGCAATGATATAAAAACACATTTTACGAAAACTCATCAAAATTTCCACTTGTTGACCATCATCGCTCAGTAGTCGACCGCATTCATGCTATTAGTCGACCGCGCGTAATTTCTATCGTTTCTATCACGTAGAAGTAATTGATTGTTTTAGGTGATATTTCGAAATTGTATTATTCGCGAGACTTGAAATTGACAAAACGATTATATAGATTTTATTTAATTTTCATTAAGGTTTTCTCCTTAGTGATTATAAATGAAAGAAAAACGCTATTGGGATTTGATACATAGCTACTTTATTTGGAATAATGGATTTGAATATTAAATAGATCTTCCACGTGAAACAAGACTTCTCTCCTGCATTATATGCACACGTTATCTGTATTACGGTTTTACAAATCCTAAACAAAGTAGAGTCTCTAATAATTTAGAAAATCCTAAGTGTTCACTTTTCTCCTGTGTGAAATATGTTTCACTCCGGTGTTAGGTTTCTCTCCTGTGTCACTTGAGCACATCGAGTTATCTTCTCATATGCGATAAGGTTTCTCTCCTGTGTTATTTGAGCACATCGAGTCATCTTCTCATATATGATAAGGTTTCTCTCCTGTGTTACTTCAGCACATCGAGTTATCTTCTCATATATGATAAGGTTTCTCTCCTTTGTCACTTGAGCACATCGAGTTATCTTCTCATATGTGATAAAGTTTCTCTCCTGTGTTATTTGAGCACATCGAGTCATCTTCTCATATATGATAAGGTTTCTCTCCTCTGTTATTTGAGCACTTCGAGTTATCTTCTCATATATGATAAGGTTTCTCTCCTGTGTTACTTCAGCACATCGAGTTATCTTCTCATATATGATAAGATTTCTCTCCTTTGTTACTTCAGCACGTCGAGTTATCGTCTCACATATGATAAGGTTTCTCTCCCGTGTTAGGTTTCCCTTTTGAGTTACTTCAGCACATTGAGTTATCTTTTCATGTAATAACAGTAAGTTCCTGATTGTTTATTCAAATCATTTATATGGTACAATCTGCGCACAGGAACAGCTTATCTGTAAGTTCTTCCCATGCATACCCAAAAAAATCGGTACACCGAAGATGGAACCATTTATCACATTGATCGCAACCCACTGGTTTATCCTCACTTTCCAAAGCAAAATCGTTTATTATCACTTTACATCCTGCGCATATGGATCCATCACCGTAATCAATTATATCTTCTTCATTGCGATGTTCTTCTACAACAACAGTGGTCATCTTCTTCGATCGTTTCTTTGGATTTTCCAGTTTGTTGCTCTTTTTTGCTGTTCTTAGAATAGATGTTATATTCCCTCTGTTTTCAGTTGTTGCACTTGGATTGCCTTCAACAGCCAATGACTGGAGAAGATCATTTAGTAAATCCTTTCCAACAGTGAGAGTAGCTTGAGACAAGTGTTCATTGTTGTCATCAACTACAGGGATTTCACCAACTACAACTTCGTCATCTAATGGTAAGTTGGCACTTTTATCATCTGTTTGTAGTGCTTCGTCCATCGGTTCTTCTGCTGAAAATTTCAAACCTCCAAGAACTGCGTTGAAGTCAACCGCAGCCTTTTGAAGGTCATCCTTGTACACAGTAATAACTTTTCCTGCAGTACGAAGATCTTCTTCACTAACATTTGGCTGAGTGGAAGTACTCTCTATGTTTTTGCATACACTCTTGATGCATTTTGTGAGTCAACAGCGTCCGGATTGAAAGGATACAGTCCACATTTGCAAAATCCATTCTTTATTGTTGACGGTGTTGCTGCTGTTGCTAGGACCTCTGCAATAAGTGGTGCAAACTGAACTCTTGTAATAGAAGATAAATTATGTTCCATTAGATAGTTGCGAACAACAAATTTCCAATTTGTTTTTAACGCCTTAAAGACGGATACATCGCATTGTTGCAAGATGTGTGTTGCATGAGGGTACAGGGCATACAATATGATCTCGTTGTTGTCACAAAATTTGCTTACTTCATAAGTTAAGTGAGTTTAGTGGCCATCGATGAAAAGTATTGCAGGCTTAGGTACATTGTGATCTAATAGCCATTTATTGAAACCATTCGCAACCTACTCAAAGAATGTCTCACTAATCATCCAGCCAGATTCGGATCGTCCTATCACAATCGAAGAGGGAATATTGGACAAAATATCTCTGGGTACTCGCGATTTGTATGGATAAACGATCACTGGAGCAACGGTTTCTCCCGAAGCACTAAATGTTCCTAGAAAAGTAAGGGTTTCCTTTTTCTTATCTTGAACCTCATAAATATTCTTCCAGCCTTTTGGTCCCAAAATTTTTCCAGATGATGGGCACAACTGAAAAGAAGATTCATCCGCGTTAAAAATTCTACGTGGATCTAGAATGGAAAGATTGTTCGTACTGGTGAGGTAGGTCTTAAGATCATGAAACCACGAAAGTATATATTCTTCTTTTACGAAACTTCAGCAGCCATTTATAGACACAGCTGTCCTCATTGCAATATTTGGATGTCTCTTCAAGAAAGATGCATACCATTTCTGCCCAGGTCTGTTGTGTTTAAATGGTGTTTTGCGTTTGTCGTCTACAACTATTTTTGTACTGAATTTAAGAGGTCATGCTTCTTTCTGGGCAAACCAATAAGCCAGTTTGCAAGGGCTTCTTCTTCTGTTTCACTGAGATAAGTACAGCGTCCCATCTTCCCAGTTGTTTCTGGTACCCGTCCATGTAATTTGTCTAAAACTGTTGTCTTTGGCACACCAAACCTTTTACGGGCTTCTCGAACTGAAAGTTGTTTTGTTCTTAAAGCTTCTAAGGCGCACTGCATATCAAATTCCGAATAGCGGAAAAATTTTCTTTTATATCCCGGAGCCATGCTATCTGTCAAAAATACACAACATTTAAAATGCTTCACCATATTTCTAACAATAAAAGGCATTGCTATATTATAAAGCAGAAGTAATCAAGAATATATTAGCAAAAGTTGTTTTTCAATATTGATAATCTTAATATTTCAGTGTTCTTCCAGAAAACAGGTTCTGACCTGAAAAGACCTGAGCCGAGTGAATGGAAATTTTTTATTGCCATTAATCGGATGATGATGACGTCCCAAGGACGTGAGACCTAGAGTTTAACGTGAGCTCCGAACCAATTGTATTCCCATGGAAAATTGAACCCAGGACTTTATTACAAAGCAGCATACTTTAACACTTACTTAAATTTTGTTGAATTTATTTATGTCCTTTAAGCATTTGTGGCACAGGACGGGATAGAGGAGGGAGAAGGATGAGGAAAGGTGTCGACCAGAGCCTATTATGTAGGTAACATCATGACATGCGCCTGGTATAACTGACAAAATCCCTAAGAAACCTGTTAGAAGGGCCGGCATTGGGGTTTCAACACGCATATCTCTCCATTCCCAATTCGTAATCCAGCAGGCTAGGCACTGGACAACTTGTCTGGTACATGCCTCCAAGAAATTATTATTATTTCTCTCATTCAGGGAGACGTGGTAGATATACAGGAAACCCTTCTTGTTCTCGTTTGTTTGCTTGTTTCTTTGTTTATTATGTTTTAACGTCCCTTCTTAGCATCGAGACTATGTAAAGACGTGGATCTACAGTTTATAGTAATATTCGAGCCGCTTTAATTCGTTCTATGCTCTCCCGCTTCGAATTGAATCCGGGACACAGAGCACCAAAGGCACGGGTGCTACCCATTAGACCAGCGAGGAGGGCTTCTTGTTCTCGTGTAAAAAAAAAAAAAACTTGGTTTCACATTGAAATAGTAGATCGTCATAAAAAGAAACTTTCAACTAAGTTACTGAACAAATTCCAGTCAGCAAAACGCGAAACATAGTATGAAACAGTGCGGTCGACAGGTGGCAAGAAATATTCCAATAGTTGACCAACACGAGAAACAGGCGGTCGATTTTTAGAATATGTCACGAAATCAAAAATTTTATACATGCATGTTGAAAAACAGATCTCAATACCAAATAGGAAATAATTTGAAGCAATTTGGCGCACTCTCAAATAATCCAATAATCGACCACCCTTGGTCGACAATTGGTTTGTATGGGAAAGAAAAAATGCCAAATTCCGACCACATTTTAACATGTATTTTCTCATTTAATACTTTCCAGTTATTGACAAATTTAACTGTACAGCTTCTAGAATAACTTAGTTATGTAACAAAAACATTTCTTGCCTCACGTACTATCTATATCCTCAGAAAAGCGAAAAACAACAAGTGCACAAGATTCCCATTACCCGCTGTCGTAAACTGTGAACCTGAATCGTAATTCTACAGATACGTCGAAATTTATCGGTGAAAGACGACCAGCTGGTCATGGGAAAGGGAAACAATGATTGTCATTGGTAACATAGGATGCAAGCTTAATCGTGAATCACTTTCCGCTCCAAACGACCATTAGATATATTTTATGTACACTATAGAAAGCAAAAATGGTCGACTATTGGATGGCGGTCGACTATATGCGAACTCACCCTACACAACACTACACTATGACACCACATTCAGAACGCACTAAGAAAGAAACAAAAAATGGTTAAAAGGGAGTCAAAGGAAACACAAATACTTTCTGATTTCCGTTCCTTCACGTCACAGGGATTTTACGCTGTTCAACCGATGGGCAGCAGGTCGAGAGACGAACGGGCTGGTTCATGAAAGAAAAGAATACAAGTCACATAACAAAGGGATTCCCTTAATCGAGTTATGATAGTGTTTAGTTCCTTCTTGTTTCACGAGAGATTATTTCCTTCGCATTATCTTAGTAACAGATCCCCTATCTGTGTAGTCCGCTTCGAGGTACCCATATCATAACCCTGATTCAAGTTTATCGCTGAGAAAAGAAATATCACACATTATTGTCTCGTATTGCCCTTTCCTATTAACAGTCCAACTCCAGTCAGTCACTGTAGGTAGTTCAGGATTCCCAATATGTGCTTTACGCCATATTAGGGCTTGAAAATGTGCTCTTTTTATGGCCGGACGCAGAATATCTTGTGTTGAAGTCATACGTGATCTATAGACTTTCTTTTTACTTAAAAACCACCACCGGTATTCTTTCAGGGACGTTATTTTTGTGATTCTTAAGTATACAGAGCATATAAATGCTTCCTGAACTCGGAACATTTTTTCATTAAAAATATATTTTCCCAGTGATGACAAAGCGTCAAATACTGTCTCATCAGCGTTCATAAAAGTATTAAATAAACTTGTTTTCGTTTCATCATAAAATGATCTGGTTATATCAATCCCTGAGAGAGAATGCGATCTAATCAATCAGCAGCTCGTTTGCGACCTAACGCTTGATATATCATACGAAAAGAAATACCATGTGTGTTAGCTCCTGAGACAACAAACCAGATATCTTGTGATAATTGAGGGGGGAAATTCATCGCTAGTACTAGGATATCAGTATCAGAAGATAATGTCTTTAGAGCTGTGCTCCATTTAAACTTGCGAAGAGTGCATGTAATATGATTTTTGTATCAGCCTCTTCTTGTGTTGTTAGTCGAGCTTCAATATAAATCTGGCTAGTTCAACTCAAGATGAAGAAAAATGATATTCAGTCGCAGTTGTTGATGGAATGACAGAGGTCCGCAAACTGAAAGTAGGAAAGGAGAAGAGAACAATTCCTGATTTGACAAATCAGTTCTGCAACTTTTTTTAAAAAAATATGGCGTTTTTCTGAGATTCATGTTGTCTTTGACACATACGTAGATAATTCTCTTAAATATGCAATAAGAGTTCGAAGACAACAGGGTAGTGTTCCTGTGATGTACAAGATATAATTCAACATAAACATAAAAAATATTTCTTTCAAAAAAACTTCTTTATCATGATAAAAAGAAGAACAGGTTTTCAGTAATTCTTTCGTGAAAACCAGCTTGGATAATGGGAAAAATATTGTAGTATCCTATCGGAATCAGGATCTTGCTACTAACCGATGTGTTGAATCTCTAGTAACAACACAAAAAGAGGCTGATACAAAAATCATATTATATGCACTCTTCGCAAGTTTAAATGGAGCACAACTCTAAAGACATTTTCTTCTGTTACTGATATCCTAGTACTAGCGATGAATTTCTCCCCTCAACTTCCACAGGATATCTGGTTTGTTGTCTCAGGAGCTAACACACGTGATATTTCTTTTAGTATAATATATCAAGCGTTAGGTCGCAAACGAGCTAGTGATTGATTAGATCGCATTTTCTCTCAGGGACTGATATAACCAGATCATTTTATGATGAAACGAAAACAAGTTTATTTAATATTTTTATGAACGCTGATGAGACAGTATTTGACGCTTTGTCATCACTGGGAAAATATATTTTTAATGAAAAAATGTTCCGAGTTCAGGAAGCATTTATATGCTCTGTATACTTAAGAATCACAAAAATAACGTCCCTGAAAGAATACCGGTGGTAGTTTTTCAGTAAAAAGAAAGTCTATAGATCACGTATGACTTCAACACAAGATACTCTGCGTCCGGCCATAGAAAGAGCACATTTTCAAGCCCTAATATGGCGTAAAGCACATATTGGGAATCCTGAACTACCTACAGTGACTGACTGGAGTTGGACTGTTAATGGGAAAGGGCAATACGAGACAATAATGTGTGATATTTCTTTTCTCAGCGATAAACTTGAATCAGGGTTATGATATGGGTACCTCGAAGCGGACTACACAGATAGGGAATCTGTTATTAAGATAATGCGAAGGAAATAATCTCTCGTGAAACAAGAAGGAACTGAACACTATCATAACTCGATTAAGGGAATCCTTGTTATGTGACTTGTATTTCTTTTTTCTTTCATGAACCAGCCCGTTCGTCTCTCGACCTGCTGCCCATCGGTTGAACAGCGTAAAATTCCTGTGACGTGAAGGAACGGAAATCAGGAAGTGTTAGTGTGTTTCCTTTGTCTCCCTTTTAACCATTTCTTGTTTTTTCTTAGTGCGTTCTGAACGTGGTATCATAGTGTAGTGTTGTGTATATTAAAATATTAAGAAGAATTAATGTTATGAATAGAGACCGGATGTTTAGGCACTAAAAACCTGAAAAATAGGCAGGCAAATAGGCACTTAAAATGTAAAAAATAGGCAGTAAAATAGGCACTAAAATGTTTTCGATATACGTAATGGAGATAAATAGTCAATACGATTAAAAAATAGATTCAAGTCACAGATAATGTTCAATCAATATAGAAACATATCTGTTTGTTAATGTCTTCTTTTACTTTACGGTATATACAGTATATTGTATTGTACCATGTGTTTGTCGTTTGTGTTTACAAATACCTAATATATATATATATATATATGTGTGTGTGTGTGTGTTATTGATATTATATAAGTTATATATCTTCCTAATGAAGGCTTATTTTGAAGAAAATGCATAGAATAGGCAATATTAGGCACTAAAACAATTATTTAGGCAGTAACGGAGGAAATAGGCATAATAGGCAAAATAAAATGGGCTTAAATCGTAACTATAACCCCCCATATAAACTTTAAAACGTTATTTTTGATTATATCTTTAATATTCAAGAATAGGCATTTTGCCTAACATCCGGTCTCTAGTTATGAAGATTGAAGTAAGAAGGACAACTTTGAATTCTGGAAGTGTCCCGATGACTTGTGTGAATTCGCATCAGAAGAAGAGTGTCCTTTACTTTTCAGTAAATGAATATAATATGAAAACACATGACTGGAGTACTTATTCCATGATAATTAAAACATATTTCTAAAATACTTATGAACATTTACAGAATTAATATTGATCAATAGTATAATAAATTGTACGAATAGGTGTAATGATAATTAAAACCTATTCATTCCTTCTCTTGAGTGAAATGTTTTTTTCCTTGCGTTTTATATAACACGATTTTGAAAATAAAAGTTTATTCGTATTTCATGCTCCTTTGATAAATTTAGCTTTTTCGCATAAATAAATAATAGAAATAAATAATACTATATATGTTTGTTAAAATTATAATGTAATTGAGCAATATTAAAAAAAGTACATAAAAATAAATCTATATATATAAAAGAGAACGTACAAAATTTTGTCCGCTCATCACGCTAATACGGCTGAACCAATTTCTTTCATTTTTGGGGGGTTATTAGGATTTGGACCCTAGATGGTTTTTATCATATCACTTTAATTTTTAATTACCAGTGTCTTGAGATAATTGACCATTCAAGTGTCCATAACGTACAAATCCTTTGTTATTAGTTCATCATAGGTAAAAATAAACGTATTTATATGCAACCCGCATGACCGTGTCACTCGGCGGGTTAACATAAATGACAGGCGATATACAGCGGAAAATAGCTTGAATCTTCTGTTTAAAATTTTTTAATTGATTTGCTTATTTTTACAGACACTTTTACAATATGCCAGCACCGGGATGACCGCAGCGAAGCGGGGCGGGTTAACATAAATGACAGGCGATATAATGTTAAGATTTACTGCAATCTTCTATGGTTTTTATCATATCACTTGAAAGCGAAAAAGTAAAAATTATCTAAGTAACAAAGTTTATTGCGTTCCGGGGTGACCGCAGCGAAGCGGGGTGAACGCTGCTAGTAATAAATAAATACAAAAATGATTATTTTGTCAAATGAAATATTTTTTCTTATGGAAAATCCTTGGTTGGAAATTTTAATCAAAACGGCTACATTTACGTAAAAGATGCTAATAACATAATGTGTAGAACGTACTTGAGCCTTCTTTTTTAAGAAGAGAAAATTAAAATCGAATGATCAGGAGCAAAGCTATAACGGGTTAAGTGAACGATGACGCATGTTCCGTCACGCCCTCCCCCTCCCAGTCGCGGGTCTGACATGTCGACCATCACTTTTCTTATTCCCTACCTTATAAGGGACAAAATGATACCACCTACAATATTCTACCGTTAAATTGCACACGGGATGAAAAAAAGTGACCACTAGAAAACTATTTTTATATTCTCTCTCTTCCAAGGCGCTGAATCTGTTCCTTAGTTTTATCTCAAATATCTGTCTGTGTTTTCTTAGATTTTCCAAATCTAGAACTGATGGTTTTCTTCTGATAAGCTTCATTCCTTCCAGTCTAGTATTTACTTTCAGCTTATATCTGATCATCCTATGATCACTTGAGATTTTGAAACTTTTCAGAACAGACAAGTCTTGCAAAATTTCCCTGTTATTCCATAATGCGTAGTATATTTCGTTTCTATTTCCATTTGGGCCTTTCCATGTCCACTTCCTCTGGGACGGCTTCTTGAAAAATGTATTATGAAGAGTCTGTTGACTTCTGAAAATCCCACTAAGTTTTCTTCTCTCTTGTTTCGTTTGCCAAATCCAAAGTTTCTAACTTTCGTGTCACTTCTCTTCTTACAAGGAGAAAGCAGACTTTGTTAAATGAACTGCGGGGCCATTTTTTTCAATGTGATAGTGCATATTTAAAGTGTTCATATTATAAACTGGGAGAACGTAATGGGCTAATATAGCAGAGAAAAAGCGTCTTAAAATTTTCGACTCGCCGCATATGTCGTATACGTTTCGCTAATTTATCAAGTGACGGCGTGGCAGAATCAGTAGCATCTGTGACTCACGTGCCAAGGACCCCGTGTTCTTACCCTTGGAGTCAACTTTCTTGTTTTTTTTTTTTTTCTTGATTCAATAAAGTAGCCACTTCTAGGTACAAGTAAAATGTTAATTCACCGTATGTTTATAATGAATTAAAACAATAGAAATATTCAAATCAGTTGTAAAATCTTTCAATGTTCCATGTTAACTACCAACGAAATGTAATATATCTAATATTTTGATATCACGAGTTATATTA
Organism: Thermobia domestica; assembly: GCF_964235325.1. NCBI lineage: Eukaryota > Metazoa > Arthropoda > Insecta > Zygentoma > Lepismatidae > Thermobia > Thermobia domestica. The sequence continues at coordinate 98,904,403 of NC_137465.1, read as the reverse complement.
TGGTTACCACAGTCGTTGTGTAAAAAATGTTCTTGACGCGTCATGTCTATATCTGTTGACAGTGTGTGTATTACAAACACTAGCGCAAATGGCACGGGAGGATGAGGGGGACATGTCCCCTCAAATCGTGTAACTGAGGGACTGTTCCCCCCGATAATCCGATACGAAATGTGTTTTCTTCAGAGAAATGTGATGACTTGTGTCCGATTGCCACAAAGGAAAATGAGATGAAATCGATATTCCCCAAGAATAAGCCTTAAATTTGCTCGCCTCCCAATGTTGAAGACAACTCTGCTCCCCTGATCCTCCAAAGTATTGTTTTCCAACTTCATAAATATTTTGAACATCATTTCAAAAAAAAAAAAAAAAAAAAAATGGGAACGGTTTTACCCGTCATTCCCCAATGTTGGAGACAGATTTTCGGCACATATTACAAGGGGAATAAGGAGGAAATCTCATTTGGTTATAGCAGCGTTTCCCAACCTTTTTCAACTTGCGGCACACTACAGGTGTAACTTGAATTCTCGCGGCACACCCATATATATATATATATATATATATATATATATATATATATATATATATATATATTACCGTGGTATTTTAATGTGATTACTAATTTCCTTCTTACAGAGAAGAAAGCTCGATCACTGATTTTCCCCTGTGCTAAATCATTATACTTATTTTTCATTCTAATTTTAAAATAGAAAACAATAGCAATGAAATATAGGATTCGGGTTTTTAAAAATCCACTTTCTCTTTCGAAAACTGTATCTAACCTCTAACTAAAAGGGAAGATCACTAAATAACGAACAAATAAACAAATCTCCTATACTTTTAAAACACAAATGTAGGTAATTTGTAAGCATGCTTGCTTTGTTGAATTATTGAATGATATGTTAAAATTTCAAGTTACGAAATAGTCTGCAACAATAAAGAAGTAATAATGGTCATGACAATGATAAATACGTTTTTCAACATTAAAATTGTACAGAAAAGTAACACAGTATGAAATTTAAAATTGTAGATTTATAGTAGAGGTTCATAGTAATGTGAAATATAAATATACATTTTCCCCTGTCTTGCAATTTGGTTCGTATAGAATTAATAATTTGTTTCGATTTTCTCGCGGCACACCAGCGGCCCATTCGCGGCACACCAGTGTGCCGCGGCACACCGGTTGGGAAACGCTGGGTTATAGTAACATCCAATATTGCCAAAGCGGATTTCCCTCTCATCTCTCTTGTAATTCTCACACTGTCAACAGATGTAGACACGAAGCATAAGAACATTTTTTACACAACGACTGTGGTAACCATAATATAACTCGTGATATCAATATATTTACGTAATAGATTATATTTCGTTGCTAGTTAACATCAGTAGGGTTGCCAATTCAAAGTGTTAATTTATGAAAACTACGATTTCACTAGTTTCTAAGCTACTCCAACTAAACAAACTGAAAATTACGGACAGAACATCCATACGTATGAGTTATGAGTCAATTAAAAAAAAAATACGCCGTCGGTTACATCTGGCAACACTGTTGGTTCCTAGTGCACTTCAATCGTTGCTTCCTAGTTTAAAAATATATGCCTTAACAAAACTCAATTTGATATATCCATTATTTGTGTATCGCTTAAGCTTCAAAAGTTCTACTATCCCAAACTTCGGGTTACGTTGTATATTGGACATCCTGTAGATGTCTGCAGCTGCATAGAGAAAACGAAGATACCACTCTGACAAAAGTCCATTTTCCTAACGGGAGATTCAATGTTAAATTTTGGAAGTAGTTTTCTCCAATAATTATTGGCAAGAATTTCGGGAAAAAGAGTATCATTTGTTACAAAATGCAATAACTATTTAACGTCAAGTCAGTACAGCAGTCTCGAACATGATTTTGGGTAAGGCCCTCCTTCGGGGGCAAGAGGCCTAAAAGAGAATGGATGGAGTGTTACCAAAATCCCAAATTTTATTTTCAAAATGCCAGTAATCGTCAAATTAATCATAAATCTCACAGAATGAATTCCCCAATGCTCCTTGCAAGTGTGAATAACTGATATAGGGCTACATCTCCCCTTTCAAAAATTACATGAAAAATTATGTGATATGGACATAGGGTAAGCTGCTTTTTGTGCGTGAATTAATGTTAAATTTGGCGTTATTGTAGTAAAGAGATATGCGTTTTTCAAATCGGAAGTGTTATTTTGCTTACACAGGGGGTACAGGGGGCGAAGTGTTAGATGGTGGATTTTAACAAAAAATCCAAATTTTATTTTGGAAATACCAGTGAGCATCAGATTAATAACAGATGTCACAGAATTAATATGCTGATGCTTCTTGCATACGCCAATGACTGATATCTCGAAGCTCGACAGTTCGAAGTAAATAATATTTCAATATTTAACCCTTCTTTCAACTCAAGTAAAATCGACCTCTATTTCTATTTGACATTTTGAAATTGCCGTCCCCTGTTAGAGACGCAGCTGTTTTTGAACGTTCACCTCTGGTGCTTGGGGTCCCGGGTTCGATCCCAGCCTCCGCCACGTGAATTTTGTGATGGACAAACACCGTGTGCGTTGGTTTTCTCGGGGTTCTGCCGTTTCCTCCCACTTTCTGCGTTCCACCATTTCATACATTACTCATCATCACCGTCTCCTTTAGCCTAACCGGCATAATCGTGGGACCTAAACTTCAAAGATTTCATTTCAAAGATTTGTTTTTCAACGTTGCACCGTTTGTTTCCGCATAAAACTTTTGTACTTCGCTTTAGTTTCAAACAATTATTAACTGTTCGTTTTGAGTTGCAGCATACGGAAACCCTCGAACTGATCTATTAATGAACTCGTGTAACCGCCAAGAGCTGGTAATAGCTATAGCGGTGTTTCCTCTCAAAGTTGTTCAAAACTTAGCTACTGCTTCAATGGAGGTAAAATCAACCTTGTTTTTATTTAAAATTTTGAAGTGTCCCCTTCCTCCGTAGAGGTATCAGGTATCATTGATTTCAGAAGCATCACCGCGCGACTCAGCACATGCACTTTGATATTAACATTTTTTGTTTCTAACAAGGAACGGACATAAACCTAGTCTATTCGATAAACATAACAAATATATGTTATTGCACAAAAGAATTAGGTGCCATGGACAAAGGAGTAAACCCCTGGGGCCCATAAACCTGTTAGTATAAAGAAAACACTATTCGCTGGAAAGTCATAGTTTATAGTTCGTTCTGTTCAGCATGAAACAAGCTTTCCAGAGGTACTGTGTATTGAGGCCCATAACGTACTTGAACAGGAAAAATTGGGAAAATGTCGGGAAAATTCCCTCCAGAAATCTCTCCTATCAACTTTGGCCCCTTTTGGATTGACCCCGGGTAAAAGTATGCAAACCAAATGTATCTCAAAAAATACTTTAGGAGACAAGAAATAGGATTACCAAGTTTTGTATTGATAGACAGAATAGGTATGAGGGGAAAGCGTGAATTGGTATACAAGCTTTAACTGCATACCAATTCCATACTTCTGAGACACAAGTACTGACAGATTACTGTGTGGACACCATACATCAATAGGCAGAGGATGAATAACTCACAGAGGGATTAAGTAAAACATAGAAGAACAATGCTGCTTTAGTACCCTTTATACGGTGTGTTCCACAAAAATTTGAAGATTGCGCGGAGTCTCTGAATGGGACAGTGGTATGGTGCATATTCGCAGACTCTTAATTTTACCAAGGAGTGCGGATGCTTCTGTACTTATAAGATAGATCACTAACGAGCAAAAACATTATGACCACCTACCTAATATTGTCTCTAGTATGTCCAACTTTGATTCGCCAGTCAGCAACAATGCAGTTTGGCATGGAAACAATGAGGCCTTGGTAGGTGGCGCACCATATCTGCACACACACACATTATGTCACGTAATTTCTGCACATTCCGCAATAAGGTTGCATCTGACGTTCAATTCCATCAAAAGGAGGTCAACTGTGTAAAGATCGAATGAGTTCGAGGGTCATTCCGGCAAATGGAAATATCAGTGCTGCTGAATCACTAGTATTTTACGTTGGCCTTGTGACAAGGAGCGTTGCCTGCTGAAAAATGCCATTTCCAGCTTGAAATTGGCCGACATGAATGAGTGTACATGATCAACAATGGCATGTCGATAGCTAGGAGCCGTCGTGATGCCTTTAGCACACACTACGGGTCCCATGACCATGTGAAGGTTTCCATAATGAAGCCACCACCGACCTGTCGTCATTCTACTGTGCACGTCGCGAGCAGCTGTTTCCTTTAAGACGATGGACTTGGACCCGATTATCGATGTTATGAGTGCAGCATCGTGATTCATCGGTACACAGTGTTGTGCCAGTGTTCGGCAATCTAGTAACGGTAGTCATGTGCCTATTCCTGTCGTAATAGTAGATGCCGAGCGGTAAACAATGGCACACATATGGAACCTCTACAAATGTGGAGACCCCTATCTAAAGTTGTACGATGAACTCTGTGCTCAAACACATTTGTCTTTTGTCCACTGTTAAAGTCTGCTGTTAGTTGTGTCATCATTTGCACTTTATCCTGTTGTACCAACCTCGACAATATAGGACGTCCAACATCTTTAATAAGATGTAGCCACAGTACACTCCGTCGTTCGGAACAAATTCAAGACTTGGGTCGAGCCGGGATTTTATATGAAAAAATATAATATCTCACAAACCCTCAAGTTAGGCAGATACCCCTTACTAATAAGTTGACAAACTATATTCCCAGGTTTCCGGAAATTCTGCTGCTCAAGGGGATTAGAGAGCAATTTCTAAAACATTTTAATGTATTTTAAATTCTTAAAATGACCAAAGTGAGAGAAGTTTTGAAAATGATAATGTGAATTCGTGAACAGGGCTAGATTTTTTTTATTTTTTTATTTTCATCATTTCAATTTGAAATGCGTAATCTAGGGGAAAATGGGGGTTAAGGTTTTCGCAAAGAATGACGGCCGTATAGTTTGAAATGAATTTTTGAACCTAATACCATTTGGATCGAGCTGAGGTTTCGTTATTTCATTTTGATATAAATACGTACAGTAATGGAGGGGAGGAAGTTCAAATATATCTTTCAAATATTCTTCACAATTCTAAGCTTCCTGCAAAGAACGGGCATTTCAGTATTTATTCTAATATTTCCTAATTAGTATTTTCTAATTTGCAATTGTTTCCATCTTTTAGAATAGTGTAGCGTGTACGAATAATAGGTACATAAAGTTGTATATCTTTTAGCATACATAGAAGAGGAGAGGGAAATAGCTCTCATCAGCTTTGAAAAAAGTTCAATATTTTGAAACAGGATCGAAAATTCCAGACTATTAATGTGCAAGTAGCAATTGTAACATGAGTTGTGGTATGAGTTTTTAGTTATATACAAATTAAAAGCAAGGGAATCAGGTAAAGGAAGATTTTTCTTAAATATCGGTGGTTCATGATAGTATTTTTTTCTGTTAGTTTTTTTTTCCTTTTAAATAATGTTTGAAAGGAAATACCAGTGACCTTAAGGTTAGTGTAACATGCTAACAAGATCTTGTTTCTTCAATTTATCAGAAACCGCTAGAAGTATTAAAATATGAAGATAATACTAATTATATTTTCATCCAGAATTTAAAACTAGTTATAATCTACTAGGTTTTAACGTATGTTTCCTGAACTTTGATGACCCCATTTTAGTCTCTAGGGTTGGTAGGAGTCCGAGATTGCAGCATGACCCATCTCCCTTCATTCAGTGCGTAGACACAGACACATACACACACATGTATTAACACATGAAAAGTCTCAGCCATTTATCTCGAGCCAGGTATCAAAACTAATGGTGAAGTAGTTAATTGACTTCATTAAAACCGACTTCATAATTTATGGCCTGCGTACAGCTGGTGTGATCAGAAAGACTGGTGACACATTGGCCGCACAATGCTTGATGCATGACAAAGTTGTGGCTGGTGGACGTCGAGGGATGAGAGAAAACGGAGGGATTTTTGTATGTGTAGTAGTAGTAACAGAGAAAGAGAGGTAGCGAAGCAGATCGGTACGATATAGTCATTAATTTGACATGCACGTGATCCACTCTTACTTTGTAATCAACTGCATTAGCGTTTCCAGTGTTCACCACATTATAGAAAGCTTTACTTATACATGTATTCATGCAACATATTTCTAAAATTAAAAATAAACCAAAAAATGTTTACAAAGCTGTAATCCGGTAACCACATCCCTTTTGATGTTTCGATTTACCTGCTTATTTTTCTATATATGTGCTCATTAGATAAATGTTAACGATGCCTTAATCAAATTTACAAAGGGATTAATCTATTATTCAAGATAAGTGTAGGAAAGCTAAATGCTGATAAACCTTATGGCAAACTACATATGTACAAGAGCAAATTCACGTACATATTCATTAATTCGCTCATCACCAGATCTCTATTAGACACAAAACTTTGCAATTTTGTACAAATATATTATCCTTGTATCTGTTGCATGTGTTAACTTCATCACTTAAAAAAAAAAAAAAAAATCACATCTTAGTATATGTAACCTGGAGGTTATACAAACCAGTCCGAACCACCGGTTTATTATAGCGCCTCTTATGGAAAGATTTCGAATCATGAGACCTTCGAATGAGTGTCTTACGGACGTTAAAGCCATTCGAAGCGAAGTATAAAAATGGGCAACATATATGCCTAGAGGTTCTACAATCTTGCTGATAGATTACATATTATATAATTGTTATACGATGTTGACGTTTATATGTTTTTCAGTCAATCAAGGTTTATAAATTTCAAGAAATGTAGTTATTCATAAGTTTAAGTGGTGCAATAGAAAGTGTAAATTACATAGAGGTTTGTTATAATTTTCATAAGAGAGGTGAATGGAGTATGCCCAGTATGGTATAATTACTATATTAGGTGAGTGTCAAAATTTTGTGCTATATGTGAATTATATTACTTCCTATACGTTGTATAAATTTATATATTGGAGTTAAGCATTATTAGAATCATATTTGGATGCCAATGTTCTTATTCGGTGCTTCATTCTTGCTATTGGAATGAGTCCATTTATCGCTTTTTGACTTGTAAATTACATTGCTTAATTGGATAAGTAAAGATAGTTACGTCCTACTTTGTTACTTTTGTTCAGATAAAGTTCTTATATGTCAAAGTTTTCGATTTTATTGCTATAAATTATTGAAAATATACATGAAATCTTTCATTTGCCGAGTCCCCAAATACCTAGTAAAAGATATTAGGATAGGGGTATTTCAATTAGACTCGAGTAGTAGAACTAATGCTCATTCTTAATCAGTTATTGAAATTTTGCTAAACATTTACGTTTAGTGCCTAGTCTCATAAGATGCAATAATTGTCCTGGTTTAAATAACCATCGGCCCATGACGGAGCTTATTAACAGTACGTTACACATCGTAGGCTGCAGATAAGATTTTGCGAAACGCGAACCTGAGAAAGGAGAGAAAGAGGAGCTTGCTTATTCTTTCTTCTTCTTTTCTTTCATTTCTTCTTCTTCTCTCTTTTTTACTACTGTTTACTAGATTTTTGGAAGTATTGAATTTTGTGTGCATAATCTCCTTTACGTTAAATCGCGTATAAGAGAGATTTTTTTTTTTCCAAAATGCGACTGTTCTGTGGAGAAAGATTTTTTTGTTTGTTTCGTTCCCTACATTTCCGAAACTGTTAGGTATAAATACTTGACATTTTGGATGAACATTCCGTATGTACCCTATTATGTACCCCACGTATATTCTTCAAATGTCCACAATTATTAGGCGTAGAATTTTAAAATTTTGTAGAAAGAGTCTTTGTATCTGAGGCTACAAATATGACTAGATTTAGCAAGATGCTACTCATAGAGGGGAGAAAGGGTTGTTTGGAATTTTTTCGTCGATCTCAACATCTTCGATATTATTAGTATGAAACCTTGATACTTTTTTTAAAAAAAGTAAATATTCCCTATGTGCCCTATACCAACGTTAATATGTAATTTTCCAAAACGGGCTCTTAAGGTGAAAATAAGTTTAGTAACTACAGTTAAATTGGATTAACAAGAATTATGAAGCCAGAAAAACAGTTATATATTATCGTTTTCTAAAAGAAAATTCACAAACAATAATATATAACTGTTTTTCTGGCTTCGATAATAGAGTTTAACCATCTCACATTACCTCACCAAACCTTTTCTTATATCACTGGCCATAGAGAAGGCATAACCTTCTGCGGCCCGCCCATCCCCGGATGGGAATGAAAGACATGATTTTCATTAACTCTCTCCGTACGGAAAACGAGCATTCTGTTAATGGGTGATTCTCCTAGAAAGTGTTCTTTTAAGGTTGATTTTTATTTTTTATTTATTTAGTTTTTTTTTTTTTGTAAAAGTCGAGATTCTTTCTTTTTCTTCCAATATAACCAATGTTATAATGCACTGTCCGAAAATCAGTTACGGGGCATAATCAATCTTTATCAATTTTCGAGTTTTAAAAACTTTTTTTTTTTTAACGGTTCCATGGAGTTGGCGCAGTTAGCCATGGAGCTGACATGCCTCGCCATGATCCTGATGATCACTTTCAGCACAGAACTGAATGATTTCAAGCATGTCTATGTTCTAAATATCATAAAAGCATGTTTGATAATTAATAAATATTATACATAAAAACATGTATAATCTTCAAGCATGTGTTTGAAGATTCTGATGCATCTGTACTTTCATATTATTTTACCAAACGTGGACTGAATAAAAAGTTTTTCCGTAAATGTTTCTTCGACTAACATTTTTGAAAGTTTGAACAACATTGTGCTTTCAATACTTCACCAGTAAATAAGTGTTTCCGAACTACTTAGCCAACATTAGAGCCGTGCAATATGTTCGTAACAATTGTACGAGGTGTGTTGCTGACTTGATTTCTCTTCTTCATCTCTCGAAAATATCATGTTTTCCATTTCGTATATTTCTTTTGGTAAGTATATCTCTTTTTCCAAAACTTCATTTTCTCTATAAACCATCTTCTCCATTTTCTTTCTTCTTCCCGCTGCTTTCCTGGAATTTTGAGATTTTGCTTCAGAGAAACTCTTCCAAATTTTCTCAGAGATTTCGGATGCATTACATTCGGAAGGATAAAATGAATCGACAATGTTTCGTGAAGTATTGTCGGCTGGTCAATCGTTTGCTTCTGTACTGAAACTTGAGCCAAGTCCACATTAAAACGAACGCCATATCCCATTCGATCCACTTCAATGGACTGTCAACACGAAACTTGGATATGGCTTTAGTCTAATCACGGTGCTTTCGACTGTACTGCCTCCATTTCTTTCTACGAGACCTTTTTCTCTTTGTGACTTTAAATCAGTTGTGACTTAATTTCAGCTGATTTCCGACGCCGGCGATACCTCTCTCTTTTCTTCATCTCGCTTCTTCGTATAGTGTAATCGACAGGATTCGTGGTCTCTGTTCGGGCGGACAGTTATTTGTAACCGTCCTGAGTTCGTGTCGCTGTTCGGGCGTTATTTATTTGTAACCAACTAGAGGTCTGGGTCCATGTTCGGGCTGTCATTTATTTGTAATCAATTGGAGTTCGTGGTCGCTATTCGGGCAGCTATTTATTTGTAACCGGCTGAAGTTCTGTTCGCTGTCCTCGGCTCGTGGTATTACCAATAAGTATACTCCTGATACTTTAACTTACCTGGACAGGACGACGAAGACCTCTCCAAGAAAGGTTACAAACTGTTTCCCAAACAGCTCGTCGGTCTCAATAATGAGATGAGCATTAGGCGCCGAGAGGTTCGGGTGTCTCGTCTCGAAAACCTTACGGACGATCAGACGGTCATCCAGACCATAACGCACACAAACATCACTCATACAAACAACGAAAACACACTGGATTAATTGACACTATACTTATTTATTAGAACACTAATCTGAAAAAAAGTAAATACGTTATAGGGCTATTTGAATGCTTTTTTTTTAAACACTAATAAATTCTTTTCATAAAATGTTTAAGTGTTCCGTTTCGATCACTTTATTTGATATAATATGAAGTAAATATGCACACTCAATAACTATTCAAGAAAACATCGATTTAAAGAATTATCAAATATCTCAATAAAAATTAGTAAATATACTGATATCTGTATTTAAAATATCAAAATGTGAATGAATAAGCAAATAGCAAAACATGTTAAAGGTACTAAAATATTAAAATTATTGTTAAAGTTTCGATATCACTATAATATATTTGAAAAATATGAAAATCATCGAATAGTAAAATGAATGAAAATGTAAACACATGATAAACTGACAATATATAAACAAAATAAGATTTTCACCTGTATGTCCTTTTTTTTTAACTGTGCCTCGTGTTGTTTGGCAGAAAAGAACGAAAAATCGTTTTTCAAAAATAAAAAAAAATAAACTTAAGTGTCAAAATTGACGTTCATAGTAATTCCAAGAAATAAGCATGATTCTGCATATCAAAGAAAAGATCGTGATTTCGTTGACATGTATGAAGAAAATTCGGCACGCCATAAGATCAAATGCCATCTGCTCGTCGAGACTTTAGTTCGATAATGCTCAATACAACAAATGATTTCGTTCTGAAACAAAGTTATTATTAGCGTAGGCCTAGAATAATGGTTGTTGTTCACTTCCAAAAACGTAAACATTGTAGGGTTACCAGAATAGATGGGTATTATCTGCAAAAAATTTATTAATAAAGTGTTGAAAACTATTCAATATTGATCCAAGTTTTTCAAAGGTCTGAATCGAGGAAGTTGACTCAATAGTCCAAACATTCCTGAAAATAAATGGTCATTACGCCATGAATTGACCAAAACCATAGGTGGGAAAAATGTGTAATACTACACGTACTTACACACGAAATATGCCATCGACACCTGCGAGGCAAAACTAGAAACGAGAAAAGGCCTGCAACCATAGGCACTTGCAAAATGTTTCTGTACAGAACTGAAATATAAACATTTATATTCAGTAAAATACGCGTATGTTCCCTGGAACATAACATACGTCTTCCACCTAGAAAAGATGTGTAAACACACAAAATACAAATGCTTTCGTAGCATCGTAAAGATATGTCTCTATAAGACAAAATGCGTGAGACCTGTTAAGAGAAAAACATGAGATACAAACAAGAATATAGTCAACGACATTACAACTTTCTGGTCAATCTACAACATCAAGATTAAATTCCCTACAAGACAGTTGTAACAAGCTTCCTTAGGCATCTTCGCTACAAATATTCAAAATGGTTTTATTAACACATTAAAATTCAAAGTCATCGAGCTTACGAAATAATTAACAAAGTAATTTTCAAAAAATCGTTATGGCTTCATGCTGTTGGAAAGAAAGAAAATAAGTTTATTTTTCGGGATCTATATTGATATCTCAAAGACGGCTGAAACCTCATAAATAATGGGCCATGTCGATTTTTGAAGAAAATCATCCGTCATTGGCAGTATGGCTGAAACCTAAAGATTTGTGTTCCAAAACCTTTGGCCATGTTGATTTCTGAAGGAAATCCTCCATACTGTTTGTTATGGCTGAAACCTAAAGGTTTATATTCCAAAACCTTTGGCCATGTTGATTTAAAAAATCCTCCATAACAAAAACAATTTTACTAAAAAATTCCAAATAGTTTTGGGACATACTGTGACTAAAATATAACTTTCTCAGAATTAATGTATAAACTAAACATTATAGCACATTAGCATACAAGTACACAATATAGTTACGATTCATAAACATTAAAATATTCACTAGAATATTACTAGACAATAAAATATACTCAAAATATTTAACCTAAGAATACGCATACTTAGTTACGGATACCATAAAGGAAGAAGGGAAATGAAAAACTATATTTTGCGATTGATGGCGAAAATACAGTTAGCTATGGAATATCCAATGGATTAGCCACATCCATTTTTGCAAGAGATCTGCAATTCCAGGAAATATTGCCTCCCTGAAAAAAAATATTTATATTTATCCCCATAAAATATCCTACCCGAAGAAGTTTCCCTACGGTCGTTCAGTGGTCTAGAGAAGACGAAAAAAATGTTAATTAGAAATTACAAGAAAATATAGAAGTTAAACATATTTCCGCATATATATTAATATGAGGGGAAAAACGACCGTTCACCATCAGAATATCTGTTCATATAGTTCCTTCTACAATAAAAAGATTACTGCTTTCGTTCGGAGAATTATACTATTCACACGACATTCCTACACACACTATTACCAACAAGGAAATGTCTGTTATCACTTGTTTAAGGCTTAGCCTATTTTCCGTTCTAAACTTTTCTCTTCGAACAAAATATATCATGTCACATCCTGGAAATTCAAATAAAGTCAAAATCAGGTAAATGACGTAAATGAGGTTCAATCAAATTACAGTAAACATTTCAAAATGAAAACGGGAATCTAAGATTAACACTGAAAAAGAAATTTAACATCGATAATTGTAAAGTTTCATGTTCTACGCATGAGATTACGTACTAAGTTTTAATCGCAAATATACAAGTGTACATATAATGAACAACTAAAATTTTTCTTATCCTGGGCATCTCGATACATTCCTTTTTTTAAAAAAATCTAAAAGAAAATCAAACATTAATTGTGAGTTATACGTATGATAACACGTTCAAAAATTTGGAAAGTGGGAAGGGATTCTAAAAAGATTTTTTTAATCTTAAAAAACAATAGAAATATATTATAACGCTAAAATATCTTCCCACTGGCTGAGGTACGGATATCTCGCCAAGATTTCAAACCGTTTTTGGATAAGTACGGTCCCTCTACGTATGTGATATGTTAATTATTTACTAAAAAATCTAAATTCAAACATCTGAAATGAAAACAAGAAAAAATTAATGACATTAAACTAATAGTAAGTCTGTGATAAGGTTTGCAACACAAATGCACAGCTGACTGAGGTATGAAGTGCTACACGGAGCAAAGACAAAAAGAGGAAAAGAATTAATCAGCTGTGTATCACCCGTTATTCGTAACCATAAACACAGGTGGTCGAAAATGCAGCGATTATCTTATCAAAACAAAGAAAGAAAAACGTGTTATTTGCTCTTTGCTGAACAGTTAAAAGCTGGAAGCAAAAATGAGTTTTAAAAACAATGCGTAGTTCTTCTTTTCGTATCCAGGTGTTCTGATCAAAAACTAAAAGCAAAAAGGAAGAAAATGAATACATGTTTATCGCTTAGAAATGCGTCGCTCTCCTAGGAGAAAAATTTGTATCAACACACAAAGTCTTGGTTACTTTTTTTTTTCGTATGATTACTATTTCTATGTTGATAACTGCGGTTTGTTCGTCTATTCCTACAATGATTACTACTACGTACAAAAATACTCTTAATGTTCTCACTCAAGTTGCGTTTCCTATGTCGTTTGTGATAACTCAGGCTACGTGGCCATGATTTACAACTCCTTCTCTTTTTGTTACTACCTTTTCGAGTGCGGTCTTGGTTCTGATTCCCTTTAAATTTTGTATTGTTTACGCTCCGGTCTGCGTATCTTTGCCTATTGCTATAACTGTAACCTCGTTTGTGCTTTTTTATTCTGTAGTTTGTGACAGCTGTTTTAGTGCGCTTACGACCTCTGTCGTCTACAATCATATGTTCGTGGATTTCACTACTTCTACTACAAGCGGCGTCACTAGATTCTGAATAGATAAAATCGTTGACAGATTTGTTACGAGGTTGGTTTAGACTACCTGTCTCTGGTTGGGATTCAGATTTCTGTGTTTCCTTTTCATTAGCAATGTTAGTCTCTAGCTCAGGTTCCAATTCCAATGTTTTGTTTGCGCTAGGAATATCAGTCACTAACTGAAGCTCGAATTCCGTTGTTTCGTATCCAGTAGGAACATCTGACTGTAACTGGGGTTCACATTCCGGTGTTTTGTTATCAGCATTTTCAGTTTGCTGACTATTTTCACGAAATACGTCCCGTAAATCGTCTATCTTTTGCCCTAATTCGCTCTTTACCTCAGCAAAAGTCTCTTTAATTTCAGCACGGTAGTCTTGACTTTGCTTTAATAATTTAGCAAACTTTTCTTCGTTTTTATCTGCTTTTTGTAAAAGTAAATCTAGTTTCTCATTAAATAAAGCTAATTCTGCTTGCGTATATGGCATCTTGAACAAAATAAGCTAGGCTATCACAAAAACATTATTAAAATCACCTGAAAGAGAAACTTTTATTATTTTTCAAATTCCTGGTACTAAACTGAAATAGAAATTGTATATTAAAATATTGATCTTATAATTATATTCGAGCACCAACGGTCTCGATTCGGGTCGGTAGTTCGGGCGTCATTTATCTGTAACCGGCTAGAGTTCGTGGTCCCTGTTCGGGCGCCATTTATCTGTAATCGACAGGATTCGTGGTCTCTGTTCGGGCGGACAGTTATTTGTAACCGTCCTGAGTTCGTGTCGCTGTTCGGGCGTTATTTATTTGTAACCAACTAGAGGTCTGGGTCCCTGTTCGGGCGCCATTTATTTGTAACCGCCTCAGTTCTGTTCGTTGTCCTTGGCTCGTGGTATTACCAATAAGTATACTCCTGATACTTTAACTTACCTGGACAGGACGACGAAGACCTCTCCAAGAAAGGTTACAAACTGTTTCCAAAAAGCTCGTCGGTCTCAATAATGAGATGAGCATTAGGCGCCGAGAGGTTCGGGTGTCTCGTCTCGAAAACCTCACGGACGATCAGACGGTCATCCGGATCATAACGCACACAAACATCACTCATACAAACAACGAAAACACACTGAATTAAATGACACTATACTTATTTATTAGAACACTATTTTGAAAAAGAAATAGCGAAGAGGAATGGATACAACACTGAACACTAATAAATTTTGCCGCTGAAATTACGCTTTGCCCTTTTCGGGAAACATAGCCCTTTCTATATATATGATTATAATTCAGATATCACTATAAATACTTCGCTCACACCCTTGACACACTTGGGGGGTTAGCACTGGGGGAAAGTTGTCTGGATCGTCCCACGATAAATCCAGTTGTTACGCTGAACAGTCCTGCAGCGTAAAGGTGAATCTTCAGCAAACACACAAAAGAAGATCTCCACAATGGAATACAGATATTGGAGGGCGCGTATATAACATTTTAAACGCACAAGGTCTGAGGACCTGGGATTTCACTGATTGGGGCTAGCCGTAAGAAATCGTCCTTCACCGGCTAAATAGCTTGTGCCCCTTAACACAACTTATGTTTGAAGTTCAACGCGAGATGCGTGGTTGCATCTTCCAGACCTGGAGTCAAACTCCTCGAGCATCCAAGCTCAAGCTACGGGTTGCAATGGTCAACGGAAAAGTGTTGGCAGTTCATTTCAAAAATCGCTCAGTTAACTAACCTGTATACACATACAAACAGAATATGGAAAACAATTTCTGTTAATTTTAGTCAACTGCCTATAATGCACTAGACACGGCGATAACACTGGCGTGAGAAAGTACAGATAACGAACTACGAAAATTGTGAGGCTGGTGCCACTTTGGCTACTGGGACATCTGGTCAGCCCGTATTTCTCTAATCTATTGTAATGTTTCCATAAACGATTAACGAAAACACTTAATTCAGTTCCCAATAACTATAGAATATATACTGTGTATATAATGAGTCAGGGAGAAACACTGAAATGGTTAGTCACTAACTGAAATGTTCTCAGCAAAATCAATGTTTTAAATATATATATGAAAAAACGATGAAAGACTTCTTTGTCCAATTGTGTGGGAAAGAAGCAATTCCCACCAAAGAAAGAACTTATGTGCGTTGCAGAATAAAGTATAAATTGAAAATAATGATCACTGTCTTGACGAAATATACAGTGTGTCCACAAAAAAATCCTTCTATAACCTGGTAGCGGTTATAATAGCATAGGATCATTCTTGATACAGCCCCTTCTTACTTGTTCTGCCTCCCTTTCCTTCCTCCTCCTCTCTTCAAGGGCCTTGTCAACTTTTCCGATTCTACAAAGAAACAAGATGTATAACTTCGTTAAGTATCAGTTTGTTCCTTTATGATATTAGAACAATTTGCAATCTTTCTAAGTAAACTTTGTATTAAATTTCTACAAATAGTTATTACCAGCTTAACAGACTTCCGCACATCAATCATATCTATCACATAAAGACTATAAGCCTATTAATGTTGAATTAACATATACTTAATTGTTTGTAATTGAACCCAGGTCTAAGTTTATTCAAATGATCGTAAGACTTTGGAGCTTCTCCAGTCAATGGTTACGGGGAGAGTGTTACATCACTGTCTTACCCTCATTGATTATGTTATATTGTTTTTATTCATAGTGTGTTTATATATACTTTTGCAGAAAGTGATTGGATGCACCTAAACTATTTATGCTTTCATCAGAACTTTGTCAAGTTCACTACTTATGATATACAATTTAAGCGTTCCCCTTTGACAAAATACGGCATGGCCATTCCTGTGAAAACTTTAAGAGACGATACTCTAATGTTCCCTCCAAACTACATCCATGTATCTGTTTATAAATATAGAGAAATATGTTGTTGATAACGTGCATTTCAGAAGTAAAAAAGAGTCAGCCCCATGTTATAGTGTCAACTCCATGCAAAGCTACTGCCCAAAAAGTGCCATGGAGCTGACAAAAGTATATTTTGAACATTTTTTTGAAATTGGGCTTTCGATTACGAACATTATCAATCCATATTTTTTAAAGTTTCTTTCTATTATAACAGAAAACAGCGCAATACATATTGTTACTATCAAACACTGCATTTTTCTAAATACCATGGAGTTGACGGACTCTAAATGAGACATACCTGAAATCAACACAAACGTGCAGAAAACTCAGGAACCAGCAGCATAAACCATGCACTTCTAAGCTACACTGAAAACAAAATGACTGCTTCTTCTCAAGTAGGTATCACGTGTCACGTGAATATATGCAGAGTATTAATATAGAAAAGATCTATTTTGTGATGGAACAGACACACAACTCAGTAACACATATTCAACATTAAATACCTGAAAAACTACACCAGATAAAAATATCATACCGATGGACATTTTCTTTCTGTTTATATCAGCCATCACAGCAAAACAGGAAATGAACGTTTCTTTGGTTCTGGAAGTAAATAATACAAAATCATAGTTGAAAATGTGTTCGGTTACAAGCCATGGAGCTGGCATTTTTGATTTCAGAGAAAAAATACTAAAATACGAGACAAAAATTCCCAAATGTATATATTTCCGTAGGAGGCACAAGTTGTCAAAAATTATTTCAGGGTAAAAATGAATGGTACAATATCCTAATTAACCAAATAAGCTTGAGTTCCATCAAAGGTAGGCCTACACTTTTCTGGAGAATCACCCTAATATAACGAATAACATTTTCTTAAGTATCAGTTCAACAACTCTAGGTAAACTACATATTGGGAAACACTGTTCTGAAGCTGGAGCTTTATTACCAGTGACGATCGAAGCGTTTTTAAGTCCTTTGCTTTATTTACTGCATTTGTATTAATCCAGAAATACCGAAATACACTCAAGTAAAAAAGAAATCTTCATGTATTCGCTTTTGCAACTTTGTATGTCAATTCTTTAGGAGGATTATGGAATATAAGGTCATATATTCTTCGTTCTTTTGAAATTTTCATGCAGCGGTGTATATCTCAACATATATTGTAGAGTGAAGAAAGAATTTTCAGAAAACAAAGTTGAGTGTACACGTTCCTTTAGATAAATTACTATATACAAATATACCAACACGGTTTGCAAATAACTTCAGTATATATTTGTTGTCTGTATTTCTTGATTGGTTATTGGATTAAAAGCATTTGGTAATAGTGTATAAAAAATAACTTTCCCCAATTATGTTCAAAACCTATGGAAGACAGTGATGAATGAAAGAAATTAATGATAATGGAATGGGGAAACCATTCTAACAAAAGAAACCGTCCTCACGATACTTGTTTAGCAAAAATATAACTTGCAGGTATTGGGATTGAACAGCATTCATCAAAACTATGCTATCTACCACAAGTGTTGCCCCAAGAAAAGATTTAATGGTGTCTCATTTCGGAAAGATGTATATTTCTATTGAAAGAGTTCTGTCTTGCATCTGTTTCGGCTTGAAATTCTCTCTCGTCGCTTAGACAGCACTTCTACCAGTAAGAAAGAAAGAAAACTAACTCACGGGGGAGCTTACAAAAATTAGATGTGCTCCTTTGATCCTCTAATGTAGCACTTACTCGTAACTACTATTGTCTTGACAGACAGCTCGAAAGATCAAATTCTACATGTGAAGTTATCTGTCTCTCGTTAAGTTTCGTATCTTGAAGACTAATAATTTCCATTTTAAGTGACAAAATATAGGTAGTATAAAAGTTATTTTTTATTGTTTGTTTCGTCAGTATAAGTAAAGTGAGAAAGTTCTGAGCGACAGAAGAACGTTAAATCGTTTGGAAAAGGGGTATAAAATTTGCTTTAGTTCACAACATTCTCTAGCCTTCAAATGAAGCACATTAACGCTTTCAATCAAAAGTGAACTTGGAGTAGCTTGTTAATGCAAGCGAACGAAGCCTGAGTCTAGCTCTGTAATGACGACATGCCTTAATGGGACTACTATAGGGATGAAGATAGAGCTTAAATACCTGGGTACTAAAAGACATACATACTTTACCAATTTTGTATTGGGATCTTAATCTTTCTGCAGAAATTAATTAGTTGACATAGAAGTATGTTTTATATCTGAGTTTAATAGTCTTTCATTGAACATTTAGGAAATTGTAGTGCTTAATGTAATGTAGTGAATTTGTGTGGGCAAGGAACATATTTCTCTATCACTAACTTTCTATGATGATATAGATGGCTTCCCCCTTAAGAACATGGTAACCGCTCGTCCTTGTAGATCGATAAATGAGACTAGACACCAAGTCTACGGATTTACGACTTATCCGGTGCAACTTAGAATGAGGATAGATGATAATTGAAAGCATTACTTCTCGTAGGATAGGTTGAGTTCAGAGTTAGCGTTGCAGACTCGACTCTTTATCTCTGAAAGGTTAAGGTATTGGTCTGCTTGTTACGGGTACTACAGTAGAGACCGAACTACCTGAAACTAGGTAGTCTACAGTTTACATAGCACAGAAGGGATAGTATAAAACTTGGAAAAGTATTGCCTGTGGTGTCTCGAAATTCAAAATCTCGTATGCAGTAAATCGTCGGTTTGAGAGAAATACGTTCATCATCGTAAGTAACTAGGAAGTTTTTTTTCAATTGTTGCAGACACACTTTTACATTACACGAAACTTACACAATGGAAAGAAACAATATAACTCTCATATGTATACATAACGCTATTCTTTTCCGGCTTCTCTGAGCGATTTAACAAGCGAATAGAAAAACCAAAATTAAGAAATAGACATCAATATTGCGATAAAATTATAATATTGATTTTCATGTTTACTTTCTAAGTTCTCAGTAATATTTTAATAATTCCATATAAGAATAGTAATTAAATCTGCATTAATTTTAAAATAGAATGTTTAAAGATTAATTTTCTATTTTTTGTTATGCCTATCGTTCTTCTGCCACCTAACACATCTTAAAATTGCACTAAACTGACAGGAAGTTGGAATTTTGCTATATAACCTCAGGAGCGGAAGTATTAATGCTCTTCACTGTACACTTATGGTAGTAATCCTAAGTTTTTATTTAATTCTGTCAACAAGACCAAACAGTATTTTTGTAATGTTTGCATGTGACTTAAATTTGGTTATAGTCAAAACAACGATAAATAATTTTTAAAATAATATTTTAACTCAGTTTTGCCGAGATCCCTATTACCATATGGCTTTGTTTTCAATAAAGTAGAATTTAGTCAAATTTCCTTCAATATAGCTCCTTGAATTTTATTATACAGAACCTAAGAAATTAATGTGATCTATTAAGGCAATCGTGTGTACAAAAGGAAACTTAGTTTTAATACAATATCGCCTGTGGTTTTGTCCCGTAATCCAGAAATGAAATACTGAGAACCTGAAAACTGCTATGATTGAATCCTAAGTTGAAAACGTGTGTAGCCTATATAGCAGCGTTTACCAACCTTTTTCAACTTGCGGCACACTTCAGGGTAACTTGAATTCTCGCGGCACACATATTATTATTATTATTATTATTATTATTATTATTATTATTATTATTATTATTATTATTATTTGAAAATATAAAATACTGTAGTATTTTTTTCTGATTACTGACATCCTTCTCACAGAGAAGAAAGCTAGACCACTGTTTTTTCCCCGTGGTAAATCATTATGCTTATTTTTCATTTTAATTTAAAAATAGAAAATTACAATCAGATATAGGGCTCAAGTTGTTAAAAATACACTTTTTTTTTCGAAAACTGTATTCAACCTTTCATTAAGAAGGAGGATCACTAAATAAGGAACGAACAAACGAATCTCTTTTACTTTTAAAACACAAATATAGGTAATTCGTATGCATGTTTACTTTGCCGGAAGGATTGAATAATATTTTAAAATTTCAAGTTACGAAATAGTCTGCAACAATAAAGAAGCAATAATGGTCATAACAATGATAACAAATACTTTTTTTTCAAAATTAGAAATGCACAGAAAAATGTTCTACAGAAAAGTAACACAGTATGAAACTTTAAATTTTAGATTCATAGTAGTAATTTGAAATACAAATATACCTTTTTCTGTATGTCTTGCAATTTGATTGCTATAGAATTAATAATTTTGTTCCGATTTCCTCGCGGCACACCAGCGACCCATTCGCGGCACACCACTGTGCCGCGGCACATCGGTTGGGAAACGCTGCTATATAGGTTAGGGATATTCAGAGCTCCTTTGTCATAAAGGAACTTCATTCTTAAAATTTCATAGTAAAATTTTATATAACCAGTTGCAATACCACATTTATTTTATCACATAAGAAAATCGCATTACCCTACTTCTGACTACTAGCCAAGATTTTTATCCCTGTCACAGATTCCTAGTTCATGATCAATATTAAGATAAGATGCTTGAAGAATTGTCCCATATTTTCTGGTCTTGAGGAAAACGTACTTCGGGAAATAACCCGATACCATTCCGGAGGACGCTTTTGTTGTGTGCCTGCAAGAATTCATGCAGCAAAACGAGTTAATGCTCGTCCCATTCTCTTTCATCATTTGTAGAGAAGTTTTGGAGAAATGAGAAATCAAATTTTTTAAAATGCATATACTCCCTTCTATTTTTGAAACTGTTCAAAAACACAACTTATTTTCACTCCATTTCTTGACTTCAGTTTTGAAACTGATTTATTTCATATAGGAACTACTTTATGTAGAGGTATGCAATATAGAGAATACCGGAACTTGAAAGTTGAACTTAGCAGCACACGCACGCACACACACACACACACACACACACACACACACACATATATATATATATATATATATATACTAGCCTTTGGCCAGCTGGGGGCTTCGCCCCCAGACCCCCGTATTTGCTCGGCCTACGGCCTCGCATGTCATATGTTCGTGCATTTATTCTTAATGTTTCCTTAAATCGGCCCAACATCCCCAGATCTCATATTTATCATCCTTTGCTCCTTAATACTCTGCTTAATAACTCACAGTTTATTTTTTTATAGCAACCTCTCTTTTGTCAACCACAATTTATCGACTTATTATATAATGAATGATGATGTTGGATTCTCATTTTCAGAGGTTTTTTTTTTCTTATTTATAATTTTCAAAAAAGAAATCTGGGATTTTTGTTCGACCATAACTCTTGCATATTTGTAAGACAAAGGTCGATTCTTTTTCTTGTAACTCTTTTTCTTGTAGTATTTCCACACCACCCCTGTGGTATCCTGCTACACGCATACTACTTTGAATGAAAGCTTTTGCTTCGTCATGTCTTTCGTATACTAAAAAAACTGGAACGTAAGTGGTATTTGTGTCTGGGAAGGTTCGTATCATAGTGTGAAAATGAAGTTCAATATGATTTGTATTTGGACAGGCACTAAGCATTCTCCATAAAGAAGCTTAAAGGGATTTCTTTTTGCGTAGACTCTTATGTTACTATCAAGTATAAGTGAAAAGGAATTTTTGCAGCAGACATGTATCATACTCCGAAATGAAAGTCCAATGGTGTTGTTCCCTGGGTATAGTTGTTATTTCTTTATTACATTTTTACGGGTACACTGGAAGTGTTGAAATTAAAAAAAAAAAAAAAAAAAAGAGCATCATATCCTAAGCATTATGCATTGCAACACCACATCGTTGTATATTGGGGTTGTATATGTCTCAGACGTTTGTTTTATGCCCAAATAATTGAAAAGGAACGATAACCATTTCTGCAGTCTAAGACGAACTTTTATTTTTGCAGTGTTTTGCCCATTGAACACCATCTATAACTGACATTGTAATTAATTGTGTATATAATCTGTTTGCTTATTACATACTGAATACACTTATCATACATGAATTAGAAACTTCAAACGGAAGTAGGCTCAAATCTTGCAAACGGTCCGAGATATTGAAAAAATAATCGAAAAAAATCTCCCTTTTATAGTATCATTTGCCAATTTTTATCACGGCGTCTATAACTTTTGTCTGTAATGAACATGTACAGATATTTCCAGGAATGTCAAGGAGATTCATGCTCATATGCGAATGATGCGCTGTGTAGAGAGCGCAGGTTCTTGTCCTCGGAACGATTACAATTATCGGAGGTACTGATTTGATATGTAGTGCACAACTGTTTAAAACAAATAACATTAAATAAAATTAAACAATTAACAGCAACCGCTATAATGATAACTTAAGGTAACAATAACCGTGCATTTTAACAAGAGATCAACAAGAATACAACATATAAAGCAACTATAACAAACACGTTCCGTAATACCCGTTTCAAAAATCCCCTAAAAACTAAAAATATTCACTTTTGGCAATTTTCCTTTGACATGCCAAATTTAATCATTGTAATCCTAAAGAAATTGCCTAATAATTTTGAGATATAAAAGTAGTTCCTATAAATAAACCCCACCAAAGTTGGAATTTTTTATTTCTGTTAATTTATAAAGGTAAGCAAGAAAGTTCTGTCGCTTTTGTGAAGGTCTGTGTTCAATTGGACCTCCCACCGTGAGTTGAATGCGAATGAGGATAAGACGAAGGTCAGCTGTTGTTCTGCGTATGTGCAGCATACTACCTGGTTATAGTAGTTCAGTTACTTTGTGAACTTGCGTAAGAACAGAGTGAATGAGACCTCCACAGAGCGTCATAAGGGCGTGTATGCAATACGAGTTCAAAGTGGGGACAAAGGCTGCTGCAGCGGAGCGGAATTCTACCGGCTTTCATTTTTTTCCTATCTCAACTATCTGAAAGATAAGATTTTGTATCCCAAGAAAACGCCCATTTAAATAGCATAGGAACTTCTTCATCCCCTTTCGACCCCTGAAAAATTAAAAATATTCATTTTTGGCAATTTTTTCACGGTTAGTTCTCAAAGGCTACAATCATGCCAAATTTCATCATTCTAATCATACCGGAAATGCATAAACATTTTAGGTGTAGAAGACGTCCCACATAAATAACATGCGAAAGATTTTTTCAGTTCTCCATAAAACCAATCTACGGTTGCAAATTTTCATTTCTGATGATTCACTTAGGTAAAGCTAACGAAAACGTAGAAGCATACCGAATTTCAAGCTTTTATTCCAATTCAAAGTACCTAAAACATGAGATTATACGTCAAAAAAAGGTCAATTTAAATAACATGGGGAAATCCTTCATTCCCTCTTTAGAACCCCTAAATATTAAAAATATTCACTTCTGGCATTTTTCTGTGGGTTTATCCCGAAAAGCCACAATCATGTCAAATTTAATCATTTTAGCCCTACAGGAAGTGCTCAATAATTTGGGGCTGTAAAAGATGTCCCATATAAATAACATGGAAAGATTTTTCAGTTCCCTATAAAACCCCTTTAAAATTGGATTTTTTTACTTTTGGCAATTTTTCTGTCGGTTAGTCCTGGAAAGCTACAATCATGCCAAATTTCATCATTCTAATCCTGCCGGAAGCGCCTAAACATTTTGGGGTATAGAAGACGTCCCACATAAATAACATTGGAAAGATTTTTCAGTTCCCCATAAAACCGCTTTACGGTTAGAAATTTTCATTTCTGATGATTCACTTAGGTAAAGCTAACGAAAACGTACAAGCATACCGAATTTCAAGATTTATTCAATTCCAAGTATCTATAATATGAGATTATAGGTCTAGAAAAAGGCTCATTTAAGTAACATGGGAAAATTCTTCATCCCCTCTTTAGACTCCCTAAAAATTAAAAATATTCACTTTTGGCAATTTTTCTGTGGGTTTGTCACGAAAAGCTATAATCATGTCAAATTTAATCATTGTAGGCCTGCAGGAAGTGCTCAATAATTTGAGGGTGTAAAAGGTGTCCCATATAAATAACATTGGAAATATTTTTCAGTTCCCTATAAAACCACTCTAAAGTTGGATTGTTTTACTTTTGGCAATTTTTCTGTCGGTTAGTCCTGGAAGGCTACAATCATGCCGAATTTCATCATTCTAATCTTGCCGGAAGTGCCTAAACATTTTGGGGTATAGAAGACGTCCCATATAAATAACATGCGAAAGATTTTTAATTCCCCATAAAATCACTTTACGGTTAGAAATTTTCATTTCTGATGATTCACTTAGGTAAAGCTAACGACAACGTACAAGCATACCGAATTTGAAGTTTTTATTCCAATTCTAAGTACCTAAAACATGAGATTATAGGTCCTGAAAAAGTCTCATTTAAATAACATGGGGAAATTCTATATCCCCTCTTTAGACCCACTAAAAATTAAAAATATTCACTTTTGGCAATTTTTCTGTGAGTTTGTCACGAAAAGCTATAATCATGTCAAATTTAATCATTGTAGTCCTGCAGGAAGTGCTCAATAATTTGAGGGTGTAAAAGATGTCCCATATAAATAACATTGGAAATATTTTTCAGTTCCCTATAAAACCACTCTAAAGTTGGAATTTTTTACTTTTGGCAATTTTTCTGTCAGTTAGTCCTGGAAGACTACAATCATGCCAAATTTCATCATTCTAATCTTGCCGGAAGTGCTTAAACATTTTGGGGTATAGAAGATGTCCCTTATAAATAACATTGGAAAGATTTTTCAGTTCCCCATAAAACCGCTTTACGGTTAGAAATTTTCATTTCTGGTGATTCACTTAGGTAAAGCTAACGACAACGTACAAGCATACCGAATTTGAAGTTTTTATTCCACTTCTAAGTACCTAAAACGCGAGATTATAGGTCCAGAAAAAGTCGCATTTAAATAACATGGGGAAATTCTTCATCCCCTCTTTAGACCCTCTAAAAATTAAAAATATTCCCTTTTGGCAATTTTTCTGTGGGTTTGTCCCGAAAAGCTATAATCATGTCAAATTTAATCATTGTAGTCCTGCAGGAAGTGCTCAATAATTTGAGGGTGTAAAAGGTGTCCCATATAAATAACATGGGAAAGATTTTTCAGTTCCCTATAAAACCACTCTAAGGTCGGAATTTTTTACTTCTACTGATTTATTTAGGTAGTTCTAACGAAAATGTGTAAACATACCGAATTTCAAGTTTCTATTCCAACTCTAAGTACCTTAAACATGAGATTATAAGTCGAAAAAAAGGTCCATTTAAATAACATGGGGAAATTTTTCATCCCCTCTTTAGACCCCCTAAAAATTAAAAATATTCACTTTTGACAATTTTCCTGTGGGTTAGTTCCGGAAAGCTACAATCATGCTATATATATATATATATATATATATATATATATATATATATATATATATATATATGTGTGTGTGTGTGTGTGTGTGTGTGTGAGTGAAAATATCTCTATTTCTAAATCTGAGCTCTCCGCTAAAGAAAGTTCTGGGTCCTCCCTTGTCTCTCCATTTTTTCATACATTTACTGATGACGGGGCTTGTATATGACTCCGGACATTCGATGCACTCGGTATGTTGACAAAAGCACTTAAGTTCTCAATGTCTGGTTACATAAACAAAGAGATAGTAATTAGTACTGTATTCAACATGAAGTTTCTTAAGCAATAAAATCACCTTTCACCTACTCGGCTTTAGAAGAAATGCAATACCCATGTGGGGAATGATATCAGATATTTGAATCTTTTTTTTTTCTAATATTGCATGGGTTTTTGTAATATACTTGAACCCGATTTTTGAATGTGTGAGGTTCGCAAAGTACCGAATATTACAAAATGTGCGGATTCAAGTATATTAGAAGTATAATAACTTTTTTCCGATGTGTTATGTAAACACTGTGTATTTTTTTCATCCCGACATGTGCTGTTTTACAAACAAACTAGGATTAATGTAAATTCTTCAACTCATAATAACCTCTTTATTGTACATCATTACAATACAACACCTTGTACCAAATTTCACACAATTAAATCCCCACGTTAAGCGGGTTTCCATATCCAAGCTCTTAACTATGAAAACATTTACGATCACTCCAACCCCAATCATTTCACATATTAAACTTGTTGTATATAAGTTATTAGGACATAAAATTGAATATAATTTATACGAAAAAGACTTTTATGCATTGCAAGAGTTGTAATGTCCAAATATTCACCACAAACTTATAGTCATATCGACATAAACAAAAAAAGTGTGGAGCAGGAAACCACTTTATATAAGAGTCAAAAGAGGCTCAGTGAAGACATACGAACTGGTCGATCGGTTTGGGTCACTAGCCTATCAATCAGAAATTTATGTGTTCAAACCCTATAGGAAGTATTCGTTTTGTTTTGTTTTTTCTTAAAAATGAGTTCCCACTTTCATCAGAAGATTGAGAACATTTCTATGAATAAATCTTTGGCAACTACTTTTTTCTCAAATTCGATTAGAAGCGAACATTATATGAATGGCAAATCTAAAATCCATAGCTGAGAACAAAATATTAAGTATGTTCAATATTTCATCATTATCCTTTGATTTGTAATAAAAAACTAACTATAAGCATACAAAGGAATCTACATAATGAAGATGGAATTTCGGTAGGAGATAGAATGGTGATGTGTATACGGTTTGGGGTTTATGTGGTTGTTTTTGCAGAATCTAAAAAGAAAATTAATAAGATGTAGAAAATTTGAGAAAGGCTTGTGAAGAATATGGGATGAAAATAAATGTTAGAAAGACAAAATCCATGGTGATTGAAACGAAGCGATTGGTGTCAAAAATAGAAGTAGGAGCGAAAAAAAGCAGGTGACTAGTTTTCGATATCTAAGTAGTATTATTAATGATGATATGACATGCGAACGTGAAATAAAAGGAAGGATAGAAATGGTGAAAGAAGCCTTTAGGATGAAAAAAATACTACACTGAGAAAAAAAAATGTAGGTGGCATACTTAAAAACGTAGGTTACATTCGTAATTCCTGTAGTTTCTGGACTTAACGTACAACCGTATATAACATCCTGCAGCAAACGTATAGCTGAAAAAGTATGTATTATACGTACTGTCTGCACAAGTGCAATGACGTCATTCGTGTGACGTTATCTGCAGTAACAAGTATATACGGAGGTAATATCTAGCTTTGTGACGTCAGGGTCGTATGTAGCATGTGGGTTAATAATGACGACATACACTGACTATCAGGACGGAGCATGATTTCAAGAAGTATGCAATATACGTTCTGTACGTATGTTTCTTGCGTTCAACCCCGAGACAGCATCTATATTGTACTTGTGCCCCATACGTACGACTAGATACAGTATACGTATTGTACGTATGTATTATACAGATTTTCCTTATGTCGCACACAGCTTGTCCAGATACAGCATACAGAATATCCGTATGCACCATACAGAGTGCATATATGTAGCTTACAGACTGTCTGCATGCAGCATATAGATTATACGTATGTCGCGTACAGGTTGGCCATATGTAATGTATAGATTGGATGTATATAGCTAATAGGTTGTCCATATGAAATATACAGATTTTACCTGTATCGAATACGTATTGCCTTCTTGTAATGTATGGATCGGACATATGCAGGATCTAGAGTGTACGTATAGTGCACCATTATTAAAGTGCTGCAACATACTGCAAAGTGCATGATACATTCTTACTGTAATGTTGTCAAATATTGTTTTACTCTGTATGAAAACAAAAATAGCTTAAAATATGGTTGATCTCCTTTGTGCCAATAATAATAAAATTAACAATACTACACTTTTCAAATCTTAGTTTGGAGCAGTGAAACTGTCCAAAGAAATGTATTTACCTGCAGGGTGTCCTATAAGTTTGGGCTTCCTGCTAATTCGTTGGAAAGCTACTGCAAAGTCAAGTGTTGAAAAGTGACACAAGCGTTAATTTTAAAATTATGGGCACAAAGCAGGGGCGGATCCAGGACGGACTTCTGGGGGGGGGGGCGGTCGGCGGTAATACTGCTACTTTTAAGAGCTCCAAACTTGTTATGGATGGGTTTATTTATATATAAAATAAGAAAGTTTCCTCTTGTGGGGGGGGGCGATCGCCCCGATCACCCCCCTCTGGATCCGCCCCTGGCACAAAGGAGGTTAACCATATATTAAACTATTTTCGTTTCCATACAGAGTAAATCAATATGTGATATATTACTGTAAGAATTTATCATATGGTTTGCAGTTAGTTAGTTGCAGCACCTCAATAATAATGCAAAATGCACAGCCTTATACAATCCTATATTCAAACTCAAACAAGATTTACGTACAATCATTTATTAAGCTGTTATCATCCATTGCTTGTACGATATAAAGATTATTTTACCTCATTCTTTTCCTTAATAGTATCTTCTACTAAAGTGCAGTTGTTACCACAAGAGGCCTGAATAGAATTTTCCAGAAATAACTTCTCTGTACATTTTAATTAACAGTTTTTTTTTTTTTTTTTAATGTCGCAATAATTAAAAGTGTGGTGTCAGCCGGAAACGCATTCGCTTACAATATTATTCCTACTCAGTACTCGCCATTAAAAATGAAACACCAAGAAGGAGACTGGGTAGATGCGCCAAAGTTCCCAGGCCGATACCTAATAGTAAGTGCAGAATACTCTTAAACGTTCGCTGTATTCGCTGTGTGACAACGTGGTGACAGCGGAGGCGTTGTGCAGCCATCGACTAAACATATTTATTCTTCCCTGCTATAGACATTCTGCAAATTTGGACTTTCCTGGATGCATCCTTCTTAGTGCAACATTTTAAGGAAAGAGCAATTTAACAGTCTCATACATTGCTTAAAGAAAGAGCAATGATTCTCAGAATTACTCGGAAGATATATATACACAATAATTTAAAACGGTTATTTCAAACTTTGCAATTCAAAGCACGAAAAGAACTATAGATAAAGGAACACTGATTTTAGCCAAATAGTAATTAGTAAACTCAATCACACTCAGTACCATTAGTTGCTTGGTGTTATCCGTAAGTCAGAGATCACGGTATCTCATTTCGTGTAGATTTTTGCATTTGTTTAACGCTAAAAATGTATTTTATCGCTAATTGAACCCAGTACCATATATATACCGACAGGACGTACCTTAGTCACAAGGTGACATGAGTGAAACACTAAACTATTCGATTGACACCTGCGGCCTTGTCAACACTAGAGAAAGTTACAAAGTGATTAAGTAAATACGGAACATAGTTCATACAAAGTATAGCGATGTATGAAGTCTCCGTTTCATACGACTTGGATAAAGGATACATCTGAAATAGCAACAAAGAAATATATAATGATTTCTCTGGATAATTTGGATTAGTCCAGAATTCGAACACACACACGCTGGTAAGTCCAACATTTTTTTTTTTTTTTTTTTTTTTAACTTCTTTCTTCGGATTCCCAATAAAGTTGACTACTGAAAAGCTGAGTTATAGATTCTGTATTAAAACAACACCTTCGCTAGACATGTTCAGTATACACATTGTCTTACATACAGAACAATACATTAGTTATTAATGCATGTCTGAAATAATAGTGCTTCGTATAGAATTTTACTTCATCCAATCGCAATAGCACAAAGATAAAAAATATTGCTAGGGATAATGTTCTTATTACAGAGAAAAAGAATTAAAATGACTTAACATTAACAATCATTTTTTTTAAACAGAGACTGTATAAAATGGCGGCGGGACGTTAGACTTGTGTTGATCGTGCTCCCAGGAAAATCACAGTATTTTATAAAATGCAGAACGAGATTTTCATGTAAACTTACAACCCTTTGTGTGATAGTGTGTGGGTGCTGTGCTTCCAAATTCGTGAGTTCTAAATATTCTAAGTGAGGACATTTGTCTTGATAAATATATTTCGAAAGCATGGCTCCACAGAAGAAAGTCAGCAGCCCATCTTGTCTCCCGGAGAAGCCCTCTCACGGCGAACTGGCAAAACAAATTTGTGCGGAGGTAAAATCAGTGATACAATCCCCCGAAGTAATGAAAATCATGGTGGACAATATCATTGAAACTGTGACAAATCTTGTGGTGCAACGTATTGAAGACCTTTTGAAATTCAATACAGAAGTGGTGCATGACTTTGAAGAAAAGCTAAAGAAAAAGGAAGATACTATCAACGATCTTTCTGGAGAAATTTCCAATCTTCACGAGAGAGTAGTTCATCTAGAACAATATTCACGAAGAAATAGTGTACGCATTTTTGGTGTACCACACAAGGCAGATGAAGATACTACAGAATCAGTGATCTCACTGTTTAAGGAAAAAATGGGTGTGGAAGTTACACCAAGTGAAGTGTGTCGCAGCCATCGTGTTGGTCCCCATGTCTCAGGCAAACTTAGACCTATCATAGTTAAATTCACCAATTATCAGACCAGGGCCAAGGTGTTTGCAAATAAGAACAAACTTAAAGGAACGAAAATAACAATTCGTGAAGACCTGTGTTCTCAGCGCTTGCAGCTCTACAAAGCAGCATCAGCTCGGTTCGGCTTTAAGAACACTTGGACTTACGATGGACAAATTGTAGTGAAACATGGAAATATTAAGCATTATATTAACAGCTTTGCTCAGATGGATAACATATAGGTGCTCTCCTGGTAGCACGTTTCTGTGAATAATTATGAACACTTTCTTGAAATATGTTTCTATTCAACATATTTTTTTATTTTCTGTTAGTTTCGTGACTTATTTTTATAGTTCAGTGTATTTAATGTATCTGTCAATAACTATTTCAATTCGTATTTGTACTCCACTTCATATTGCAAAGCTAGGGATGTCTAAGAGACATATATTTTTCTTGTGCAGTGCCTACAAAATCCTTCTCATGTGCCGGATATCTTGTGTGTGTGTAGTTGTGTTGTTTATGTATACAGTGTCGGCAGGAGACGCTTTGTTCTCTCTCTGTGTGTTCATGTTATTATTTTGGTGTTATGTCGGTGTTTTCGTCTTGTTTTTCTTTTTGATGAATATTCTGGTAAGTAGAACTACCGATTATCTTGTACGTATGTATAGTAGAGAAGGGATTCTTGTTAACATTTCAAGTATATTACAATACATTGCATTTGATTATCTTCTCAAGATAGGACAATGAATGACACATTCGCAGATTTAAATATGGCAACCTTGATTTCTAACTGTTTCAGTGGGCTTGACACTTCCACCCTCATAGAAAGTGACAATGACCTTCCTCCCTCCCCTTTGGAAACTACCTCTCGTGACCAGAAACCAGAATTTGCCGAAGGGAACTTCAACGCTATTCATTTCAACGCGCAAAGCCTTCTTTCAAATTTCGTGGAAATTGAAAGCATTGTATCCTCTTTTAAACATGTGCATGCAGTACTTATTTCTGAGTCTTGGCTACAGGATTCCCTCTCAAACAACCTCGTCCATTTATCAGGTTTTCATCTCTTTACAAACAATAGAAAGGGTAAACGCGGCGGGGGTGTGGCAATATACTTACGAGACAACTTCCAGGTCAAACTTCTGTCTCAGTCAGCTGGTGTATATAACAGTAGTTCAGAATATATTATACTCGAAGTCACTGTAGGTCACCAGACATTGCTTTTGAGTGTTGTTTATCGTCCCCCCCGTACATCTTTCATAAACTTTGTTGACGATATTGCAAAACATTTACCCAATTACCAACATTCCATAATAATGGGTGATACAAATTGGGATCTTTTAACAACGAAAGACGAAGTCTTGCAATATCGGGATACGATCTCGGGCCTTAACCTTGCTATCTGTCCTCTTGGTCCAACCCATCACATAAGGAACTCAGAATCATGGATAGATGTGATACTGGTATCCAAGGAAGAACACGTAATTAGCCACGGTCAAATCCACACACCCGGCATCTCGTACCATGATATGTTATATATATCCTACAAACTTCGAGTTCCGCAATATAAAACTAAATTCACATCATACAGAGACTTTAGATACATGAATGAAGTAGACCTGAACATCGACGCTGCCTGCTTGCCGTGGCACTCAATAAACTGCCTCCCTACAGTTGACGAGCAGGTAAATACTCTAAATTCTTTAATAATAAATTTGTATGATAGACACGCCCCTGTAGTTAAGAAACGCGTTTCGCGACCTCCATCACCATGGTTAACCGATGAATTACGTTCGTTAATGGCGCGGAGAGATAAAGCTTATAGAGCATACAGGAGACATGTGAAAAATAGTGATCCTTCCAGTGATAGCACAATAAGTCCCAATACAAAATTTGAAAACTATAGAATATTAAGAAACCGTTGCACTCAAGAAGTAAGGAAGGCAAAACGGCGCTTTGCCTATGAAATACTTGAATTTGAAAATAATGGAGCAGTTCTTTGGAAACGGCTAAAAGTATTAGGTGTTGGGAGAAACATAGGCAAGAACGCAGTTAACTATACGCCAGATGAATTGAACACTTTTTTCTGTCAAAGCCGTATGATACCAGCCTCCATGAAACTACAAACAATGAATAATATTGTAGCTTCAGAAATTAACTCTCTGTTCTCGTTTTCTCACGTACAGCCTGCACATGTATTAAAAGCGATCCAAAGAATTAAATCTCAAGCCACTGGTACAGATGATATTTCAATAACCATGATCAGGAAAATCCTACCGCATATACTTAATCCTATCACTGACATATTTAATTACTCTCTTGCCACAGGTACTTTTCCCACAGTATGGAAACTCGCTAAGGTCCGCCCACTTCCAAAAAAGAACAACGCTGACAATATCTCAGACTATCGTCCTATTAGTGTCCTTCCCGTGCTTTCAAAAGTTTTTGAATATATTGTAAATGATCAAATTCGGGAATACTTAACAACAAATAATTTATTGGATACATTTCAATCTGGTTTTCGAAGTAATCACAGCACATGCACTGCACTAGTAAACGTAACTGAGGATATAAGATGGGCTATTGATAATAGAAAACTAACGCTTCTGACTCTACTTGACTATAGTAAAGCATTTCAAACGATTGATTTTGACATATTACTTCAGAAATTATCATTATTGTTTAATTTTTCTGAACCAGTGGTTAAATGGTTTCATTCTTACCTTCATGAACGTAAACAAAGAGTAGTGATCAATCAGGATCACATATCGACATGGCATTGTATCAACAGTGGAGTGCCGCAGGGTAGCGTACTAGGTCCCCTTCTCTTTGCCCTTTACATTAATGATCTCCCTAAAATTCTCACCTATTGTAAATACCATATTTACGCTGATGATTTTCAGTTATATGCTTCTTTTCCCCCACAAGATATTAATAATGCGATTGAAAAAATAAATACTGAGTTAAACAAAATCAGCGAGTGGTCTACGGCTCATGGGTTAAAATTAAATGCAACAAAATCGCAGTGCATCTTAATTGGCTCTCCAAGAATTCTCTCTTCTATTAATATCTATCAGCTCCCGAATATAAAATTGTCCAATACTGTTTTTCCATTCTCCACAACTGTCAAAAATTTGGGAGTCATACTAAATCAAAATCTCTCCTGGTCAGATCAAATAAATGGAGTTTGTAAGAGAGCATTTGGTGCCCTGCATACGTTAAACCGACTAAGAAATTTCTTACCAATATCTCTGAAGATCAAACTTGTCAAGGTACTGGTGTTTCCACATCTTGACTATTGCGACTCAGTCTATTCTGATCTAACAGAAAATCAATCAAAGCGCTTGCAAAGAGTGCAAAATGCATGCGTTAGATTTATTTTCAATATAACTTACAGGGAACATCTCACATCCTTTTATAAAAAACTGTCATGGTTGACGTTAGTTGGAAGAAGAAATTTACATAATCTTACCCTATTGTACAAAATACTTACTACGTCAGAACCATCGTATCTTGCCCGTAGATTTTTATATTTATCAGACTTTCATACTAGAAGCACAAGATCACAAGATAATTTCTTACTCTCCATACCCAGTCACAATTCTGATTCATGCTCAAAATCCTTCACAGTAAGTACTACACGCCTCTGGAACAGTTTACCTCAATTAATACACAACGTTTCCACAGTTGCCAAATTTAAAAAATCTGTAAATTCCCTTCTCTTAAGTAAAGATAAGGATACTGGTAGCTCATGAGTCATCTTCGTTTTACGAGATTATTAATAACCCACATATGAACACACAACCAATAGGTAACCTATGCTAATTTGTACAGCTTATATATTCATAGTTCTGGTACCGCTACATGATATATGCATTTTAAGTTTCTCCATGTTATTTTGTTTCCTATATTGTATATTATTTTCCATTTTTGTTTTTGAAGTGTTTAACTATTTTTTTTTACTTCAGTGGTATATTCTTTCTTTATGTGGTTAATACTTTTCTTTTGTAATTGTTAATATTTTCTATATATTGGTGCTTTTTTTTAAAAAAAAAAGAAAAAAGAAAAGAATGTATGCACGTGGTTAGTGCTCGGAGAAGGCTGCAGAGCCTTAACTTCGCCACGTAAAAGAAGTCATAAATAAATAAATAAAATAAATAAATATTTTATTATAATTTATGGAAGAAAGAAATAATTTGTAGTACAGTATCTTTATTAGGGTTATATATTCGTACAAAATAATGTAAGTACAACTGAGTCTGTCTTCAGAAAGGGCGTACTTTTAGCCACAACCTACACTGCTTCTTTTGACTGTCTTTCAAGCAGAATCCTGGTTTGATGCACGAAATACCTGCAACAAAAATCAGAAAATATTTAAAATGTTATATTCAGTGTGCTTAATTTGGTTGTACTTAACAATACAAAGTATCTTAACATTTTTGAGATTAAATGGACAAAATCTGTTCGGTCAGGTATGGACTTTTGGGTTGCACGTAGAAAAACTATGAAGTGTTTATTGATGCTGAACAACAACTCAAAATGTATTACCATTCAAAAGTAAGTGGGTACCTCAATGGTGTTCGGGCTACCATGGGGTACCTAATGTCTGTATTTTTTAGATATATGAAAATATATGTCTCTAAAATGTAAGGAACTGACATCTGTTTACCGAAAACCTCAACTCGGTAAGCCTTATGGATATCGAGATATGGGAAAATAAAGAGCGACACTACAGAACTGTGGAGTTTGCGTACTAGATGGTGCAGTTTCGGAAACGTAATTACGAGGGCTTACAACAACCTCAAAAGTAGTTTCAATTAAATACACTACACACACGCCCTGATGGGGGTTTTCGGGTACCATGATATTCCCAGAACTCTCATTTCTAAATATTCTAAAATATGTCTTAATAACGTTTTAAAGAACGTTAGAGGTGTGTGTTTACCGAAACCGCAAGTCGGTACGCCTAACAGTTACCGAAATATGGTGAAATAAAAAGCGACACCATAGGTACGTGGAGCTTGCATATTAGACAGTACAATTTAGAAAATTAATTAAAATATGACTATCAAGATATTGTCAAATAAAGGGAGGATCCATATAGTTATGGGGTTTTCGTGTTAGGTGGTAAAATTTCCGAAACCGGTCATGTAAAGTTAATAAGCATCAGTAGCAATTTCATCTTAAAATAATTAGGTATTTCCATGGAGTTTAAGAACATCATGGGGTCTACCAAGATTAAATTTTAAAAGTTTTGTAAAATATATTTTGACATTTGTAAAGAGTATTAGAAATATGTATTTACCTAAAAGTTCCAGCTAGTACATCTAGCAGCTAGAGAGACACCATACAATAAAAGCGTATTAGATCTTGAAATTTCAGAAAACAATTATTGATCCTAACAAAAGTTAAATAAGATGGTACTTATATGGGTTAAGTGAGAACCTCAGACTCGTCAGTACAATTTCGATCGAAAGATTAATTCAGCTCTAAATTTTCTTTGGACAATTCCAAGCGTTCATCGGGCTCTGAAATAAAGTGAACATTTTTTGTCAATATCTAATATAGCAAGCGAGATATAAGGAATTATGTATTTTATGACGTCGTAAAAATAGAGACCCACATGGATTTGTACTTTTGAGTATTTGCTGTAAGAAGAAGAAATTTCAGAAAACAACCGTATATACCTTAATAGACAATTAAATGGGCGGGGGCACAGTGGCTTAGTGGTAGAGTGCTTACCTCTGGTGTATTGGGTTCTTGGTTCGATCCACGGCCAAGTCAGTTTGTAGTGGACATCGTATTCGTGGGTTTTCTCGGGGTACTCTCCTCCCACCTTTGCATTCCATCAATTCTGTCAACAACATTCACTTGCTTTAATCATAATCTCCCTGAGACTAAAATGCATAATCGTGGGTCGCTACACTGAAATATTTCCTTTTATTTAATTTTAAAATTAAATAGGGAGTTAAGTATGATCGTATTTCTATGGGTTAAGTGAATACTCCAATAGTTTCTGCAAAAAAAAAAAAAAAAAAAGATTAGTTAAATACCCTACCACTAAGCTACTGTGTCCCCGCCCACTGAATTGTCTATTAAGGTATATACAGTAGTTTTCTGAATTTTTTTCTTTTAGGAAAGACCCAAAAGTACAAATCCATAAAGATCTCTATTTTCACGTCATAAAATATATAATTCCTTATATCTTATTTACTATCTTAGATATTGACAGCGAATTTTCATTCTTTTGCACAGCTCGATGAACCCTTGGAATTGCCTGAAGAAAACCTAGGACTGAACTAATCTTTCGATCGAAATTGTACTGAGGTACTGATTTAACCCATAGAAGTACCATCTTATTTAATTTTGTTGCGACCAATAATTGTTTCCGAAATTTCAAGCTTTTATTTCACAGTGTTTCTCCAGATGTTAGATGTACTAGCTGGAAGTTTTGGGTAAATACATATTTCAAATACTGTTTACAAATGTCAGATTATATTTTCAAAAGCTTTTAAAATTTAATTTTGGTAGACTCCATGATGTTCTAACACCCCATGAAGATATCTAATTACTTTAAGATGAAATTGCTACTGGTGTTTATTAACTTTCCATGACCGATTTCGGAAATTTTAGCATCTAACACGAAAACCCCTTAACTGTGTTGGTCCTCCCTTTATTTGACAACATCTTGATAGCCGTTAGTCATATTTTAATTCAATTTCCGAATTGTAGCGTCAAGTATGCAAGCCCCACATACCTATAGTTTATCCCCCCCCTAAAAAAAATCAGTTCTTTACATTTTAGAGACATGTATTTCCATATATCTAAAATGCAGAAATTAGGTACCGCATTGGAACCCCATTGGAGTACTCACTTACTTTTGCATAGCAAGGTAAAAACGCCAGTGGTTCTCACTTTAAGTTTGAAAACATACTATTTTGTCTCTTCTCTGAGCATCGTGAATCTGTCGGAGCTGTACCATAGTTGGAAAGACTCACTGATCCTTCCTATAGTGACCATGTAGTCAGAATTCAAAAAGGAGTAGCCCTTGAAGGAAAAACAATATTTTAAAATCCTTGCACCAGTAGTCGTCACCTTAAAATCAAAATGTTCCAGTAGGAGTCAGGATTTTCTACCAGTGTTCATCACTCAAATAACTTGACAATTTATTCAAAAACGCACTGTGTATCAGTTTAGGGTTGAGAATACAATATAAAGTAGTAAGCTTAATAACTTTGTATCACTTTTAGCACTCAAGAAAGAAAATAAAAACGTTTTTACATACTTTTTAAAGCAATTTCAGAAAGAAAAATGTTAACTGAATACAAAAGTTAACTGTATATCACTTCCACGTTAAGAGTACAATATTAAATACTATGTTTAATAACTATACGCCACTTTAAACTCTCGAGAATGAACATAAACAATTGTACATACATTTTAAAAACAATCTGAGAAACAAAATAAGTTAACTGAATTCAAAATTTAATTATACATCACCTTAAGCTTAAGAATACACTATAAAATGCTGAGATTAATAAAAAATGAAATCTTTAAGTTTAACGTCCCACGGTTATGCCGGTTAGGATAAGGAGACGGTGATAATGAGAAATGAGTGAAATGGTGGAATGAACAAAGTGGGAGGAAACGGGAGAACCCCGAGAAAACCCACGAGCAAGGTGTTTGTCCACCACAAAGTCCACACGGCGCGAGTTGGGATCGAACCAGGGACCCCAAGCACCGGAGGTGAACGCTCTACCACTGAGCCACCGCCCCCCCCCCTGAGATTAATAACAATGCATTACTGAAGAATGAAAACAAAAATGTTTTAGCTACCTATATTGTATTTACATGTTATTTCTCATTAACATTTTTTTTTTATAACTCATGATCAAGTCTAGGGATGCGCAAGAGAAAAGATTTGAGGTTGTCTCCTCTCGAAAAGGTGCCGCGAAAGTTGTCTCGTCTCGAAAACTGGATCCGTTTCTATTGGAAAAGCTCTATCTTGTCTCGAATTTCGTAACAAAAATTGTCTCGTCTTGTCTCGTGCTCATCCCTAATCAGGTCCATAGCCAAAAACTTCATTTCGGAGGGTGCTCGATAGGGCTTTGGGATATCCGAATTTAGATATAGATAATCGATGTCGACAAACTATCGAAACTTGTTCGAAATATCGAAAAATACAGCAATATCGAAATATAAACAATATCAAAAATCGAAAATATAGAAATATGAAAGAGATCAAAAATATGGATATATCGAACAAAAATGGATATATGATCTTGGAATACGATTTGGTGGAATAATGAGGGAGAAAAATAATCATTGATTAAATATTAAATTGAAAAGAAATAAGAGCCTGACGCTCAAATACTTATCTATCCGGCACCCATCTTGATCCCCATAAAATATCATGAAGTGCTTCATTGATTCTAAACCCAATAATAGTAATTTAACAATAAACACAATATATAATTTACTACGCACCTTGAAATGTAGAAATTAATGATTGTAATCCCCAGCTTTCCAATAGACCTTTGATTTCTCCAAATGAAGATTCGGATATCTTGTTTCTTCTCAAGCAATAATGGGTTACAATAATCAGTTGCAGTCCAAAGCCAAGTCACTAAGTTAAGCATAAAAATAAAAGAATTCATTAGTTAGATGCATACAAAATCCTACGCATGTAAATCCGAATCTACTTGTATTAAATTGTAAATTTAAACAAACTAAATTATACTACAGTTATAGTGACATCAAACATACATTAAATAAGGTATACAGGGTGTCTCAAAAGTCCCCTGACATAGGGTAACTCTGTTATTATCAGAGTTACAACAGAATGTAGGAGGGAAAAGCATATCCAATTATGATGTTTTCAATCTAAAGTGAAGGAATTTTTAAAATCGGATGACCCGTTTGCGCTGTACACTCTCTATGCGCCCAATGTGAAATGAAAATGCAACGTTGCCATTTACCTGGACCCACAACAGAAGTGAGTGAAGTTACTGTCTTTTACGCTAACATGTCGATGGCCAGCCCCCGTTTCAAACAGTAACTTCATTCACTTATGTCGTGGGTCCAGGTAAATGACAATGTTGCATTTTCATTTAAAATTGGGTGCATAAAGAGTATACAGCACATTCATCTTGTCCGATTTTTTAAAAAAGTGTTCACTTTAGATTGAAAACGTCATATTTCGAGATGTTTTTCCTCTTACATTTTGTCGTAACTCTGATAATAACAGAGTTACCCTATGTCAGGGAACGTTTGAGACATCCTGTATACATCATAAGAGGTTCCTTTCTTAATTCTACACGGGATGTGGTTTCATTGAATGTGAGGTGGGTGATACACATTAGGCCTTTTGGGAGTACGTCACACGGACGACCGTAATTTTGTGTTCAAAATTTTTATGAACTGGTGGGATATGTGATACATATGGCCACGGGCTAGAATTTTCTCAGTATGTCAAATATGCAATCAGATTTCATGCAGCTTAATTTGGTGAAAAGCTATTGCCAATTGAACGTTACATTTACCTCTTTCTTGCAGATGTTGAACCATGCCGTTAGCACGTGAGGAATGGATCGAAATAATCAAACTGTGGGGCGGGAGGAGTATATGTGCAGTGGTTGCCGATTGCAGAGTCATCCACAACGTGACTCTGTGTCACATGTTTCAGTGTCACAGTAATTAACTAAATTTGAGAAGACGGGCACATTCGTGAACATACATCGTAGCGGTTTAAACTCGCGGGACCTTGTTCCTTCCCCATTTTGAACCGGTACATGAAAATGCCATTTACTCCATGTTTGCCTGCGCCGATTTTGAAAATTCCTTCACTAATCGATTTCTCCCGTTGAGTACTACAAGAACCAGTTAAAATCTCACGGGCCCTTTATTCTTCCCCATTTCGAACCGGTACATGAAAGTGCGATTTTTTTTCATGCTTGCCTGCGCCGATTTTGAAAATTCCTTCACTAGTCGATTTCTCTCGACGAGTACTACAAGAATCAGTTAAAATCTCGCGGTCCTTTTTTCTTCCCATTTTGAACCGGTACCTGAAAATGCGATTTTCTTCATGTTTGCCTGTGCCGATTTTGAAAATTCTTTCAGTAATCTATTTCTGTCTTCGAGTACTACAAGAATCAGTTAAAATCTCGCGGGCCCTTTTTTCTTCCCCATTTTTAACCGGTACATGAAAATGCGATTTTCTTCATGCTTGCCTGCGCCGATTTTGAACATTCCTTCACTAATCGATTTCTCTCGTCGAGTACTACAAGAATCAGTTAAAATCTCGCGGTCCTTTTTTCTTCCCCATTTTGAACCGGTACATGAAAATGCAATTTTCTTCATGCTTGCCTGCGCCGATTTTGAAAATTCCTTCACTAGTCGATTTCTCTCGACGAGTACTACAAGAATCAGTTAAAATCTCGCGGGCCCTTTTTTCTTCCCATTTTGAACCGGTACCTGAAAATGCGATTTTCTTCATGTTTGCCTGTGCCGATTTTGAAAATTCTTTCAGTAATCTATTTCTGT
This sequence comes from Thermobia domestica, assembly GCF_964235325.1. Taxonomy (NCBI): domain Eukaryota; kingdom Metazoa; phylum Arthropoda; class Insecta; order Zygentoma; family Lepismatidae; genus Thermobia; species Thermobia domestica. The sequence goes on along the minus strand of NC_137465.1, from coordinate 98,862,879 downwards.
CGTCGAGTACTACAAGAATCAGTTAAAATCTCGCGGGCCCTTTTTTCTTCCCCATTTTGAACCGGTACATGAAAGTGGGATTTTTTTTTCATGCTTGCCTGCGCCGATTTTGAACATTCCTTCACTAATCGATTTCTCTCGTCGAGTACTACAAGAATCAGTTAAAATCTCGCGGTCCTTTTTTCTTCTCATTTTGAACCGGTACCTGAAAATGCGATTTTCTTCATGTTTGCCTGTGCATCTTCATGTTTGAAAATTCTTTCAGTAATCTATTTCTGTCGTCGAGTACTACAAGAATCAGTTAAAATCTCGCGGGCCCTTTTTTCTTCCCCAAGCCAATATTTTTTTGTATATTTTGAATGTATTCAAGTATGGAACAAAAGTATTATATAATTCCCTTAGTAGGCTTCTCAACTTAATATTTTTCAACTTAAATTTTATTTATTTTAATTATTTATTTTCTTGTGACTCAATATTTAATTGCAATCGTTCATTGGGGAGAAGGGTGGCCATTCTCAAATATATAAATATAGTATTCTTAAAATTTATGTGTTCTCGTACTATTAGTTTCTTCCACTAGACCTGGAAATTGCAAAATTAATACCTGGAAAACCTGCAAAATTCAGGGAAATTGAGTTCCATATTTATGTATGAACACTGCTATTTACATTTTTTTTTTTCGAATAGGGAGAACTGTACGAAAGGGTGGTTTGAGAATAGTATAACAGTAGGTTTCTGGGAGTGTTGTTCGAAATGAAATCTTTAAGTTTTACGTCCCACTATTATGCTGGCTAGGCTCAAGATGACGGGGTGTTGTTCGGTGGGGGTCAATGTTGCCAATTTTGGGTAAAGTCGCTAAATAAGGGGAATTCGACCTCAACGATAGCGCAGGGTGACCATAAAATTTTCAGTTAAAAACGGGACAGGTTCTTGCAACACTAGACTTTTAGATCTACCTTTGTTCTTATCAGTGCCTTGATATCAGAGTTCCCCCTCTCTCTCTTCGTTACAGAGCGGGTACTTATGAAAAAGGAAAGACACGTTGAAGTTTGTTTAACACACAACCAACTGCTAAAACCTCTGCTGCCTTTCGAGCAGTACTGCGAACTATAGAGTATGTTTAATATAGGGATTTTCAGTTCAATTTTTGCCGCTTTGTTATTATTAATACTTTTAAAAGGAGTAAAGGTACTGGGTTTGTTATTTACTTCTTTCATTTACATAAAACGGGACGAATACTACTTTTTTCCATCTACTGACGGGACGGCCCCGACACGCCCCTAAAACGGGACTGTCCCGGTCAAAACGGGACGTATGGTCGCCCTACGATAACGACAAAAAAAAATCCGATTGGAGACTTTTTTGGGTGATTTTTAAATAACGATTTACCTACTTACACATTTAGCGACTTTTTGCTGCAAACAAAATGTTCATCTGTAGAGAAGCATTATTAGTTCAAAACAGTTTTTACGTTCTTTTTTTCTGTTTGTTTGTCTTAATCAGCGCAAGTGATGAAGAGTTTGGAAATACAGCGTACTCACTACTCCACAATCCTGCATTGTTATGTTACCCTTGCCCTCTAACGAAGAATAACTACAAACTTGATGTCCTTTAGTTCGCAGAGTTTCCGTTGAGAGACACACGTAATACATCATTACCGATAGCAACAAGATTAGCTATAGATGCGTGAAAAAAGGCGAAGAAGGTGTTTGTTATATTTGTCCTCTGGGGTCTTTTAATTATTCTGCACTTTTTCTTTTACAAAAAATTGCTTAACGTAAGTACTGTAGTGTTAATTATTTCGGAACTATTTTGACCACAACATGAACAAAAGTACCCGAAACAACCTGAAATGATCCCTGAATTAAAGGATTGGTTGCGCCCTGTTTACAAAGATGTGAATAGAACCAGCGGCGCAAATCTGTCTTCAACATTGGGGGGGAGGGGGGGTAAGACCGTTACCATACTTTTTTTGGCGATGTCCAAAATACTTATGAAGTTGAAAAACAATGTTGTGGAGGATCAGAGTTGTCTTTAGCGTTAGGAGGCTGCAGATTTGAGGCTTATTCTGGGGGACATCTCACGTTCCTTTGTAGCAATCGGACAAAAATCATCAAATTTCTCCCAAAAAACACATTTCAAATCGGATTATTTGGGAGAAGTCCCCCTCAGTTCCAAGATTGGAGGGGACATGTATCCGTCATCCCCCCCTGAATTTGCGCCAGTGAGTAGAACATATTGTTTAGTTTACATCTACAACTTTTACAATGCTTATAGACAATGAATTTCTCGATTATTTCTTATAGCGACTTTTCACCCAAAATTGGAGTCGTCACCTCTCGTTTCGCAAACTTATTGCCAACATTTTAGAAACTGGTTGCGGGGAGAGCTACAATGGATGATTCAAGTTATTTCGTCGCTTCCGCTGTGAACCTAAGTACAAGATTCCAAAAGTCACATTTTTTTGGTTCCAAACAATATGTCTGCTGGGTGAAAGCATAGACTGGAATGTGTTGCCTTTCCTACCTTATCTTTAATCCCATAGTAGCTCCTTTCCCAAAGTTAAAAAAATGCAATTCTTCCTTTCTTAATAGTACTTATGACCCAAAGTATTACGTAAACATTGTATGTTACTTATGTAGCTCACAGAGCCGCAGCTATGGGCGAGCAAGCAAAGCACGTGTCCCGGGCGCGTGGTTGGAGGGGCGCCTAAAAGAGAGGTTATATATTAGTACTTTTCCTGGCGGTATTTAATACTTTTCATCAGAGTGCGAAATCATGAAATCAAAGTGAGAGGAAAAAATGAAATGAAATCTTTGAGTTTTACGTCCCACGGTTATGCCGGTTAGGCTAAAGGAGACGGTGATTATGAGAAATGAATGAAATGGTGGAATGAAGTAAGTGGGAGGAAATGGGAGAACCCCGAGAAAATCCACGCACACGGTGTTTGTCCACCACAAGGTTCACTTGGCGGGGCTAGGATCGAATCCGTGATCCCAAGCACCAGAGGTGAACGCTCTACCACTGAGCCACCGCGGCCCTAAAAGTGAGAGGAGACTGGAGGAGTGAAGAGAGAGAGAGAGAGAGAGAGAGAGAGAAGAAAACGCTCGCACTTTTACACTTCAAAGTAAATTAAGTCATTTATTTTTTCTGTCCCCCTCCTCCCCCTCCCCTAAGTTCTGTCAAAGTAAATAGCTAAAAACACTCCCAGGCCAGAACCGCATCTACGTTGGAAATTTGATCGAGATCGGTCGGTCGGTGCAAGAGATTAAGAAAAAATGAAATGAAACCTTTGAGTTTTACGTCCCACAGTTATGCCGGTTAGGCTAAGGGAGACGCTGATGATGAGCAATGAATTAAATGGTGGAATGAAGTAAGTGGGAGGAAATGGGAGAACCCCGAGAAAACCCACGCACACGGTGTTTGTCCACCACAAGGTTCACTTGGCGGGGCTAGGATCGAATCCGGGACCCCAAGCACCAGAGGTGAACGCTCTACCACTGAGCCACCGCGGCCCCCGGCCGGGAATCGAACCCGGGTGTCCCACGCCAAAGGCGTGTTCATTAACCACTTATTCACGAGGGAGCTCATCTGTGAGGCAGTGTAAACCCCCCAAAAAAGAAAGAAAATAAACGCACACTGGATGTTTGCGCAATTGAGGATCAAAACATTCTCAATGGAGTATGAGAAATAGTAAACGTCAATCAATGTGTGCTTTTGCTTATTCATTACTTCGTTAATACTTAATTCCTTCTAGAAATAGTGAAACAATACTATGAAGAAACACTAATTAAACTAATAACAATTACGTTGTATTTCTTACCATACCGTTTTTACCACCCATAGAATTTCAATCTAGCACTATACTGCATTAGTCACGCCGTAACGAAAGCTGAAATTCAAAGACCTGGCACTCGTTAACTGTTGAAGCTGTGTTGCAGCTACCTGTATATCACGCGGCCTGCGTTGGTACTCCTCAACATAAATACGTCACAGCCCAAAGCCAGGAAACATCACAAACAGAAGACAGGGGCACAAGCAGTGCCTGACACTTCACGAACTCAAACCCACCAAGACTCAACTCAACATGACCTTCAATTACGTTCTAGAAACCAAACCAGTGCTAAGGCACAAACTCACCAACTTCCTATATGAAAACACAAGAAAAAAATCTAACGTTTTGGTTCCAAAGTGATGACATAACAATAATACTAAAAAGATTTTAATTTTCAGTAACCCAAACATTAATTAACTAGGGAACATAACAAAGCAAAAATAAATAAATAAAAATAAATTAAATTAAAAAATAAAAACCTGACAAGTAAGCTCTCCCTGACTACTTTTTTTTTTTAAATTTCAGTGAGGCTGTAAAATATGTCAATATCTTCGTTATATATATATATATATATATATTTCATTGTAAATAAGTTCTTTAAACAAAAGAAAGCTCTGAGAGCGCTTACCTCTGACGCGGTAGGTCCCTGGTTCGATTCCTGCTCCCGACAAATAGGCTTTTGGTGAACACTGTAGTTGTGGTTATTCTTAAGACTTTCCAGTTTCCTTACATTTTCTTGATTCCACCATTATCATGTATCTCATCGTCACCTTCTCTCTTACATTGATGTACAATCATGGGGCGTTAAACTAAAAGAAAAAAAATCTTGCAAATATCCTAGTAAAAATGAGTTTTCTAAACTACACTAGTGGCCCCGCGTAGCGTATTCGCTAACGCTCTCGCCTTCGGTGCGAACGGTCCCGGGTTCGATCCCGGTGGGGGAACTCGGTCGAAAAAGTATCAAAAGATTTTAAGTCCAGCCATCCTGAATGAGGTTTCCTTGGCTTTTCCTCATTCACAGCAGGCAAATGCCGGAGTGGTACCTAACATATAGGTCCCAGGCCGTTTTCTTCCTTTAGTTATGCAATTATGTTAAGCAGCCCTGTAGTAAAACTGCTCCAAGTAATAAATCGTCACATATAAAACGGAATGAATAAACACATAACATTCATTTTGCTACCTTGAAATGTAAAATGTTTCAAAACATTAATATTCAAAGATTTCTCAAAATTCAGATTCACCCATTCCATTGTCCTCAATCATTAACGAGTTTTACAATAGTAAGAATTGTATTCATAAACTACATTACTTACTTAGTACTATATTAAAGCAAGTTACACTAAAAGAATATATAATTAATGGAATATTTAACTAAAGTAATAGTTAACTAGTGTACTTACCCAAGCACTTGTTTCCTTCCTCTCTTCTTTTCCGTTTGTAAACAACCTCGTTTCGCAAGCAAAAGACGGTAGTTCAATGACGTCAGCCATGGCGAAAGAAAGAGGTGTCTATAGGCGGCCTGGATCTTACACACAGATGGACGTATTTAACATATAGCTGAAGTATTTAACATACGTATACGTATGTAAAATACGGAAGATTGTTAGATGTCAGACATCCTCCAGCGACATGATGTAATATCTAAGCGGGTAAAAGGCAGTACCTATGTAGTATATGGATAAAGTACGCTCCGTACAGATTTCCTTAGTAAACATAACGAATCCTTGTATTTGTACAATATACCGCTGTCCGGATAATGGATTTTTCTCAGTGTATTTTGTGGGACCTCGAATAGAGTTGAAAAAAGACTAATAAAATGTTTTATGTACTGTATTTTACTGTACTTATAGGACATACACATGGACATTACGCAAAAATGATGAGAAACAATTAAATGCTTTCGAAATGTGCGTGGAGAAAAATGGAGAGAAATAGCTGGATCGAGAGGAAAACGAATGAAAGGGTGTTAGAAATGGAAGGAGAAAAATATTATTAAGAAGAGGAAGAGAAACTGGTTGGGATATTGGTTAAAAAGGAACTGTATCATGAGGGATGTGCTAGAGGGTATGGTGGCAGGAAAGAGAGCGAGGGGACGGATTAGACTATATAGAAACAGAATTAGGCTATTGGAGATATCGAAACAGAAAAGTCGTATGTAAAGATGGAGAGGTTAATAGAAGATCGTGGAGCATGGTAGCTTCTCAGCTGCGGTAAGTGACTCGCTGGCCATGGCGGAATACTACTGATATAATGATGCTGATGATACACGGTAGAAACAGAAAGATCCACTTTACTGTCATTGCTAATACGAATCACAATGCAAATTTCTACAGGCTGCCAAAATGCCTCGCTCTAAAGGCTGTAGAAAACTATCTGTTACTATGCGAGGGGAAATCATAAACTGCCATTCAGATAGCTAGAAGCATGGGCTATGACGAGAAAACTGTGAAGAAATTGATTTAGCGGTATGAAGAAGGTGATGAATATTTCACATCTCGGCCAAGAAGTAGGAGACCAATAATAATAATAATAATAATAATAATAATAATAATAATAATAATAATAATAATAATAATAATAATAATAATAATAATAATCTCAGGAATTTATATTTATTTCTAGCAAGAGTTTTGCATACCCTCCTAGTGCAGTATTATGTTTTAAACGGTCATTATAAAATTGTCAAGCTTAATTTTAAAAGTCATTATAAGTGGTGCATTATTTATTTATTTCACAATTCATTTCTGCCGTAGCTTTCGCTTTTACTCCCTCTTCACGCTTACTCAGGAGGAAGCTTCGCGTCCCCAGGTTGGGAACCACTGCTTTCCATTAAGAAATTCTGACAGCCTGTTATAAATTTGCATTCTGACTAGTATCAGTAAACTGCATTCTTCTGTTTCTACTGCGCATGCACCTGTGAATTTCCATAGAAGATCATGAATAATTCTGATAATTTATATAATATTTATGGACGAATATGTAATACAACATATATCATTCCTCAAAGTAACGAATACGGTAAACATTAAAAATCAATAGACATATACAGCAGGCTGAAATAGGTATCACTTCAGACACTACAGAATACATTTCACTCGCTCTTCCCGCTGGTCTAGTGGGTAGCACGTGTGCCTTGAGTGTATGGGATACCGGATTCTATTCCCGGTGGGAGAAGTTAGGAATTTTAACTGTTCTACCTAGCTAAATGTTTTTGTGTTCGTGTTATTGTCGTTCAGAGTTAATGGAAATCATTGTAAAACGTGTATAACCGAGCAGAAAATAGAGACAAGCAGTGACGACGCCAGAGGGGGGGCAAGGGGGGCGAGCGCCCCCCTGGTGGCTACTCCTGCCCCCCTGACTGCCATCCAGACTGCCCCCCCAGACTCCTACAATCATAAAACATTCTACATATAGTATTTTATATCAGTATCATAACCAATCTCATTGTCAAATTGTAGTCTACTTTCCATGCATTTACTATGTGGCAGATTAGTCCTCAAGCTTTCTTCTTTGAGCGTCTGGGTATGCACGTATATTTCTGTTTTCTAATTCAGCGCCTTTTCCGGTAAATTTTAGTTACAGTTCTTTCTTATGAATTTTAATTACTGTGCCTAGCGAACAATAGTGATTTGGTCGACTTGTTTTCTTCTCATTGGATCAACTTCGATTAGAAACAAAAGAAAGGTAAAACCAACTGCATAACTTGTTTGTATTTATCCAGTTTTGAAGTTTTCGGTTTCATATTTTGTTTTATTTAAAGGTTTTATACTTCTATTGCCTGAAACATTATTCTCGGCGTTCAATATTCTGAGGATGGGCTTATAACAGCTTAATTTGCGACTACCAGGGCTTAATTTTTTGAAGGAAAAAAAGTTGTTTTCCCTTCCTGCAAATAATAATAATAAATGTATGGAATTAAATCGATTATTTGTTTAGCTCCCAATAAAACGTATTGTCAGAGTGTTGATCTTTAGTTAGTAATTGGTATGCACTAGTGCTCCCTTACTTATTTTGTTTCAAAGTACTGACATGACGTCTACCATATTGACTAGAAATGTACGTGGAGCTGCTGAAAAATTCGTAGCCCAACCCAGGAGTGCACGTGGAATGGTGAAGTTTTACTTCTTCTACACTTTCCCCGAGAGTCAATATACTACCTTGTACAGTGCTCCAGTTTTGCAGAAGTTAAAAAAAATCTGGAAACTTCCTCGCACCACTGTTCGTAACACTACCCTTATCAGATCTAAAGTTCAATCAGATCTAAGTTTGGTAAATAAATACAGGCAATAGTTAGACGGAGCTAAATCTGGGGAATAAGGATGAGTTCTAGACATTGAAATCCTAGATTATGCAATGCTAATTGTGTTCGCAGGGGTTCGATGGACAGGTGTATTCTCTTAAAGGAACACAATTCCTTTCTTTTCATTTTCCGCGGTGTTGAACTTTGAATTTTTCTTTCAGTTTTGTGGGTAATGTAGAGATTCTGAATTAAATATCTGACCGTTGCGGAGGTAGTCTATGAGTACGTACGACTCCATACTTATTCTAGAAGAATGTTGCAAACAGTTTTTCAACCTACTTCTGTGTTTTGAACTTCTTGGGGCGAGGGAGAAATGAGTGCTACTACTCCATTGGCTGTTGTTTATTTCAGGATCATAGTGATACAACCATATTTCGTTCATGGTTGCTATTCGTGAGCGAAATGATCAGCATTACATTCAAATTGGAAGAAGACTTCTCTTAATGCCGTCACTTTTTAATTCTCCTGACAGATTTTTTTGGGAACCCATTGTGTCAAGAACTTGCGCATACCCAAGCCATTCTGAATTATACTACCGACGCGTTCCAAAGAAATGCCCACAATCTCTGACACAAGTTTTACTGAGACGGTAAAAACTGGGGAAGGGGATACCAGCCAAACCTCAGACTATAATAAGTATATCGTGAGTTTACTATACACTTTAAAAAGTGTATAAATAATAGCTTAAATTCTTTTTGACAGTCAAAAACTGGGGTGGCGTAGGAACCCCGGCCCCAGGCTGTATCTACCACTGGCTGAAATGCTGCAATTTTCAAGAATAATGTTACAATTTGCATCCATGATTTCGGGAACAGTCACTGGATGTAAAGTCATCCTGGATGTAAAGCATAATTTGTTGAGAAACCGCCACGTTTGAACTAAGCCATCACTTTTCACCACTGTATATAATGGAGGAGAGTCCCGTAGTGTTTCACTGATTTTCTCATTAATTTACTTTGGTGACTATCCTTGATGGAACAAAAATGTTATAATAGTTGTGATCTGGATGTTCGTGAAATTCGCTGTTTGGGCACACATAATCACTTCAGAGGCCTGAGAAAGCAATAAAAATTTCATTATTAATATGAAAATTTGTTGAAAACATCTTTTTCAAAACCACAGTTTCATATTTCTACCTAGTACCTACACCCCTTCTGGGTTGGAGATTTTCAGCAGCCCCTCGTAAATTTATATATATATATATATATATATATATATATATATATATATATATATATATATATATATATATATATAGTACTAGACGAATTTGTTACTTGTAGCAAACGCGAAAGTAATTCAATTTAGGTTTCAAAAGTTGCATTGAAAAATATTTCATGTGCAGACGTTACTTATTTGTTGGTTACAAATTTTTACTTGAAATAAGTTTATCATATATTCGTAATATAAAAACAACAACGAAATACACAATGTAAAGTAAGTCAAACATAATAAATGTCATTTTTGGTGTGGAAAATAGCCGCCCCCCCGAAAATGTATCTGCCCCTCCTTTGCCCCCCTAGGAACTTACAACTGGCGTCGTCACTGGAGACAAGTTATTCAGATACGTTCGGTGAATCAATTAACTTAAAGAAAAGGAAAAAGTGTTTAAGTCACTTGTCTGTAAATTGTAAAGAACTCTTAAAGGTTACTTCCAATACTCAAAAACTAACATTTTTCTTTTATCTGTTCTCAAAGTTAATCTTTGTATTTCTATCGGATTCGATTAAATAGAACTTCGAATAAAGACTACGTTGAATTTTATTGACTACGCCTGAAATTCGGAAGAAGATATGGCTATGATTTTATTATTATTATTATTATTATTATTATTATTATTATTATTATTATTATTATTATTATTATTATTATTATTATTATTTAAAGTACGAAGTTTCAAATCAAGCGATGTAGTATTCACGTAAACTAAATGATAATTTATTTGATAATATTCACTAGTTCACTACAAATTTGCGAGGTTTTGCTTTGCGTAATGAAGCGTATACAGCATTGAATAGTAAAAGTATTGCAATAAGAACATATTATTAAAAATATTGATTAAGTAATTGGAGTTAAACATGCTTTCCAGTAAGAATAATATAGAGAGAAGATTTAGTTCAAAGTGCGATGCCAACGAATATTCGAGTTTTAATCCGATTAGAAATCGATAACTTACACAAGAATATTTACTTTATTAGTTCTATAAATCTTTATGCTTATCGTATTATAATTCTTTTTAAAATTATGATTTTTCCATTTCAAAACGTAGAACGAGAAATAAATGTAATATTCTATTTGTTAAGGAAACCTTTCAAACAATGATTATTTCAGGGCATGACCTGGGACAAGATTTGAGACCCTTTCGACATAAATTTCCCCCTTCGTGGCCATAAGTTGTCTTCGACCATGCTCAAAGTGGAGTAATAATGTTTCATTAGTTCTCTCTCATTCATATATTGACCACCCTCCGGGGAGAATCTTCTGAAATCGTCAATGCTTATAATTAGTTTTTCATTACAAATCAAAGGATAATGATGAAATATTGAACATACTTCATATTTTGTTCTCAGCTATGGATTTTAGATTTGCCATTCATATAATGTTCGCTTCTAATCGAATTTGAGAAAAAAAGTAGTTGCCAAAGATTTATTCAAAGAAATGCTCTCAATCTTCTGATGAAAGTGGGAACTCACTTTTAAGAAAAAACAAAACAAAACGAATACTTCCTATAGGGTTTGAACACATAAATTTCTGATTGATAGGCTAGTGACCCAAACAAATCGACCAGTTCACTGTCTTCACTGAGCCTCTTTTGACTCTTATATAAAGTGGTTTCCTGCTCCACACTTTTTTTTTTTTTTTTGTTTATGTCGATACGACTATAAGTTTGGGGGAATATTTGACCGTTACCACTCTTGTAATGCATAAAAGTCTTTTTCGTATAAATTATATTCAATTTTATGTCCTAATAACTTATATACAACAGGTTTAATATGTGAAATGATTGGGGTTGGAGTGATCGTAAATGTTTTCGTAGTTAGGAGCCTGAATATGCAAACCCGCCTAACGTGGGGATTTAATTGTGTGAAATTTGGTATTATCTGTCAGGAAAGTAAATGCACACCTATTTTTCGAGTCTGGCATTCCTGCGCTCCATCCGTGGAGAGTATGAGAATTAAATCAATCAAATGTTTATTGAGGGGCAAAAAGAAAAGTTTAATCTGAATAAGACATTGCAGAGGGGCACAAGCTGTGAATACGAATAGTGCATAGTGTAAATAAAGGACGACACCAAAAGAGAAAGTCAGAAACAGCTGCTAAGCTTAGAAAAAAGAGTAAAAATTGTCGAAGTGGGAACATAATACACAACTACAACAAAGACGCCGACAACTAAACATTCACCACGCCATGATCTTGGTGTAGTGGTTAAGGTGCTGGCTTACAAATGCAAAGGACGCCAGTTCGAATCCTCGGCATGGACATTTTTAAAAATTTTTGTTAATAATACATACAGCTCATGAGAGATGGTAAAAGAGGTCGTATTTAGTCTTTCATATCAATTATTATTGGTAATGTTTACTACTGATAATACTTTTTGTCTTTGCGTATTGGTTTTATTCTTTTCTTCATTTGGAAAGAGAAGAATATCCGAACAAATGCCTCCAAAATTCCTCATATTTTGAATGTAAACGCCACTTGCAATTAGTAAAGAATAAAAATTGAACGTTCCGATGTAGCTGCAAAAAGTAAAAAAGAAAAACATGGAAGTGGAGTGTTCGAATCCATACTCATGGTTATTAAAAATACAATTTCTACATGCCTTACACCTCCCAACCACGTTTCTACGTTAACAAGAAAGACGCTTGTGCTTAGGTTAGGCAGGTCAATACGTTTTTGCAAAGGGGCTCGGTTTAGCTCTGACGCACCACAGGTGCGAGAAGGGAGCAAAATACTTTTTCTCTCTCCCTCTGTGTGTCTATTTATCTATCTATCTGTATGTATATAACGCTATTTGTGAATGCCATAACCACCCTAATTTTCAGCGGATTGAGACGGAAATTGGCACAAACATTAATTGTTGAAATATCTTGATGAGTTCGTTAACCAGAATAATCAGATGAAAATATTCTAAATGGCGGCCCTTCAAACTCTTAAAAACTTCCAAGGGAACCAAATTTCGCCCATAAATAGGTATTCAGAAAGTTTGAATAACTTTTCCTCTTTTACTGAAATATTTGTGTGCAGGGACGTATTGAAATATTGGACCCGATTAATCGCCTAAAGAAGGTTCACGCCCTTCCGCTATGGTCAGGTTTTATTTATTTATTTATTTTTGCAGGAGGGGGTTATTTTCCTATCGGAACAAGATGATTATTAGTGATGATATGGAATTACACATTGAAAGTGAAGTAACTTGTGAAACGTATTATTTGAAAGAATAATATAATAAATGTGCTTTTCCCTAACACAAAGAACTGTAAATCATGTATTTCGAGTTCGGGAGCGTGAATGGCGAGGAGTGTTATTTGATTTGCTTTTTAGTAAATGTCAATAACATATATCGAGAGAACAGGAGGTGATAGTGAGATGGGACCAACATTGGACACCGTGGATCCATAAGGCGCATCGAAAAAAAGGGGGGACGCCAGCCAGCCTTACTTATTTCCACATAATAATATAAAATTGTATTGTCGAAATACACACACGAGTTAGCTAGTAATATTTCATATTACAGTATTATTATTATTATTATTATTATTATTATTATTATTATTATTATTATTATTATGATTATTATTACTATTATTATTATCGACAGCGTCTTTTCATTACGTGTGCATCTTTGACATGAAGTCAAAGAGAAGATCCATTATTCGTAGAAAGAATAAGAATAGTCAGTTACTTTAACTGTGAACGACAGCGAAAAATACGAAAAGAGTGACTACCTGTAGCGAAGAGAAATAATACTTTCTCTCAAATGGATAAAATATCAATCCGAGATAGATTCGAACTCGCATGGACGGCGGGAAAAGCCAGTGCTTTGTCCAAATTTTTTTTCTGACTCACCGGACGTGTTTCAGTAACTTACTTATTGCTAATTTTACTTGCTTCACTCTTTTAACTTGCATTTTTTAATAACTTATAACGACAGGGACACGAACAGAGAAACATCGAGGACAGTTAAAAATCATAGATGCTGTCCCGCCGGGAATCGAACCTTGGACACCATACATTAAAGACGCACGTGCTAGCCACTAGACCAGCGGGTAGGCCATCGCTCATTCTCTGTGTCGTTAGGGATTACGACCACTGTATTGCCAGCTCTCACTTCTGTGGGTTGTATACTATGATCACATGCTTCTTCTTTGCTGGAAGAGTTAAACCTACATTCTATGTAATACATAAGGTGTTTAGAGCTACATGCTCTTCATATAATGTAATAAAAGGGACATGCTGGGAATAAGAAAAAGAACATTCCTTGGACAAAACGGAAACTATTGGCATCAGAAATATTTATCTACGAGGCATGCGCAGTAGTATATTTCAGAATAGTTACTGTTTAGTTCAGTAAACGAAGAAAGGGGTATAGAAAAGCAAATATGTCGCGTCAGCGAGATCGACCAGAGTTGAAAGAGGCGGAAGCAGATGTGTAGTAATACAAGAACTTGATTAAATTGATAATTGGTTCTTTATTCTGTAGTAGATCGTATCACAACTTTACGGGAGAGCAGAGAAAGACTTACTAACGCTATCATATAGTAAGCTTTAGTAACACGATCATATAGACACAAATGGATGTAACTGTGAGTACTACAACTTGGATTTAACGAAAGCCGTTTAAATATTCAGTGGTTTGCAGACTTGTATAAGATACAATACAATTCTTCATGCATCAGCTTCCAGTAGCTAGATACATGCAATTTCTGGTTAGATACTGAAACTGCTGTCCGATTTTAATACATGACGTATTGCAGGATACAAAATGCTTTGCATTACTTGTTTGTTTGTAGACAGCTACTAGCTTAGTGTTCTGAAAGGTTGTGTATAAACTAGGGATAGCCAATTCCGGAATTATTACTATTCGGACTCCCGAAAGTAAAACCGGAGAAATTCCGGAATTCGGAAAATTTCAATTTTGGAATAATTCCGGAATTCGGAAAAATCCGGAATTTAGGAATTTCTGATTTCGTTGACTTTCCGGAATTCGGAACAACCCGGATTTTTTCGAAATCCGGAGTTTTTTCAATTCCTGAATTTTGTAAATTCCGGATTTTTTCGAGTTCCGAAATTCTTCTGAATTCCGGAGTTTAACTGAATTCCATAATTTTCCGAAATCCGGAAAGTGAAAGTTCCGCTTCCGAATAAAGAATTTATTTTGGTTAATATGAATCGTGGCGGAAATAAGTCTTTGACCAGTTAATGGCGACTGCTTTGAAAGAAATAGAGAGTATGAGAATTCAATCTGTCATATTTGTAGTTTCATGTGGAGAAAAAACAAACTTGTGAACCAGCGGTTTAAGAACAACTCAAGTTATTAATGTAAACTTTGCCGACATCATAAAAGAAACACGAAAGACATTTTGAATCGAAGAAATATAACATACAAGTTTGCAAGCGAAGACAAAGAAACCTAACGTAACCAGACTAAAAACGAATCGTTTACCGCGTAGTGATCGCGGTTCAGTGGTCAAGGTGCTTGTGCGAATGCAAGTTGTAATTATTTTTTTACATTAGGAGTTTTGATGGCGATTGATCGGCGATAACATACGGTTTATTATATTCAGATATATGAATACTCGGATATTTCAATACTTGAACTATCAAATCTTCAGGAATAATAATAGTAATAATAATAAACTAATAATAATAATTATTATCTCGTAGAAGATTAAAAGCTAGGAGCTAATTATCGCTCAGGTCATATCTTTACAAGCAGAAACGTGACATTTGGAAAGAATATTTCGGTTTGGTTTAATGTTGCTCACGAGAAGAGGAAGAGGTTTCTCATCTCGTTTCTGAAACAAATAAAATAACATGAGAATTAACATTTTACATTCGAGACGGGTCAAGGCTAACTAAAAATTTTCGTCTCTCTTTGGAGATGAGAATCGAGACGAGACGAAAAGTATCGTAAACATTTCCCGTCTTGTCTCGATTCTCGAAATAGTGTATGTCCATTCTTTAAGTAACAATTGCTCTGTAGACTGAATCTCATAGGCTATGTCGTTACATTATCTTTCAGAGCTCATAGAATTATGCTTTGTGTAGGTATTTTTGTAGCAAATCTTTTATATTTACCTCTGCATACCCTTGAATTTAGTTTATTATATGGTTTACTGTTGCGTGATATTCAGTTATATTTATTACAGTTATTTTCCTTAAAACATAGAGTAGAATACTTCCTACATGAAACTTCAAGTTCTAGTTTAAAATGTTGGTAGTTGCAGAGGTGTGTCTTGAAGGTACGGAACCCTTTCCCCGTAATCTTTACTTTTAAGTAAGTTTGGCAAATTTCAGGGCAAGTTTAAAACTTTTATTATTATTATTATTATTATTATTATTATTATTATTATTATTATTATTATTATTATTATTATTATTATTATTATTATTATTATTATATCAACACAGTGTATAATCTTTAAAACATATACGGTTTGTATCTGAATGGTAAAAGGTAATTGACTGTCAATCTCGGTCGTCGAGAAGTCTTCAGGAGGGAAGGACATCGGTCAAGTTCTGGGTTTGAGTTCAGAAGGGGCAAGTATTCGGGCTCGAGCCAAAAATTTTTAAAAGTTATAGGCTTCAGCCAAACATGTTCAAAACAGGTGGGACCGAGTTTATGCTTCTTAACGGCTCGAGCGGCTCGGCTCACACTATCGAACCGAACCGAGAAGTGAGCCCAGCCAACAGCTCACACAACCAAGCGGATTTGAGCCATCGGCTTAGTTTAGCTGAGTCGAAACGACTAGTTTCAACTTAGCTGGCTCGAACCGGTTCACATGAGCCAAGTAGGTGACCCATCCCAACCGAGAAAGCTCGAGCCATCGGCTCAATTAAGCTGAGTCGATGGCTCGTTCCAACTGAGCCGGCTCGGGTCATCGGCTCATCCCAACCGAGCCGACTCGAGCTGTTCGCTCAGTTGATACGAGTCGAGCCGGTTGATATCACTACCCGAGTTGGTCTTCTGCTTGGGCTCAAGAATTCGACCGTGCAGGTCTCAGCCTTGATTTTAAAGGGATACGGACAAAATCTCGCGGCCGAAACATTGCCGCCCAAAACCTCGCGGGAGAAAATCTCGCCGGGCCAAAACCTCGCCACCCAAAACATCGCGTGGCCAAAATCTTGCAGCGAATGAAACTTTTCTTTAACATTTACCCAATGAGTTTCTTAATATGCAATTCCACATTACAAATAATAATAATAATAATAATAATAATAATAATAATAATAATAATAATAATAATAATAATAATAATAATAATAATAATAATATAGAAAACATCGTGTGCGTGGGCTTTCTCGGGTTATTCCCGTTTCCTCCCACTTTCTTTATTCGATCATTTCCTTCATCCTGGTTATCTACGCCTCCTTTAACCTACAGTACATAATCAAGGGACGTCGTAAAAACTCATATATTAATTCATACTTTCATAAATATTATTAGATTTTTGTTAAAATTTTAAGTTTTTGGGTGTTCCAAAGTTCACGAAACTAACCCCGTTAGTTGTCATTACTTTCCTTATGCATACTTTCTTTCCCTATAACCAGTTTAAAAACATCCTGTCGCCTTACCTTCACATTGAAGTCCTCTAATACAGAAATATAATTTTCATATGGTATCGCGAGACTTGGTCAAATACCCGTGATACTTCTTCTGAAACAGCGTCTTTTTTTTGATTGTCATCCTTATCATCTGTTGGAACATTTACTTTTGGTCAGGCGAGATTTTGGGTATGGCGATATTTTGGGGCGCGAGGTTTTGGAAGACGAGGTTTCGGCCCGGCGAGATTTTGGGCCGCAAGGTTTTGGGCGGCGGGGTTTTGGCCCGGCGAGATTTTGTCCCGCGAGGTTTTGGGCGGCGAGGTTTTGGCCAGGCGAGGTTTCGGCCCGGCGAGATTTTGGCCAGGCGAGGTTCTGGGCCGCGAGGTTCTGGCCGCGAGGTTTTGTACCCAAACCGATTTTAAGAACTACAGTATATACTTATATTGGTGATTACGACATTTGAGGCTGTCTCGTAATAATAATAAAAAGGACTATTGTGTTCTCGTTATCTAGACGAGACGAGATACACTACAATTGCCCCACGAGATGCACTAAAATTACGAGACGAGACGCACCCCTGTCGTGAGCAACACTAAAAGTATTCCACATTACTGCTTACATTTCTCATCGCTTTCGCTTTCCAGTCTAATCAGGCCATTATTTCAAAACGAGTTAAAACGAGCTGAACGAGCGAGCGAGCCATTATCAAACTCGACTCAACTCGAAACGCGACCTCGAAAACAGCTCTTGGCTCGGAACTCAACTCAAGAAAAGTACCTTTGACTCGACTCGAATTGAACTCGAGTCAAGTGGAATTTTGGTTCGACTCGTGCGCATCCCTATTCTTATTTGTATTTTCTGTTTCCACTTCAACAATTTCTACTCTTTTTTTCCCGTTTACCTGCTGTTTCTGGATTTCTCTTTCGGTGTCGTCCTTTATTTACACCATGCACTATTCTTTTTCCCAGCTTGTGACCCGCTTCAATGTCTTATTCAGTTTAGGCTTTTCTCCTTGACTACACATGTGATTGATTTAATTCTCAATTTACGCGCAGGAAGGAAGAACAATTTTTATTATTATTATTATTATTATTATTATTATTATTATTATTATTATTATTATTATTATTATTATTATTATTATTATTATTATTATACTATTGAACTTGCACGGCGAAATTACTGTATAATACGAGTAGTAAAAGTGCGGAAAGTGAGAATCGGCTCGGTTGGGTGAGCTGTTGGCTCGGCTCACTTCTCAGTTCGGTTCGATAGTGAATGAGCTGTGAGCCGAGCCGCTCGAGCCGTTGAGAAGCCTAAACCCGGTCCCAGCTGTTTTGAACATGTTTGGCTGAAGCCTATAACTTTTAACAATTTTTGGCTCGAGCCCGATTACTTGCCCCTTCGGAAATCAAACGCAGAACGTGACCGATGTCCTTCCCTCCTGAAGACTTCTCGATGACCGAGATCGACAGTCAATTATCTTTTACTATTCAGATACAAACCGCATATGTTTTAAAGATTATACACGGTGTTGATATAATAATAATAATAATAATAATAATAATAATAATAATAATAATAATAATAATAATAATAATAATAATAATAATAATAATTTTAAACTTGCCATGAAATTTGGCAAAACTTACTTAAAAGTAGAGATTTCGGGGAAAGGGTTCCGTACCTTCAAGACACACCTCTGCAACTACCAACATTTTAAACTAGAACTTGAAGTTTCATGTAGGAAGTATTCTACTCTATGTTTTAAGGAAAATAACTGTAATAAATATAACTGAATATCACGCAACAGTAAACCATATAATAAACTAAATTCAAGGGTATGCAGAGGTAAATATAAAAGATTTGCTACAAAAATACCTACACAAAGCATAATTCTATGAGCTCTGAAAGATAATGTAACGAAATAGCCTATGAGATTCAGTCTACAGAGCAATTGTTACTTAAAGAATGGACATACACTATTTCGAAAATCGAGACAAGACGGGAAATGTTTACGATACTTTTCGTCTCGTCTCGATTCTCATCTCCAAAGAGAGACGAAAATTTTTAGTTAGCCTTGACCCGTCTCGAATGTAAAATGTTAATTCTCATGTTATTTTATTTGTTTCAGAAACGAGATGAGAAACCTCTTCCTCTTCTCGTGAGCAACATTAAACCAAACCGAAATATTCTTTCCAAATGTCACGTTTCTGCTTGTAATGATATGACCTGAGCGATAGTTAGCTCCTAGCTTTTAATCTTCTACGAGATAATAATCATTATTATTGGTTTATTATTATTACTATTATTATTCCTGAAGATTTGATAGTTCAAGTATTGAAACATCCGAGTATTCAAATATCTGAATATAATAAAACGTATGTTATCGCCTATCAATCGCCATCAAAACTCCTAAAGTAAAAAAAAAATACAACTTGCATTCGCACAAGCACCTTGACCACTGAACCGCGATCACTACACGGTAAACGATTCGTTTTTAGTCTGGTTACGTTAGGTTTCTTTGTCTTCGCTTGCAAACTTGTATGTTATATTTCTTCGATTCAAAATGTCTTTCATATTTCTTTTATGATGTCGGCAAAGTTTACATTAATAACTTGAGTTGTTCTTAAACCACTGGTTCACAAGTTTGTTTTTTCTCCACATGAAACTACAAATATGACAGATTGAATTCTCATACTCTCTATTTCTTTCAAAGCAGTCGCTATTAACTGGTCAAAGACTTATTTCCGCCACGATTCATATTAACCAAAATAAATTCATTATTCGGAAGCGGAACTTTCACTTTCCGGATTTCGGATTATTATGGAATTCAGAAGAATTTCGAAACTCGGGAAGAATCCGGATTGTTCCGAATTTCGGAATGTTAACGAAATCAGAAATTTCTTAATTCCGGATTTTTTCGAATTCCGGAATTGTTCCAAAATTTGAATTTTCCGAATTCCGGAATTTGTCCGGTTTCACTTTCGGGAGTCCGGAAAGTAATAATTCCGGAATTGGCTATACGTCGTTTATGCACAACCTTTCAGAACACTAAGCTAGTAGCTGTCTACAAACAAACAAGTAATGCAAAGCATTTTATATCCTGCAATACGTCATGTATTAAAATCGGACAGCAGTTTCAGTATCTAACCAGAAATTGCATGTATCTAGCTACTGGAAGCTGATGTATGAAGAATCGTATTGTATCTTATACAAGTCTGCAAACCACTGAATATTTAAACGGCTTTCGTTAAATCCAAGTTGTAGTACTCACAGTTACATCCATTTGTGTCTATATGATCGTGTTACTAAAGCTTACTATATAGTAGCGTTAGTAAGTCTTTCTCTGCTCTCCCGTAAAGTTGTGATACGATCTACTACAGAATAAAGAACCAATTATCAATTTAATCAAGCTGTTGTATTACTACACATCTGCTTCCGCCTCTTTCAACTCTGGTCGATCTCGCTGACGCGACATATTTGCTTTTCTGTACCCCTTTCTTCGTTTACTGAATTAAACAGTAACTATTCTGAAATATACTACTGCGCATGCCTCGTAGATAAATATTTCTGATGCCAATAGTTTCCGTTTTGTCCAAGGAATGTTCTTTTTCTTAGCATGTAGCTCTAAATACCTTATGTATTACATAGAATGTAGGTTTAACTCTTCCAGCGAAGAAGAAACATGTGATCATAGTATACAACCCACAGAAGTGAGAGCTGGCAATACAGTGGTCGTAATCCCTAACGACACAGAGTGAGCGGTGGTCTCCCCGCTGGTCTTGTGGCTAGCACGTGCGTCTTTAATGTATGGTGTCCAGGGTTCGATTCCCGGCGGGACAGCATATATGATTTTTAACTGTCCTCGATGTTTCTCTGTTCGTGTCCCTGTCGTTATAAGTTATTAGAAAAATGCAAGTTAAACGAGTGAAGCAAGTAAAATTAGCAATAAGGGAGCTAATGAAACACGTTCGGTGAGTCAGTGGACAATGAACTGGCTTTTCGCGCCGTCCATGCGAGTTCGAATCTATCTCGGATTGATATTTTATCCATTTGAGAGAAAGTATTATTTCTTTTCGCTACAGGTAGTCACTATTTTCGTATTTTTCGCTGTCGTTCACAGTTAAAGTAAATGACTAT
Organism: Thermobia domestica; assembly: GCF_964235325.1. Taxonomy (NCBI): domain Eukaryota; kingdom Metazoa; phylum Arthropoda; class Insecta; order Zygentoma; family Lepismatidae; genus Thermobia; species Thermobia domestica. Next base: position 98,841,835 of record NC_137465.1, on the reverse strand, counting down.
TCTTATTCTTTCTACGAATGATGGATCTTCTCTTTGACTTCATGTCAAAGATGCACACGTAATGAAAAGACGCTGTCGATAATAATAATAATACTGTAATATGAAATATTACTAGCTAACTCGTGTGTGTATTTCGACACTATAATTTTATATTATTATGTGGAAATAAGTAAGGGTGGCTGGTGTCCACCCCCCTAATTTTTTCGATGCGCCTTACGGATCCACGGTGACCAACGTTGGTCCCTTCTCAATATCACCTCCTGTTCTCTCGATATAAGTTATTGACATTTACTAAAAAGCAAATCAAATAACACTCCTCGCCATACACGCTCCCGAACTGGAAATACATGATTTACAGTTCTTTGTGTTAGGGAAAAGCACATTTATTATATTATTCTTTCAAATAATACGTTTCACAAGTTACTTCACTTTCAATGTGTAATTCCATATCATCACTAATAATCATCTTGTTTCGATAGGAAAATAACCCCCCTCCTGCAAAAAAAAACCCTGACCGTAGCATAAGGGCGTGAAACTTCTTTAGGCGATTAATCGGGTCCAATATTTCAATACGTCCCTGCATACAAATATTTCAGTAAAAGAGGAAAAGTTATTCAAGCTTTTTGAATACCTTCAGAGTTTAAAGGGCCGTCATTTAGAATATTTTCATCTGATTATTCTGGTTAACGAACTCATCAAGATATTTCAACAATTAATGTTTGTGCCAATTTTCGTCTCATCCGCTGCAAATTAGGGTGGTTATGGCATTCACAAATAGCGTTATATATATACAGATATATAGATAAATAGACACACAGAGGGAGAGAGAAAAAGTATTTTGCTCCCTTTTCGCACCTGTGGTGCGTCAGAGCTAAACCGAGCCCCTTTGCAAAAACGTATTGACCTGCCTAACCTAAGCACAAGCATCTTTCTTGTTAACGTAGAAACGTGGTTGGGAGGTGTAAGGCATGTAGAAATTGTATTTTTAATAACCATGAGTATGGATTCGAACACTCCACTTCCATGTTTTTCTTTTTTACTTTTTGCAGCTACATCGGAACGTTCAATTTTTATTCTTTACTAATTGCAAATGGAGTTTACATTCAAAATATGATGAATTTTGGAGGCATTTGTTCGGATATTCTTCTCTTTTGAAATGAAGAAAAGAATAAAACCAATACGCAAAGACAAAAAGTATTATCAGTAGTAAACATAACCAATAATAATTGCTACGAAAAACTAAATACGACCTCTTTTACCATCTCTCATGAGCTGTATGTATTATTAACAAAAATTTTTAAAAATGTCCATGCCGAGGATTCGAACTGGCGTCCTTTGCATTTGTAAGCCAGCACCTTAACCACTACACCAAGATCATGGCGTGGTGAATGTTTAGTTGTCGGTGTATTTGTTGTAGTTGTGTATTATGTTCCCACTTCGACAATTTTTACTCTTTTTTCTAAGTTTATCAGCTGTTTCTGGCTTTCTCTTTTGGTGTCGTCCTTTATTTACACTATGCACTATTCGTATTCACAGCTTGTGCCCCTCTGCAATGTCTTATTCAGATTAAACTTTTCTTTTTGCCCTCAGTAAACATTTGATTGATTTAATTTTCATACTCTCCACGGATGGAGCGCAGGGATGCCTGACTCGAAAAATAGGTGTACATTTACTTTCCTGACAGATAATACATTCGCAGGTAAACGATATGACACACTAAAACTATTATTCTAAAACTAATAACATATAACTTCGCAGAGTTATCCACAAAATAATAATTTACAGAATATATTCAATTATTTTAAATAAACTATCTTATTAAGGCAAATCCTATACAGGGTGTCTCAAAATTCGCGAATCATGATACACTAGTCAAATGTATAATGTATATTTAACAAGCGCTTAGTCTTAAACATACGGTTTAGGACCCGCTTAGATAGAAGATAAGACGCAACTTGTTGCATTTTATTTATTTATTGAACAAATTCTCAGTTAAAGCATTACTTCGCCATGTTACACACGGAAATGTTGACAAATAGGAAAAAGAAAATTAAAAAAAAGTGTCAACAAGGAGTAAAAGGGTAATATTATTTTGTCAAAACTCGTTTAATTACACTACTAAACACCGGGTAGCTCGAAAAATGTCCACACTAGTTAAATGATTATAATAGTTCAGTATTCTGTATAAAAAAAGACCTCTATAATTTCTAACTAAGGGCGGGCAAGTTGGAATAGGTGCTTATTCAGGGTTGTGCGGAAAAGGACACGTAAGGACAGTTCCTGAAGTAGTGTTTCCGATATCAAGTCTCCACTGCCTATCTTTTGAATGAATTTCAGGTAAGAGTTATTTCTGAGTACTTGCGGAGTTTGGATATTAAGAATCCTCAAGAGTTCCTCCTTAGGTAACATTGGAAGCGCGGGGACACGAAAGTCTACTATAGCAATAAAGAAATTCATAACAGAATCAAGTCTAGAGAGATATGTAGATGCTACCATTGCATATGGGAGAGCAATATTCCATCTTGAATGCTCTTTCTCATTTGTTGAGTTGCGTTGTTAACTGTGTGAGAAATCACTTCCTCTAATAATAATAATTAAAAATGCACTAACTTATATATATATATATATATATATATATATATATATATATATATATATATATATATATATATATATATATATATATATATATCATTTCTCGCATTTATTAAAAAAACGTAATAAATTGTTTTACTAAATTAAAACGAATAATGTAGGATGTCCAAGAAAAACGTAAAATGTGCCAAGCCTACTATCACTTATGTAAACTCAATTAGTTTCGGTGAGACTATACTTTTAGGGGGCCCGAATTGTTTTTTTGGGGGGCAGGCCCGTACACCTATTGTTACGCTACTGCCCGTAGCCTCTACTCTCTGGACTACTGCCGCAGCAATTATTTCACGCGTGTCAAGTTAGACCAACCACCAACACCAAAACGACCGGAACATATCTCAGAATTATGCGCTATTTATGGGCTAATTAGTTGCTCTAATCCCAATTTTTGGGCTCCTACTGTTTAGCGGGAAATCGGACTCAAAGTGGGCGAGTCCAGCTTGATATCAAGCTAGAACCCCCCATATTGTTAGAATGGTCCGATCGAAAAAATTCAAACGCCAGAATTATGGGCTATTTATGGGCTAATTAGTTGTTCTATTCCTAATTTTTGGGCTCCTCCTGGTTAGCGGGAAATCGGATTCAAAATGGGCGGGTCCAGCTTGATATCAAGCTAGAACCCCCCATATGGTAAGAATGGTCCGATCGAAAAAAATTCAAAACGCCAGAATTATGGGCTATTTATGGGCTAATTAGTTGCTCTAATCCCAATTTTTGGGCTCCAACTGTTTAGCGGGAAATCAGATTCAAAGTGGGCGAGTCCAGCTTGATATCAAGCTAGAACCCCCCATATTGTTAGAATGGTCCGATCGAAGAGATTCAAACGCCAGAATCATGGGCTGTTCATGCGCTAATTGGTTGCTCTAATTTCAATTTTTGGGCTCCTATTGTTTAGTATGAAATCGTATTTAAAATGGGCGAGTCTAACTTGATATCAAGCTAGATCCCCCAATATGGTTACGGTTAGAATGGTCCGATCGGAAAAATTCAAACGCCAGAATTATGGGCTATTTATGGGTTAATGAGTTGCTGTTATTCTATTTCTTGGATCCTAATGTTTAGCGTGAATTCGGAAACAAAACACGCGAGTCTAGCTTGACATCAAGCTAGAACCTCCGATTCGGTAACAATGGTACGATCCAATAAAACTCAAACGCCGGAATTATGGGCTATTTTTGGGTTAATTGGTACTCTAATTCCGAGTTTGGGGCTGCTACCGTTTAACAGGAGTTCTTCATCAAATTGTAGGATTTGGCTTAACTTCTTGCTATAAACCTAGTGCTATAAATAATCAAATAATTAAAATGCCGGAATTATGGTTTATTTGTTTTCTAATTATTTCCTCTAATGTCGATTTTAGTTCTTCTATCGTTCGCAAGAAATCTCATGCAAGATTGGTAATGATTTCTAGATAACGTGGGATGATAGTTGCAAAGTTGCAGTGAGAAAACGTTGATATCTATTAACTGAAAATTGATTTTTTTGCATTCTCCGCGAATGCAAATGTATATCTCTACTAATAAATTTATGAATTGTCTTTTCACGTTTATATGTTCAGTATGTTTGGAAGTGAGTAGTGTATATATAGAATTTATATGGTGAAATATCATATTTAGTAGTAGAGATATTGATTTACATTTGCGGAGAGTGCAAATAAATCAATTTTCAGTTAATAAACATCGATGTTTTCTCACTGCAACTTTGAAAGTATCATCCCAACTTATCTAAAAATCAATACCAATCTTGCTTGAGATTTCTTGCTAACGATACATTAGAGCAACAATTTAGCAATACAAATAACCCATAATTCCGACGTTTTAATTCTTTTGATCGGAGTGTTATACCCCTAGGATTATAACAAGAAGTTAAGCCAAATCTCACAATTTGATAAGGAATTCCTGCTAAAACGTAGCAGCCCCAAACTCGGAATTCCAGCATCAATTAGAACATAAATAGCCCATATTTCTGACGTTTGATTTTCTTCGATTCGAGATGTCTAACCTTATGGAAAGTTTTTATTTGATGTCAAGCTAGACTCGCAAAATTTGATTCCGATTTCCCACAAAAAGGTAGGAGCCCAAAAATTGGGATTAGAGCAACTAATTAGCCCATAATTAGCCCATAACTCTAGCATTTGAACTTTTTTGATTGGACCATTTTAACCGTATGGGGGGGGGTTCTAGCTTGATATCAAGCTGCACTCGAACATTTTGAATCCGATTTGCCGCTAAACAGTAGGAGCCCAAAAACTGGGCTTAGAGCAATTAATTAGCCCATAAATAGCCCAAAATTCTGGCACTTGAAAGTTTTCGATCGGACCATTCTAAACGTAATCATATGAGGGATTCTAGCTTGATACCAAGTTAGACTCGCCCAATTTAAATCCGATTTCCCACTAAACAATAGGAGCCCAAAAATTGGGATTAGATCAAGTGAGTAGCCCATTAATAGCCCATAATTCTGGCGTTTGAATTTTCTCGATCGGGCCATTTTAACCGTAACCATATTGGGGGTTCTAGCTTGATATCAAGCTAGACTTGTCTATTTTGAATCCGATTTCCCACTAAACAATAGAAACCCAAAAATTGGTATTAGAACAACTAATTAGCCCATTAAAAGCTCATAATTCTGCCGTTTGAATTTTTTCGATCGGATCATTCTAGCCGTAACCATATTGGGGGTTCTAGGTTGATATCAAATTAGACTCGCCCACTTTAAGTCCGATTTCACACTAAACAATAGGAGCCCAAAAATTTGTATTAGAGCAACTAATTAGCCCATAAATAGCCCATATTTCTGGTGTTTGAATTTTTCCATCGAATCATTCTAACCGTAACAGTATGGCAGGTTCTGGATTGATATCAAGTTAGGCTCCCCCATTTTAAATCAGATTTCCCACTAAACAATAGGAGCCCAAAAATTGGGATCAGGGCAACTAATTACCCATAAATAGCCCATAATTCTGGCATTTGAATTTTTTCGATGGGACCATTTTAACCGTAACCATATTGGGGGTTCTAGCTTGATATCAAGTTAGACTCGCCCATTTTGAATCCGATTTCCCGCTAAACAGTAGAAGCCCAAAAATTGGGATTAGAGCAACTAATTAGCCCATAAATAGCCCATATTTCTGGCGTTTGAATTTTTTCGATCGGATTACTTTAACCGCATGGGGGGTTCTAGTTTGGTATCAAGCTAGACTCGCCCATTTTGAATCCGATTTCCCGCTAAACAGTAGAAGCCCAAAAATTGGGATTAGAGCAACTAATTAGCCAATAAATAGTTCATAATTCTGGCGTTTGAATTTTTCCGATCGGATCATTTTAACCCTGTGGGAGGTTCTAGCTAGATATCAAGTTAGACTCACCCATTTTAAATCACATTTCCCACTAAACAATAGGAGCCCAAAAATTGGGATTAAAGCAACTAATTAGCGCAAAAATATCCCATAATTCTGGCGTTTGAATTTTTTCGATCGGACCATTTTAACCTTAACCATATTGGAGGTTCTAACTTGATATCAAGTTAGACTCCCCCATTTTAAATTTGATTTCCTACTAAACAATAGCAGCCCAAACATTGGGATTAAAGTAAATAAGTAGTCAATTATTCTGTCGTTTGAATTTTTTCGATCGGACCATTCTAACCGTAACCGTATGGCAGGTTCTAGCTTGATATCAAGCTAGACTCACCTATATTGAATCCGATTTCCCGATAAGCAGTAGGAGCCCAAAAATTGGGATTAGAGCAACTAATTAGCTCATAAATAGCCCATGATTCTGGCGTTTGAATTTTTTTGATCGTATCATTCTAACCGTAACCATATTGGGTGTTCTAGCTTGATATCAAGATAGACTAGTCCACTTTGAATCCGATTTCCCAATAACATAGGAGCCCAAAATTGGGATTAGAGCAAATAAGTAGACCATAAACATACCATAATTCTGGCGTTTGAATTTTTTCGATCGGAACATTTTAACCGTATGGGAGGTTCTTGCTTGGTATCAAGCTAGAATCACCCATTTTGAATCCGATTTCCCGCTAAACAGTAGGAGCCCAAAAATTGGGATTAGAGCAACTAATTAGCCCATAAATAGCCCATAGTTCTGGCGTTTGAATTTTTTCGATGGGATCATTTTAACCGTATGGGGTTTCTAACTTGGTATCAAGCTAGACTCGCCCATTTTGAATCCGATTTCCGCTAGACAATAGGAGCCCAAAAATTGGGATCAGAGCAACTAATTAGCCCATAAAAAGCCCATATTTCTAACGTTTAAATTTTTTCGGTCGGACCATTCTAGCCGTAACCATATTGTGCTTCTAGTTTGATATCAAGTTAGACTCGCCCATTTTAAGTCCGATTTCCCACTAAACAATAGGAGCCCAAAACTTTTTATGAGAGCAAATAAGTAGTCCATTAATAGCCCATAATTTTGGCGTTTGAATTTTTTCCATCGGACCATTCTAACTGTAACCGTATTGGAGGTTCTAGGTTGATATCAAGCTGGACTCGCCCACTTTGAATCCGATTTCCTGCTAAACAGTAGGAGCCCAAAAATTGGAATTAGAGCAACTAATTAGCCCATAAATAGCCCATAATTCTGGCGTTTGAATTTTTTCAATCGGACCATATAGGGGGTTCTAGCTTGATATCAAGCTGGACTCGCCCACTTTGAATCCGATTTCCCGCTAAACAGTTGGAGCCCAAAAATTGGGATTAGAGCAACTAATTAGCCCATAAATAGCCCATAATTCTGGCGATTGAATTTTTTCGATCGGACCATTCTAACCATATGGGGGGTTCTAGCTTGACATCAAGCTGGACTCCCCCACTTTGAATCTGATTTCCCGCTAAACAATAGGAGCCCAAAAATTGGGATTAGAGCAACTAATTAGCCCATAAATAGCCCATAATTCTGGCGTTTGAATTTTTTTGATCGGACCATTCTAACCATATGGGGGGTTCTAGCTTGACATCAAGCTGGACTCCCCCACTTTGAATCTGATTTCCCGCTAAACAATAGGAGCCCAAAAATTGGGATTAGAGCAATTAATTAGCCCATAAATAGCCCAAAATTCTGGCACTTGAAAGTTTTCGATCGGACCATTCTTAACGTAATCATATGAGGGATTCTAGCTTGATACCAAGTTAGACTCGCCCAATTTAAATCCGATTTCCCACTAAACAATAGGAGCCCAAAAATTGGTATTAGAACAACTAATTAGCCCATAAAAAGCTCATAATTCTGCCGTTTGAATTTTTTCGATCGGATCATTCTAGCCGTAACCATATTGGGGGTTCTAGGTTGATATCAAATTAGACTCGCCCACTTTAAGTCCGATTTCACACTAAACAATAGGACCCCAAAAATTTGTATTAGAGCAACTAATTAGCCCATAAATAGCCCATAATTCTGGTGTTTGAATTTTTCCATCGAATCATTCTAACCGTAACAGTATGGCAGGTTCTGGATTGATATCAAGTTAGACTCCCCCATTTTAAATCAGATTTCCCACTAAACCAAAAATTGGGATCAGAGCAACTAATTACCCATAAATAGCCCATAATTCTGGCATTTGAATTTTTTCGATGGGACCATTTTAACCGTAACCATATTGGGGGTTCTAGCTTGATATCAAGTTAGACTCGCCCATTTTGAATCCGATTTCCCGCTAAACAGTAGAAGCCCAAAAATTGGGATTAGAGCAACTAATTAGCCCATAAATAGCCCATATTTCTGGCGTTTGAATTTTTTCGATCGGATCACTTTAACCGCATGGGGGGTTCTAGTTTGGTATCAAGCTAGAATCGCCCATTTTGAATCCGATTTCCCGCTAAACAGTAGAAGCCCAAAAAATGGGATTAGAGCAACTAATTAGCCAATAAATAGTTCATAATTCTGGCGTTTGAATTTTTCCGATCGGATCATTTTAACCCTGTGGGAGGTTCTAGCTTGATATCAAGTTAGACTCACCCATTTTAAATCACATTTCCCACTAAACAATAGGAGCCCAAAAATTGGGATTAAAGCAACTAATTAGCCTAAAAATATCCCATAATTCTGGCGTTTGAATTTTTTCGATCGGACCATTTTAACCGTAACCATATTGGAGGTTCTAACTTGATATCAAGTTAGACTCCCCCATTTTAAATTTGATTTCCTACTAAACAATAGGAGCCCAAAAATTGGGATTAAAGTAAATAAGTAGTCAATAATTCTGTCGCTTGAATTTTTTCGATCGGACCATTCTAACCGTAACCGTATGGCAGGTTCTAGCTTGATATCAAGCTAGACTCACCTATATTGAATCCGATTTCCCGATAAGCAGTAGGAGCCCAAAAATTGGGATTAGAGCAACTAATTAGCTCATAAATAGCCCATAATACTGGCGTTTGAATTTTTTTGATCGTATCATTCTAACCGTAACCATATTGGGTGTTCTAGCTTGATATCAATATAGACTAGTCCACTTTGAATCCGATTTCCCAATAACATAGGAGCCCAAAATTGGGATTAGAGCAAATAAGTAGACCATAAACACACCATAATTCTGGCGTTTGAATTTTTTCGATCGGAACATTTTAACCGTATGGGAGGTTCTTGCTTGGTATCAAGCTAGAATCACCCATTTTGAATCCGATTTCCCGCTAAACAGTAGGAGCCCAAAAATTGGGATTAGAGCAACTAATTAGCCCATAAATAGCCCATAGTTCTGGCGTTTGAATTTTTTCGATGGGATCATTTTAACCGTATGGGGGTTCTAACTTGGTATCAAGCTAGACTCGCCCATTTTGAATCCGATTTCCGCTAGACAATAGGAGCCCAAAAATTGGTATCAGAGCAACTAATTAACCTATAAAAAGCCCATATTTCTGACGTTTGAATTTTTTCGGTCGGACCATTCTAGCCGTAACCATATTGTGCTTCTAGTTTGATATCAAGTTAGACTCGCCCATTTTAAGTCCGATTTCCCACTAAACAATAGGAGCCCAAAACTTTTTATGAGAGCAAATAAGTAGTCCATTAATAGCCCATAATTTTGGCGTTTGAATTTTTTCCATCGGACCATTCTAACTGTAACCGTATTGGAGGTTCTAGGTTGATATCAAGCTGGACTCGCCCACTTTGAATCCGATTTCCCCCTAAACAGTAGGAGCCCAAAAATTGGAATTAGAGCAACTAATTAGCCCATAAATAGCCCATAATTCTGGCGTTTGAATTTTTTCGATCGGACTATATAGGGGGTTCTAGCTTGATATCAAGCTGGACTCGCCCACTTTGAATCCGATTTCCCGCTAAACAGTTGGAGCCCAAAAATTGGGATTAGAGCAACTAATTAGCCCATAAATAGCCCATAATTAGGCGTTTGAATTTTTTCGATCGGACCATTCTAACCATATGGGGGGTTCTAGCTTGACATCAAGCTGGACTCCCCCACTTTGAATCTGATTTCCCGCTAAACAATAGGAGCCCAAAAATTGGGATTAGAGCAACTAATTAGCCCATAAATAGCCCATAACTCTGGCGTTTGAATTTTTTTGATCGGACCATTCTAACCATATGGGGGGTTCTAGCTTGACATCAAGCTGGACTCCCCCACTTTGAATCTGATTTCCCGCTAAACAATAGGAGCCCAAAAATTGGGATTAGAGCAATTAATTAGCCCATAAATAGCCCAAAATTGTGGCACTTGAAAGTTTTCGATCGGACCATTCTAAACGTAATCATATGAAGGATTCTAGCTTGATACCAAGTTAGACTCGCCCAATTTAAATCCGATTTCCCACTAAACAATAGGAGCCCAAAAATTGGGATTAGATCAAGTGAGTAGCCCATTAGTAGCCCATAATTCTGGCGTTTGAATTTTCTCGATCGGGCCATTTTAACCGTAACCATATTGGGGGTTCTAGCTTGATATCAAGCTAGATTCGTCTATTTTGAATCCGATTTCCCACTAAACAATAGAAGCCCAAAAATTGGTATTAGAACAACTAATTAGCCCATAAAAAGCTCATAATTCTGCCGTTTGAATTTTTTCGATCGGATCATTCTAGCCGTAACCATATTGGGGGTTCTAGGTTGATATCAAATTAGACTCGCCCACTTTAAGTCCGATTTCACACTAAACAATAGGACCCCAAAAATTTGTATTAGAGCAACTAATTAGCCCATAAATAACCCATAATTCTGGTGTTTGAATTTTTCCATCGAATCATTCTAACCGTAACAGTATGGCAGGTTCTGGATTGATATCAAGTTAGACTCCCCCATTTTAAATCAGATTTCCCAGTAAACAATAGGAGCCCAAAAATTGGGATCAGAGAAACTAATTACCCATAAATAGCCCATAATTCTGGCATTTGAATTTTTTCGATGGGACCATTTTAACCGTAACCATATTGGGGGTTCTAGCATGATATCAAGTTAGACTCGCCCATTTTGAATCCGATTTCCCGCTAAACAGTAGAAGCCCAAAAATTGGGATTAGAGCAACTAATTAGCCCATAAATAGCCCATATTTCTGGCGTTTGAATTTTTTCGATCGGATCACTTTAACCGCATGGGGGGTTCTAGTTTGGTATTAAGCTAGACTCGCCCATTTTGAATCCGATTTCCCGCTAAACAGTAGAAGCCCAAAAATTGGGATTAGAGCAACTAATTAGCCAATAAATAGTTCATAATTCTGGCGTTTGAATTTTTCCGATCGGATCATTTTAACCCTGTGGGAGGTTCTAGCTTGATATCAATCCAGAACCTGCCATACTGTTACGGTTAGAATGATTCGATGGAAAAATTCGAGTTTATTCATATTTCAAAAATAAATATTTCGTTAATAACCGAACAATATGACAAAACTCGTTTGTCCTGAAAAAATATGCGAGGGGTAGTTTACTCTTGGGGGTGTTTTTCCTCCACGGTTTTCTCAAAAATGAGTCAAGCAATTTTGTTCGTACTCAGAAATAAATATTTAATTAAAAACCTAGTAATATGGAATAACTCGCTTACCCTGAAAGAATCCTCAAGAGATAGTTTATTCGGGGAGTTATTTTTCCCTCACGATTTTTTCAAAAATTACTCGGACAATTTTATTGATAATTCATAAACAAGTGTTTCATTAATAACCCTATATTTTAGTATAAGTCATTTCTATGAAAAACAATTACAACGGATAGTTTATTTTTGGGGTCAAGGTTTTTTCGCCGACAATTTTCTCGAACGACAGGCGATTTTGTTCAAATTTCGCAAATAAATATTTCATTAATAACCAAAAGTATATCTTAACTCATTGTTCGAAACAATTCACAAGAGGTAGGTTACTCCTGACGTGTTCTTTTTGAACGACTTTCCCAAAGTGACTCATTTGATTTTTTTCATATTTCATAAACAATGATTGCATTAATTGGTCTATTATATGTCTAATGAAAATGTGCTCAAAGTGTGAGTTAGTTTTGTAGTATGGATTTTCTTCAATCGAAGTTTTTTATTCGATAATCTGACATTCGATGTATTTTAATAATACGATAATTTTATTCGTATTATCCAAATACACACTTCAGTAACAACTGCGGCCTAACACAGTTAAGAAATTGAATTGAAAAAGTTTAGTGCGTGGCCCTGTAATTGAATATTTTTTGAGAAACTCCCTAGCTTTTTGTGGTAAACTGAGGCTTTTCTTTTTCGAGCGACAAAAGAGAGAAAATATAGTGATTGTGAAAATAATATCAAATTCAGATTTCAACGGATTTACATGTTTCATGGCGTCTACATACCGAAAATGCGACTTTTCGACACCCGTCCTTCCGGTCCGTCCGTTCGGCACACTTTTATATGCACTCGCCTAGAGGCCATACCGTTCAACTTATCTACACCAAATTTTAAACTTAGGGTTTACTTAGTATTCTTACAGGAGCTTTTCCATTTTTTCCTACCACCTAAAATAAGTGTGGTTTACAAACAGCCGAAAATCGAAAAACGCTATTTTCTCAAAAATGGTTTTAACAATTTTGTTTATTTTTCATTAATCAATATTTAATTAACAACCCTATATTGCAGTATCAGATATTTCTCTTAGAAAAATTTACGAGGGGTAGTTTATTCTTGGAGGTGACTTTTTCTCGACGATTTTCTCAGAAAAGACCCTGGCGAATTTTGTACACACTTCATAAATAAATATTTGCCCTTACAACATGGTATAAGTCAATTGACCTGAAAAATATATGAGTAGTAGTTTATTCTTGGACTTGAATTTATTCCCAGTGAGTTTCTCAAACACGACCAGTTGGCAACCCTGTATCTCGACAACGAAGCTGAATTCGAAAACTGCAAGAGGATTATTTGTCTCCTTTTGATGTCACGAATCACCTCCCGAAGTTTGTGGACATCTTTCAGGTTCACCCTTAATGAAGCTTCTTTTCGAAAAGTTAACTATTAACTTTAGGCATTGTTTATCTTTTTTTAAATCACAAATGTCGTTATTAATTTTAAGGCAGAGAACTACTTCTGAGAGAATAGATCTTGAAAAATAATTTTAAAACTTAGACTTTTGTTTTCGAGACATTCCAGACAAGACGAGAGATTTTACAAGCTATCTCGTGTCCAAAACATTTGCCTCGTATTATCTTGGATGTCACAAAGCGCGTCTTGTCTCTTTCTCGAGACATGTCTTATCTCGTGCGCATTCGTTAACACTTGGGAAGGATTATCTTTCTACTCAAAGCATTGTTTTTATAATGGTTGCATATTTATGATAATTGCTGTCCACATAAATTACAGTCCTTTCAGTTGAATTTATTATTATTATTATTGAAATTGCAATATCTAGTTTAACGTTGGACGATTATGCACCTACGCTAAGGGAGAATGATGATGAATGAAATGGTGAAATGAAGAAAGTGGGAGGAAAATGGAAAATCTCAAGAAAACACATACCCATGCACACGGTATTTGTCCACCTCAAATTTCACTTGGCACGAAGTGGAATCGAGCCACGGACCCCCTGCACCAAAGGTCCCTGCAATGCTTTATTATTATTATTATTATTATTATTATTATTAATAATAATAATAATAATAATAATAATAATAATAATTGAAGCGAGCTTAACGAGTTTCAACCGTACGACTCAACCAACGTTTGGGTGCCTGTTCATTCGTCTGCTCCTCTCATAAAAGACATTTCATTCTAATGAAACTAGTAAGTGCCTTCTTTTAGCTCTGCGAAGTAACTATTGCTTGGAATATGAATCTGCAAAACATAAGAGGTAAAATTAACAAAATGGTGCAAGTTTCCACTTATATATACAAAACAATTTTGCAATATCAACTACGTGAATCTTGTCCCATAAAGAAGCCGAAACCCCTATACCGAAGAGACCTCCGAGATTTGATCATTGTCCACACGGACTGAAATTGTCATTTGAAGCCAAGACTTTAATATGAAGCCAATAATTTCTTTAAAATAGACGGAAAATTCGGAAGTTATAAGCATTTTCATATTTTTGCCTTTTCCCATAAGGGAGCCGTAGCCCCCTATACTGAAGACTCCCCCGGAGATTTGATCATTGTCCACTCGGACTGAATTTGTCATTTGGAACCAACACTTTAATACGAAGCAAAATATTTCTTTAAAATAGACGAAAAATTCGAAAGTTATAAACATGTTAATAATTTTGCCTTTTCTCATAAGGGGGCCGTATTAGCCTACACTGAAGAGCCCCACGAGATTTGATCATTGACCACTTGGACTGAAATTCTCATTTGAAACCAAAACTTTAATATGAAGCTAAAAATTAAACTTTTACATCAATTTAAACTGACTGGGTTCCGGTTCCCCCCACTATTGTTTAGTTTAGTTAAGTGGTAATTTGTGACAGCTTCACATCATCAAAAGAATGTTTCACTTCCCCTCCCCTCCCCCAGGAGTTCGTGCTGGATCCACCACTGGAATCAATAGACACTCTTCCTATTCTTTTTGTCACCCTTGATTGTGTAGGGGCTCCCTCGTACAAATAAAGAAGCGGTAATATTACAATCAAGGGGCGCTATATATTAGGTATTTTTTTAGTTACCTACCCCTAACCGCACAGGGCCATCTTTCGTAGAATAAAAAATATTACGTGATATTCCAATCATGAAAGGGGAGAGGATGCTGTAAATATATTTCTTATTCATTTTGTCTGTCCTGCTTATCAAAAATTACTTTCTGTTGGAAGGCTACTGAAATGAGAGGGGCAAAATAAAAAGTCGTACCCCCTCCTACATGGTTGCTCAAATAAGTACTAAAGAAAGCATTTTAAACTAAGATATTTAAGATTTAAACTAGGAAACTAAGATATCCTACATTATGTAAGGATGGCATATTCAGGATTATTATTATTATTATTATTATTATTATTATTATTATTATTATTATTATTATTATTATTATTATTATTATTATTATTATTATTATTATTTGAATGTTTTTGGAGCACCGAAATTTTGTGAGACGAACAATGATATGTAGAGGTTTAAGATGGGTGGTCATAGAGGAGGAAAAACCAGGATTTTTCTCTGTCTGACTCTCTAACGTAAAGATTATGTGCTGAAGGTAAGAAGCATCATCATTCTACAATAGGTTGCTTTTACATAGAATATCAATTACTTGAGTTCTCCTCCTTCGGTCTACTTACCTTATGTAGTAAATTCAAAACAATTTCAATTCAATACAAATACATTGTAAAACTTTTCCGTAATTAAACATCTAGGGAAAATTAAACATTTAATAGGGAAAGCTGTTATCAAAATATCCAAACACGTAGATAGAAGACTATCTAGTGAGAAATATTGTGAAACTTTATAAAATTCTCCAAATTAGAATTAACATTTACTGGGAAACATTCGTTATGCGTCAGCGAGCATATGGTGAGCAGTGAGCACAGGGGAAATAATTACGAAACTGTTTGCAAACAACGCTAATGCAAGTGCGGCAACAGCATTTTTTCTTTTTTTTTTTTTTTTGGTATCGTCATGAGTTTTACACATACGTTACAATTTGATTCTTTCCCAAATAAAAAAAATAAAAAAATAACCGTAGTGTAGTGATAAAAATGATAACGGCACTTCCACGGGATCGAACCCGCTACCTTCAGCATACAGACCCGTTGCTTTAGCTAACTGAGCTATTTGTTTTTTTACATGAACTGAGCCTGTTCCGGTAAAGACGATATTTCATTATGATCGTCCTACCAATTCGTCCTTTTCCATAGATAATTTCCACTATTTGCTCTATCTTTATGTTAATACTTAGCATAGATTCATATATTTGGAGTTTGCAGATAATGCATATAATAAGACATACTAGAAATATTCGTTAAAAGTTTAGTTTGTAGATTTAATCCACATTTCTCTCAATGACATAGATGTCGCTGCTTCGTGTTGAAATGCAGAATTCCCTCGTGTTCTTGAAAATTTCCCACTTTAGCAGAGTTGGTAATTCTCGAGATTTCTGTCGATTTAATGTTTTTTGCTTCCAATTTCTTTATTTTAAGCTAATATCTAACACAAATATTAAAAGCGGGTTTGTTATTAACCTGTCCTGCTGGGTAAACCTTCCGAAATTTCGAACATATAAAGAAAACGGAGATATTTTCAAAAAACTTCAAAATAAAGAGACGCGTCATTTATTTTGCTCATGGTAGTACCTTGTGCACGAATCCCAATTTTTGGGCTCCTACTGCTTATCGGGAAATCGGATTCAATATAGGTGAGTCTAGCTTGATATCAAGTTAGACTCACCCATTTTAAATCACATTTCCCACTAAACAATAGGAGCCCAAAAATTGGGATTAAAGCAACTAATTAGCCTAAAAATATCCCATAATTCTGGCGTTTGAATTTTTTCGATCGGACCATTTTAACCGTAACCATATTGGAGGTTCTAACTTGATATCAAGTTAGACTCCCCCATTTTAAATTTGATTTCCTACTAAACAATAGGAGCCCAAAAATTGGGATTAAAGTAAATAAGTAGTCAATAATTCTGTCGCTTGAATTTTTTCGATCGGACCATTCTAACCGTAACCGTATGGCAGGTTCTAGCTTGATATCAAGCTAGACTCACCTATATTGAATCCGATTTCCCGATAAGCAGTAGGAGCCCAAAAATTGGGATTAGAGCAACTAATTAGCTCATAAATAGCCCATGATTCTGGCGTTTGAATTTTTTTGATCGTATCATTCTAACCGTAACCATATTGGGTGTTCTAGCTTGATATCAATATAGACTAGTCCACTTTGAATCCGATTTCCCAATAACATAGGAGCCCAAAATTGGGATTAGAGCAAATAAGTAGACCATAAACACACCATAATTCTGGCGTTTGAATTTTTTCGATCGGAACATTTTAACCGTATGGGAGGTTCTTGCTTGGTATCAAGCTAGAATCACCCATTTTGAATCCGATTTCCCGCTAAACAGTAGGAGCCCAAAAATTGGGATTAGAGCAACTAATTAGCCCATAAATAGCCCATAGTTCTGGCGTTTGAATTTTTTCGATGGGATCATTTTAACCGTATGGGGGTTCTAACTTGGTATCAAGCTAGACTCGCCCATTTTGAATCCGATTTCCGCTAGACAATAGGAGCCCAAAAATTGGGATGAGAGCAACTAATTAGCCCATAAAAAGCCCATATTTCTAACGTTTGAATTTTTTCGGTCGGACCATTCTAGCCGTAACCATATTGTGCTTCTAGTTTGATATCAAGTTAGACTCGCCCATTTTAAGTCCGATTTCCCACTAAACAATAGGAGCCCAAAACTTTTTATGAGAGCAAATAAGTAGTCCATTAATAGCCCATAATTTTGGCGTTTGAATTTTTTCCATCGGACCATTCTAACTGTAACCGTATTGGAGGTTCTAGGTTGATATCAAGCTGGACTCGCCCACTTTGAATCCGATTTCCCGCTAAACAGTAGGAGCCCAAAAATTGGAATTAGAGCAACTAATTAGCCCATAAATAGCCCATAATTCTGGCGTTTGAATTTTTTCGATCGGACCATATAGGGGGTTCTAGCTTGATATCAAGCTGGACTCGCCCACTTTGAATCCGATTTCCCGCTAAACAGTTGGAGCCCAAAAATTGGGATTAGAGCAACTAATTAGCCCATAAATAGCCCATAATTCTGGCGTTTGAATTTTTTCGATCGGACCATTCTAACCATATGGGGGGTTCTAGCTTGACATCAAGCTGGACTCCCCCACTTTGAATCTGATTTCCCGCTAAACAATAGGAGCCCAAAAATTGGGATTAGAGCAACTAATTAGCCCATAAATAGCCCATAATTCTGGCGTTTGAATTTTTTTGATCGGACCATTCTAACCATATGGGGGGTTCTAGCTTGACATCAAGCTGGACTCCCCCACTTTGAATCTGATTTCCCGCTAAACAATAGGAGCCCAAAAATTGGGATTAGAGCAATTAATTAGCCCATAAATAGCTTTAAAAAGTAGCGTCTTCAAAACACTTTAAGTTCTCGTAATTAGTCTTGCAACGAATGTACGAACTTAAAGCAGTGGTTCTCAAACTTTCCGACAGCGCGGACCCTCTGTTCATTCGGAAAGTGATCTGCGGACCTCCTTGCAATGCCATCTGAAATTTTACATGGTATTTAAAATATACTAATTAGAATTACCAGTGACAAGAAAAAGATGAAGAAACATAATGCAATAAGTAATTTATTCCAAAGATGCATCACTGGTACTGTTTCCTAGTGAACGAAATTTCAATTGAAAATGCAATAACTTTCAAGACTAAAAATCAATGTTTTCTTAAAAAAAAACATTTGATAAACAATGTTCTCAAATGTAGGGTCACTAATGTGAGGAATGAAATTCTTTCTGTTTTTCCATAATTATATTGAAATCTGGAATAAGTTCTGTTACCATCAATCTTAGGTCCAATTCCAGATTAAGACGATTTCACTTTAATGTTTTAATACTGCAAAGAGCAGAAAAGATCTGCTCACATAAGTAAGTAGTAGAGAAAGGCATCAAATATCGCAATGTCTTTTTAGACAACTCTTCATACTTACAGGGCAGACACTTAGTAAAGTAGGGAAATATTTAAATTTACAAGCGTAGGTATAATTTCTAATTACTTTCTTTTTAGTAACTTAAAAAAATACTTCTTGTATAACAGCTGTGAGATCCATTTTATTACAACACATTTCAATTTTTAGGCGTCGCGGACCCCAGGGAGTCCGTGGACGCCACTTTGAGAACTGCTTAACCCATTAGTGCACAGCGTCCGATAAATCGGATGCGTGCTTTTATTCATTTTTCGAAGAAACTGTATGTTTTCAGCCCTTGAATTCTTTGTAGTTCGTGATTCTACTATCTATTCTTCCTACGTTTTCTGTGGTTGACTTGATAACATTGATTGTCTGTACTTCATTTGTCGAAGACTAAAACATGGCGGCGAGGCAGTATGCTGTTTCACGTATGGCTTTACTTTTTACATATAAATAAATATAAAGGTGATCATAAAGCTTTAAATTTTGTATAAAAATTAAAGTATAGATATCAACATTTATTACTAACTATATATTTAGTTATGATTTCCATTAGCACGAGATAGGTGAGATGTAAATTTTAGGCGTCCGATTTATCGGACGCTGTGCATGAGGGACATTTCACACTCACTACAAGCTCAATTTTTGACTAGGTAATACACATTATTTGTTTTCAATTTTGCTTGTATTGAGTCTATGGTTAATTTCAGAACCACTTTACATTAAATGCGTTGTATTTTTTAATGAGTATCTACTATTACGTAGGAATAACGCAATTACTTCTAATTATTAAATGTTTATGTAATGTAATATACAGTGTTACTTCACTTGAACAACGATGCCCGACGAGTCGCTAATTCGGATCCTTTATACAAGCTGAAACCATATGAAGGCAACCTTTTGTCTTAGTTCCAAAAACGTTTTGGTCTTAAGGAAATAATTTTAATTGACGAAAGTATGATACTTGTACAAAACAATTTATAAGAGGAAAGCCCATTCGCTTAGGGTACCAAAACTGGATCATTTGTACCGCTTCAGGTTATATGATGTGTTTCCAACTGAATACAGGAAAAGAAAAACAGAGACTATCAGTTTGGACTGGATGGGAGTGTCGTATTATCTTTGCTAACTTCAGCAAGCATTCCACGTAATGCTAGGTATAAAATATTCTTTGGCAATTACTTTATTTCCATAGATATAATGAATCATTTGAGTAATGTGGGTATTCGTGCACAAGGTACTACCATGAGCAAAATAAATGACGCGTCTCTTTATTTTGAAGTTTTTTGAAAATATCTCCGTTTTCTTTATATGTTCGAAATTTCGGAAGGTTTACCCAGCAGGACAGGTTAATAACAAACCCGCTTTTAATATTTGTGTTAGATATTAGCTTAAAATAAAGAAATTGGAAGCAAAAAACATTAAATCGACAGAAATCTCGAGAATTACCAACTCTGCTAAAGTGGGAAATTTTCAAGAACACGAGGGAATTCTGCATTTCAACACGAAGCAGCGACATCTATGTCATTGAGAGAAATGTGGATTAAATCTACAAACTAAACTTTTAACGAATATTTCTAGTATGTCTTATTATATGCATTATCTGCAAACTCCAAATATATGAATCTATGCTAAGTATTAACATAAAGATAGAGCAAATAGTGGAAATTATCTATGGAAAAGGACGAATTGGTAGGACGATCATAATGAAATATCGTCTTTACCGGAACAGGCTCAGTTCATGTAAAAAAACAAATAGCTCAGTTAGCTAAAGCAACGGGTCTGTATGCTGAAGGTAGCGGGTTCGATCCCGTGGAAGTGCCGTTATCATTTTTATCACTACACTACGGTTATTTTTTTATTTTTTTTATTTGGGAAAGAATCAAATTGTAACGTATGTGTAAAACTCATGACGATACCAAAAAAAAAAAAAAAAGAAAAAATGCTGTTGCCGCACTTGCATTAGCGTTGTTTGCAAACAGTTTCGTAATTATTTCCCCTGTGCTCACTGCTCACCATATGCTCGCTGACGCATAACGAATGTTTCCCAGTAAATGTTAATTCTAATTTGGAGAATTTTATAAAGTTTCACAATATTTCTCACTAGATAGTCTTCTATCTACGTGTTTGGATATTTTGATAACAGCTTTCCCTATTAAATGTTTAATTTTCCCTAGATGTTTAATTACGGAAAAGTTTTACAATGTATTTGTATTGAATTGAAATTGTTTTGAATTTACTACATAAGGTAAGTAGACCGAAGGAGGAGAACTCAAGTAATTGATATTCTATGTAAAAGCAACCTATTGTAGAATGATGATGCTTCTTACCTTCAGCACATAATCTTTACGTTAGAGAGTCAGACAGAGAAAAATCCTGGTTTTTCCTCCTCTATGACCACCCATCTTAAACCTCTACATATCATTGTTCGTCTCACAAAATTTCGGTGCTCCAAAAACATTCAAATAATAATAATAATAATAATAATAATAATAATAATAATAATAATAATAATAATAATAATAATAATAATAATAATAATAATCCTGAATATGCCATCCTTACATAATGTAGGATATCTTAGTTTCCTAGTTTAAATCTTAAATATCTTAGTTTAAAATGCTTTCTTTAGTACTTATTTGAGCAACCATGTAGGAGGGGGTACGACTTTTTATTTTGCCCCTCTCATTTCAGTAGCCTTCCAACAGAAAGTAATTTTTGATAAGCAGGACAGACAAAATGAATAAGAAATATATTTACAGCATCCTCTCCCCTTTCATGATTGGAATATCACGTAATATTTTTTATTCTACGAAAGATGGCCCTGTGCGGTTAGGGGTAGGTAACTAAAAAAATACCTAATATATAGCGCCCCTTGATTGTAATATTACCGCTTCTTTATTTGTACGAGGGAGCCCCTACACAATCAAGGGTGACAAAAAGAATAGGAAGAGTGTCTATTGATTCCAGTGGTGGATCCAGCACGAACTCCTGGGGGAGGGGAGGGGAAGTGAAACATTCTTTTGATGATGTGAAGCTGTCACAAATTACCACTTAACTAAACTAAACAATAGTGGGGGGAACCGGAACCCAGTCAGTTTAAATTGATGTAAAAGTTTAATTTTTAGCTTCATATTAAAGTTTTGGTTTCAAATGAGAATTTCAGTCCAAGTGGTCAATGATCAAATCTCGTGGGGCTCTTCAGTGTAGGCTAATACGGCCCCCTTATGAGAAAAGGCAAAATTATTAACATGTTTATAACTTTCGAATTTTTCGTCTATTTTAAAGAAATATTTTGCTTCGTATTAAAGTGTTGGTTCCAAATGACAAATTCAGTCCGAGTGGACAATGATCAAATCTCCGGGGGAGTCTTCAGTATAGGGGGCTACGGCTCCCTTATGGGAAAAGGCAAAAATATGAAAATGCTTATAACTTCCGAATTTTCCGTCTATTTTAAAGAAATTATTGGCTTCATATTAAAGTCTTGGCTTCAAATGACAATTTCAGTCCGTGTGGACAATGATCAAATCTCGGAGGTCTCTTCGGTATAGGGGTTTCGGCTTCTTTATGGGACAAGATTCACGTAGTTGATATTGCAAAATTATTTTGTATATATAAGTGGAAACTTGCACCATTTTGTTAATTTTACCTCTTATGTTTTGCAGATTCATATTCCAAGCAATAGTTACTTCGCAGAGCTAAAAGAAGGCACTTACTAGTTTCATTAGAATGAAATGTCTTTTATGAGAGGAGCAGACGAATGAACAGGCACCCAAACGTTGGTTGAGTCGTACGGTTGAAACTCGTTAAGCTCGCTTCAATTATTATTATTATTATTATTATTATTATTATTATTATTATTATTAATAATAATAATAATAATAATAATAAAGCATTGCAGGGACCTTTGGTGCAGGGGGTCCGTGGCTCGATTCCACTTCGTGCCAAGTGAAATTTGAGGTGGACAAATACCGTGTGCATGGGTATGTGTTTTCTTGAGATTTTCCATTTTCCTCCCACTTTCTTCATTTCACCATTTCATTCATCATCATTCTCCCTTAGCGTAGGTGCATAATCGTCCAACGTTAAACTAGATATTGCAATTTCAATAATAATAATAATAAATTCAACTGAAAGGACTGTAATTTATGTGGACAGCAATTATCATAAATATGCAACCATTATAAAAACAATGCTTTGAGTAGAAAGATAATCCTTCCCAAGTGTTAACGAATGCGCACGAGATAAGACATGTCTCGAGAAAGAGACAAGACGCGCTTTGTGACATCCAAGATAATACGAGGCAAATGTTTTGGACACGAGATAGCTTGTAAAATCTCTCGTCTTGTCTGGAATGTCTCGAAAACAAAAGTCTAAGTTTTAAAATTATTTTTCAAGATCTATTCTCTCAGAAGTAGTTCTCTGCCTTAAAATTAATAACGACATTTGTGATTTAAAAAAAGATAAACAATGCCTAAAGTTAATAGTTAACTTTTCGAAAAGAAGCTTCATTAAGAGTGAACCTGAAAGATGTCCACAAACTTCGGGAGGTGATTCGTGACATCAAAAGGAGACAAATAATCCTCTTGCAGTTTTCGAATTCAGCTTCGTTGTCGAGATACAGGGTTGCCAACTGGTCGTGTTTGAGAAACTCACTGGGAATAAATTCAAGTCCAAGAATAAACTACTACTCATATATTTTTCAGGTCAATTGACTTATACCATGTTGTAAGGGCAAATATTTATTTATGAAGTGTGTACAAAATTCGCCAGGGTCTTTTCTGAGAAAATCGTCGAGAAAAAGTCACCTCCAAGAATAAACTACCCCTCGTAAATTTTTCTAAGAGAAATATCTGATACTGCAATATAGGGTTGTTAATTAAATATTGATTAATGAAAAATAAACAAAATTGTTAAAACCATTTTTGAGAAAATAGCGTTTTTCGATTTTCGGCTGTTTGTAAACCACACTTATTTTAGGTGGTAGGAAAAAATGGAAAAGCTCCTGTAAGAATACTAAGTAAACCCTAAGTTTAAAATTTGGTGTAGATAAGTTGAACGGTATGGCCTCTAGGCGAGTGCATATAAAAGTGTGCCGAACGGACGGACCGGAAGGACGGGTGTCGAAAAGTCGCATTTTCGGTATGTAGACGCCATGAAACATGTAAATCCGTTGAAATCTGAATTTGATATTATTTTCACAATCACTATATTTTCTCTCTTTTGTCGCTCGAAAAAGAAAAGCCTCAGTTTACCACAAAAAGCTAGGGAGTTTCTCAAAAAATATTCAATTACAGGGCCACGCACTAAACTTTTTCAATTCAATTTCTTAACTGTGTTAGGCCGCAGTTGTTACTGAAGTGTGTATTTGGATAATACGAATAAAATTATCGTATTATTAAAATACATCGAATGTCAGATTATCGAATAAAAAACTTCGATTGAAGAAAATCCATACTACAAAACTAACTCACACTTTGAGCACATTTTCATTAGACATATAATAGACCAATTAATGCAATCATTGTTTATGAAATATGAAAAAAATCAAATGAGTCACTTTGGGAAAGTCGTTCAAAAAGAACACGTCAGGAGTAACCTACCTCTTGTGAATTGTTTCGAACAATGAGTTAAGATATACTTTTGGTTATTAATGAAATATTTATTTGCGAAATTTGAACAAAATCGCCTGTCGTTCGAGAAAATTGTCGGCGAAAAAACCTTGACCCCAAAAGTAAACTATCCGTTGTAATTGTTTTTCATAGAAATGACTTATACTAAAATATAGGGTTATTAATGAAACACTTGTTTATGAATTATCAATAAAATTGTCCGAGTAATTTTTGAAAAAATCGTGAGGGAAAAATAACTCCCCGAATAAACTATCTCTTGAGGATTCTTTCAGGGTAAGCGAGTTATTCCATATTACTAGGTTTTTAATTAAATATTTATTTCTGAGTACGAACAAAATTGCTTGACTCATTTTTGAGAAAACCGTGGAGGAAAAACACCCCCAAGAGTAAACTACCCCTCGCATATTTTTTCAGGACAAACGAGTTTTGTCATATTGTTCGGTTATTAACGAAATATTTATTTTTGAAATATGAATAAACTCTTTTGAGTCGTTTTTGAGAAAATCGCCCAGACAACACTCCACCAAGAATAAACTACCCCTCGCATTTCTTAGGACAAATGAGTTATGCCATATTGATAAGTTATTAATGAAATCTTTATTTATGAAATATGAACGAAAACATTTGAGTCCATTTTGAGAAAATCACTGAGAAAAAACTCACCCCCTTAGTATAAACTACCCCTTGTAGATTTTTCTCAGATAAATGCCTGAGAATAGGGTCGCTAAATAGGGTTGCTAATTAAATATTGATTTATAAAAAAAGAAAGAAAACGAGATCGTTAGAGCCAGTTATGAGAAAATATCTTTTTTTTTATTTTCATCGTACAGGAAACTACCCTTGTTTTGGGAGTAGGAGGGAAATAAAAAAACTATAGGAAATACTATGAAAATCTTAAACTAAAATTTGGTGCAGATAAGTTGAACGGTATGGCTTCTAGGCGAGTGCACAGAAAAGTGTAGCGAACGGACGGACGAACTGATGGACATGTATCGAAAAATAACTTTTTCGGTGTTAGGGGCTATAATACGTGTAAATTCGTTGAAATCTCAAATTTGATTTTTTTTTCGAACACCATACTCATTTGTCACTTCAAAGTAAAAGGAACTCAGAACTACAGATAAAAGACACGTACTTTTATACATAGACATTTATTGATTTAAAACTGTTTTAGTTTGTGTCATTTCACTTCCAATTGAAAGGTTTTACAATGATTAACGGCATACCAATGACGAGACGGAAGTTTTCAGGAAGTAAATGCATTCAGAAGTTTAGACTGCATTACAGCCTGTTTTTATTTCTGCAATTGTTAACAGCTGTAATTTCGTCCAAACGCTACATGAAATAATTTTTGGTTGACGTCATTGTATTACTATTTTAGAATTGTTCTCTTCAGATTGGGTTGAAGTTTTGTCTTAACGGTTATACATTTTTCTTTCTTATTTCATCGTTACACATAAGAACAAAATGTTATGGTGAGTAGATAGATTCGAACCTACGAACATTGAGTTTATATTCTTCCAACACTTTATCAATGGACCAAGCTTTGTCTTCACGTTAACGCCCGGTTACAGGGTTTACTACGATTTAAATAAAATGGCTGGCTGTTAGAATTCCCTGCTCACATATTTCGATAAATAATTTTCATTGCTTCGTAGATACGTAGAGCAATGTTTAGATACACATTTTAGGAGAGTGAATTTTGGTGTATATAATAATTTCATGCCAGGTAAAAGCTAGATAAGTTTTGATAAAATGTTTCATATGTAGTTCTCAAGAATAAGCTTGCTGTTCGGAGTGAAGTTCCAAGGTTCAGCATTGCCTAGCAGTTTTTGCTATTAATATCCCTTCTAACAATATTGGCAGTGGACAAAAGTTAGCCCGTGTTGAAGCTTTTTGCTCCTAATTTAGTTATTTTACTTATTTAAGGAATATATTGAAAATTGTCAGCAGGCTCGTATGCAGTAATTTATTTCGGGGGAAGTCCGACTTCAATATTAGGATAAATTATAATAAAATTTAAAAGATAATCCTTAAATTTAAGCTAAATTTACAGAGACGTTGGGATTTCAGAGGGGAGTCCGGACCACCTGGACCCACCCCTAAATGCGTCCTTGTTTGTCAGTAACGTTTCCTCATTTTGAAACCCTCAAAAACTTCGGATATATAAAGGAAAACGAGTTATTTTCGATAAAATATCACTTCAGAAGACGCGACAGTTTTATTGCACATGGTGGTATCCCAAGTTCACAAGGGCAAGAATTCATTAATTTTGATTCTCTGTCATTGTGCTCTATCGAAAGGTTAGGTTTGTAACATATTACTCCTACGAACAAGCATGACTGGCAGATAGGAATACTGAACACAACTCCAGAGAAATGCATGCTGAAATTACGTTTATAGCTACGCTTTGGTGATTTGCCCTCAAGGTCAATCGAGTGGTAATTCAGTTCCGTCTCTGTCCTTAAGCCATGTTCGTATTACTTCGAACAGTTTTGATAATGAAAAGCATGCCTCTTAATATAACAGACTTCTTTCGCGTAAGAAATCGAAACTCAGTTGGTCAGAGCAACTAGTCTGTAAGAATTAGGTTGTTAGTTAGTTAGGAGCCCAGTACGAGTAAGGGTATTTATTACTATTGTTTTTATCTTTTTTATGTGAGGAAAAATCAAATTGTGACATCGCGATATCAAATGTATTTGATTAGGTAGCTTTGTCTTAGCTAAACTTTAAACATCAGTAACCGTCGAAATTATTTCACCAACTGATCACTTACTGAACATTTCAAACACGTCAAACCAGTGGCATAACATGAAGGTTAACCTCTCCTCCGCAGTCCTTAGTTATGCGTCCGTACTTTCAAGGGCGGACTAAGGGCCGGGCGACTGCCCGGGGCGCCAGAGAAAGAGGGGCACCAAAACGAGCCTCAAAAAGTAAATTTTATAATGTGCTTTCTACTGACGTTTTTGGTTTATATTCTTGTAAAGTAGTGGCAATTATATGATCTTTTTCCATTTCACTATGGAAGAAGAGAGTTTCATAGTACTAAGGGGGCTGTATCGAAAAATTGAGAGATGGCATGTAGAATAAAGAGTGCCGTGAATTAAGTATTGTTTGTTTGTTTGCTTGAGTTTAGCGTTCCACGGTTATGCCTTAATGGGCAAGGGAGATGTGGATACTAATTATAGTGGAATCCGAACCACTTTTATCGTTCAACAGTAATCCACCGGGAATTGGACCCGGTACCACAGAAGGCAGGCGTGCTAGCCACTAGACCAGGGGGGGTGGAGTTGGTATTGCTTATAGCGGGCCATATTCTTTGTAATCTTTTCCTAGGTAATGGATTTCTTTTTGAAAATGGGTTTAAAACAGGGGCGTCATTTAGGGAGGGCAGGGAGGGGCATTTGCCCCCCGTGAGTTTGAGATGTATATAAATTTTATCATTAGAATAATAGTAAATCAGTGAAAAACGCGAAATTTTACTTATATCAAGAGGTCTTGCCCCCCCCCCAAAGCAAAATCTGAAATGACGCTCCTGGTTTAAACTATTAAAAGCACTATGATAAAATGTAAAATATAGGCTACTACTAGGGGAAGGGCGCCAAAAAGTCACTTTGCCCGTGTGAAAATTTGGCCTGCTCCGCCCCTGCGTACTTTCTGTATATTTTTTGGCCTTGCAGCTTGTGCGGTCCCCACGCCACATTGTTGCGGGGGCGCTATTTACGCCTACCCTTCTAACGTAATTCAATAACTGTTTAAGAAATTCTACCATCAGCGTGAAAACGGGAATATATTTTTCAAATAGTCCCATAGAACTTTCACTCAGAATGCCAGATGCAATTTTTCAGAGTGGGCTCTGGCTAAGTAGAAGGAACATCTGTTTCCTAAGTAAGTTCCTTTCAGAAACTTTGCTATTTCTTTAACAGTGATGTAAATAAACATACTCATCGTTATTAGCTCGACACCAAACCATCCTGGACAAATCCCTCTAGAACAATGATCGGCAAAAGTTATTCTGCCTAATTTTATAAGCGACTCAAGGGTGAAACACTTGTTAACGAAAGCAATGTTGTGTATATACTGCCTTGTTTCTGACAAAATATAAAGTCTTTTGTAATCTTTAGACACTTTTCCTATTCTTTTTGTCACCCTTGGTTGTGTAGGGAAGCCTCGAACAAATAAAGAAGAGGTAATATTACAGTTAAGGGGCGCTATAAATATATTAGGTATTTCTTTTGTTACCTAACCATAACGGCCTAGGGTCGTCTTCAGTAGAATAAAAAATGCTACGTGATATTACATTCACGAAGGAGGAAAGGTTGCTCTAAATATATTTCTTATTCATTTTGTCTGCCCTGCTTCTCAGAAATTATATACCTTCTGTTGGAGTGTGCTGAAAAAAGAGGAGGGGTAATAAAACGTCGTGCCCCCTCATACATTTTAAATTTTGTGACGTGGTTGCTCAAATTATTACTAAAGAAAGCATTTTAAACTAAGATGTCTAAAGTTACAACATTATGTAAGGGTGGCATAGTCATTAATAATAATAATAATAATAATAATAATAATAATAATAATAATAATAATAATAATAATAATAATAAATATGAATGTCTTTGGAGAGCCGAAATTATGTGAGACGAACAATGATATGTAGAGGTTTAAGATGGGTGGTCATAGAGGAGGAAAAACCAGGATTTTTCTCTCTCTGACTCTCTAACGTTAAGATTATGTGCTGAAGGTAAGAAGCATCATCATTCTACAATAGGTTGCTTTTACGTAGAATATCTATTACTTGAGCTCCCCTCCTTCGGGCAACTTTGCTTATGTAGTAAATTCAAAACAATTTCAATTTAAGACAAATATTTATAGAGAAAATTAAACATTTAATAGGGAAATCTGTTATCAAAATATCCAAACACGTAGATAGAAGACTATGTAGTGAGAAACATTGTGAAACTATAAAATTCTCCAAATTAGAATTAACATTTACTGGAAAACATTCGTTATGCATCAGTGAGCACAGGGGAAATAATTACGAATCTGTTTGCAAACAAAAATTAGAGACACTAATGCAAATGCGACGATATTTTCTCTTTTTTTTTTTTTTTGGTATCGTCATGAGTTTTACACATATGTTACAATTTGATTCTTTCCCAAATAAAAAATAAATAAAATAACCTTAGTGATAAAAATGAAAACACTACTTTCACGGGATTCGAACCGTCTACCTTCGGTATACAAACTCGTTGCTTTACCTAACTGAGCTATTTGCTCTCTTACGTAAGCTGAACCTGTTCTACAGTAAAGACGATTTTTCGTTACGATTGGGCTAACAATTCGTCTTTTTCCATAGGTAATTTCCACTATTTGCACTATCTATACGTTAATACTTAGCATAGATTCATATATTTGGAGTTCGCTGATAATGCATATAATAAGACATACTAGAAATATTTCGTTAAAATTTTCGTTTGTAGATCTAATCCACGCTTCTCTCAATGACATAGATGTCGCTGCTTCGTGTTGAACTGCAGAATTCCCTCGCGTTCTTGAAAATTTCCCACTTTAGCAGAGTTGATAATTCTCGAGATTTCTGTCGATTTAATGTTTTTTGCTTCTAATTTCTTTATTTTAAGCTAATATCTAACACAAATATTAAAAACGGGTTTGTTATTAACCTGTCCTGCTGGGTAAACCTTCCGAAATTTCGAACATATAAAGAAAACGGAGATATTTTCAAAAAAACTTCAAAATAAAGAGACGCGTCATTTATTTTGCTCATGGTAGTACAATTCAGAAAGGACGAATCCGCAACCGCCCACTAAGGGACATCAAAGAAATGAAGAAAGAACCAAGAGTTGCACATCACTATCTTAGCAACGAAAAGGCCAACCTTGTTTGTTGAACGACAGCAATGGAGTTATGGTGGCAAGGAGCTACGAAAAAAATTCGTTTGGTTCAACAATTCGGTGGTCTCACTAAAAGATGTCAAGGATAAGTGTGGAGCAGCCTACCAATATGGCCAGCTACAATAAAGGAATTGAAGGAGTAGATTTACTAGATCAGTGTGGTATCGTACTGAACAAGAACAAAAAAACGAAAATGACACTGGCCAGTATTTGCACAGTTTCTACTTGTTTCAGTTGTGAATTCTTGGTTATTGTCAAATAAGCTTCAATCCAAGGAATGCATTGTTTCACTTCTCAGTTTTAGAAGGCCCTTTCATTATTGACGAAATACGGAACAGTGTTTCGACAAGGAAAGTCAATAAACAAGGCCCTTCAAGATGAGCGCAATGATCGCTATGATCATTGGCCAATCGAAAATGTGCTTATAATAAATGCTCAGGAAAGTCTAAGTTCATAAGTGCCTTAGAGTAGTTCATCCTAAACATTCCCATGCGTATCATCAGTAAAATGATAATGTAATATAAGAATAAACAATGTATACGAATTGAGAACAATTCTGTAGTATACAAACTGTAAATTGTATAAAAATTTTGTTGTATTTTTCGTTTCTAATTATAAATATATATATGCAGTGGCGGATCCAAGGAGAGCTATAGGTGCTATAGCCCCCCTTGACGCTCAGGTATATATTGGATAAAATGAGCTTCAATCGTGCTTTACACTGGATAAAACGGCAAAATATGGTTGAGCACCTCCCTTGATCATAGAGCTCCTTCGTGGCCCCTATATATATATATATATATATATATATATATATATATATATATATATATATTAATGCGTTCTTCGTTATTCAAAATTATGTATATTACCGTCTTTCGTTGTAACAACATTTTAAGAAAATACAGAATCATTATAAAACGAGTCCTAACAATTTAAGTGAAAATCGTGTACAGCGTCCGATTTATCGGACGTTACGTAACCACCCTATTATGACGTAACAAAAATATATATTGATTAAAATCTGTTCATAGCAGTCCCCTGCATGAAAAACAACCAAATAATCTGAAATAACATAGCTGATAAACTTTGTGCACTAATGGGTTAAAGAAAAGGAGTAAGGAAAGTTGTTTAGATTTGACTAACTTCTGCTGCTTGTATACATGGCGTTTCAAAATGTCATTTAAGCTTGCTTTAGTAGAATTTTTGTTCTTTGTTCGAAAGAACACAGAAATTCCACTCTGACATAAGCTGTAATGAAAAATGAAATGAAATATTTCAATTTAACGTCCCATGATCATGTCATTTAGGCTGAGGGAAATCTCATTAAGGCAAGTGGGTGATTATGGAAGAATTGGTGGAATGAGAAATTGGAGGAAATGGGAGTACCCCGAGAAAACCCAAGGACACGATTAATGTAAAATAACAATTTTGTTGTTATTTAATTGTAGAGCGCTCACCGTTGGTGCATGTTATTCTTGGTCCGATCTCGTTCACACAAGTTAGTGGTGGTGTGGTGTCTGTGGATTTTTTAGAAGTTGTCCCGTTTCCCCCCACATTCTCGTTCCTCCAATTATTTTTACAATAAATCACTTTCATTAATCATCCTTCTACTTTAGCCTAAAAAGCAGACACATACGATGTAAAACTAGAAAATTGATTTAATATAATAATAATAATAATAATAATAATAATAATAATAATAATAATAATAATAATAATAATAATAATAATAATAATAACATTCTGGAAACTAATGAAATTAATGTTTTGTATTAATATTGATCTGGGTAATCGCGTTTTGCTTTGTTTGGTTTGCTTTCAGTTTATTGTCTTTTATCAGAACTAAAGCTACATGAAACATGGATCTACAACTTAATGTCGAAATCAGAATCCGTATGTTACACGTGAAGGCGAGTGTGCTAACTATATCCACGAAAGACCTCTTTAAAGTGTGTTTCTAAATTAGATCTAAAATCAAACTGTTCTCAGGAAAGTGGAAATGATGTATTAAAACATGAATATATCTTTGGTCTACTCGAAGTAAAACCAGAAAATGTATAAAAGTTTCGTACTACAGTAAGTTGATATTCTTTTAATGCAAAACTTAGGAATATTTCTACAAACTCTAGTTGATTCCAATGTTGCAACTTCTTACAAAAATGAGATCCCGTGGTTGGTTGTAGACCAGTCCCACTTTCTCTAATCATCATTGCATGCGCCCACCAGTGTCAATCAAACTGTTCATAAGAAATGTGTTCGTTTGTGCGAGTGAATGTGAGGTTAGACAATACTTTTAGAGGAGAGGGAACAATGACGAGGCTAAAAGATTCTGCGGTTTCGAAGGTTGCTCTGAGATCCAACCCTTATCATTTATAATTCTTTTACTTCGCCTTATTATTTTCTTACTATTTAAAGCTTTCCCATTAATTTTCATTCAACAAACTGTAAGAGATACAGATTTCATAACGTTTTCATTTTTCAACATACTTCTCTTGTAAATGCTGCGATGCTGAAGAGCCCTTATAACAGCAGTATAGAAATATTTAGGTCGTGATCCCTGTAATAATGTCAGCATCAGTTGTGAAACCTCGTGCAGCTTGAGCTTTTTAAATATTCGGGAACAAATAGAAGTATGAGAGACGAAACCTGGTGAAAAAGGTGGATGAGGAAAGAGTTCAAATTCATATTTATGAATACTTGCCACAAAAACTTCTGAGATGTGGCCTAAAGCATTGTAGAATGTTAGAGAACTGCTATGGTCGGCATTTGTGGTCTTTTTTCTTGGATTTGATATTTTGATTTTCTTCACAAGCATAATATTGTCTCCTAACACTACAAGCATAATATTGTGATGATGTGACTCCTTTGAATGTAATCAATCAATAGCATACCTTGATAATCTCAATCTCATAAAATTAATGCTATTAAGGGTGGTCTTTGTCGTCTTTGGGGTAGGGGTTGAATGGTGCTTCCACTGTTTGGAATGATGTTTGTTTTCGGGTTGATAGTGATAAACCCAACATTCGTCCATAGTGACGAATCGCGACCGAAAATTGTTCTACTCACATTCAAACAGTTTAAAATAACCAATGATGTGATTTACCGAGTGCGCTTTTGTTCAAGAGTCAGAAGACGACTTCTGCGACAGCTAAAGGCACCATTATCTATTCAACTTCTTCTGAACAAAGATGGATACAATTAGTTTTCTTCTTACAGATTGGGGTCAAACATTTAAGATAAAACTACTGATAGAAAAATAACAATTAAACGCATCTGACTACGATATGAAATGTGAATTTCTTAAGAGAAAAACAGTTGGTTTATCCTAACACGTACTGATGAAAAAATAGGGTGTATTTGTTTAAGTGTTACTGATTGAGTTAGCTTTCATAGTGTCACTTCAACTGTAGAAATTATATCTTTGGATGGTGAACTGCTGTGACAAGTGAGACAAAAAATGCACTTGTTTTTAAGAAATATCACCTTAACCTTGAATGGTAATACCAAATTTGCATGCATAGTGTAAATTTTTAAATTTTTCGGAGGTAAATGTCTCCAAGTAACAGATTCTTCCCACACCAAAACTTTTACCATGAGGAAATAGGTTGAAGGTACGGTAACACAATTATATTTAATTAATCCATTGAACACAGAAAACTACGTTTAAATACAATTAAATTTGTTTCTATATAATCTCAAGTCGAGAGTTGATAATTGTCATTTTACTTATACCAAACTTACGACCAAAGGGGATGCTTAGGGGGAGGAAGGCCTATTCCAACATTTTTCGGTTTTGACCAAAATCATTTATCTAGTTGTATCATTATATAAAACAAATTCTACTCAAATTCCATTTTTCGACATATTTCGTATAACTTTACTACCAGATTTATAAACTTTCATCTACTTTCCTCACCATATACTACACTTTGGACAGAAATGCAATGAAAAAAGGTTTGTCGAGATATATCTGATGTAGTGCAAACCTTAGTATGGTAGCGAAAAAACTTCATAAAATAAACTTCGTGGTCCAATGTACTGTATTTTCTTTTGGTGTCAGTTACTACTCTTTTCACTTTAATGGTAGCAGAAGGGACTATCGAAACATGGTCGCTTACCCTGAGAGTAGAACTTAGTTGGAGAGTATTTGAGAATAAAATCCTGAGACGAATATTCGTACTCGAGAAGAACGGAAATGGGGAGTGGAGGAAACTTCATAACGAGGAACTGCATAATTTGTACCGTTTACCAAACATTGTTAGGATCATTAAGTCTAGGAGAGTCAGATGGGCAGGTCATGTAGCAAGAATGGGACAAAGTAGGAACGCTTTCAAAGTTTTAACTGGAAATTCAATCGGAAAACGACCATCAGGAAGAGCTAGGTGCAGATGGGAGGACAATATTAAGATGGATCTTGTAGAAATAGGAATACAAAGTAGGATCCAGTTGACTAAGGACAAAAGTCAATTGAGAACTTTTGTGAACGCGGCATTGAACCTCCGGGTTCCATAGGCCATAGAGTTAGTTAGTTAGTTAGAAGTTAATACTACAAATGATCATTTAGTTATCATTATTGTCATGCCATAAGGTCTGTACCTAAGTTCACTAGCGCCACACGGCCAATTCAACTGACGTTCGCGATCAACTTTGTTTAAACAACATCGTGCCAAACCTGTAGTGCAAACCAGTCCCCAGTTTGTGTCGTTCACTCGTCCAGTTAACATAGATTGAGGTATCAAAGAGAATCGTACCGCTGTGATCGCGTTGCATAAATGCAACAAGTCGCCGGTAGAGATTTTCAATCTTCTAAAGAATTTGCAAATTACGCAAAAATTTGTGTATCGGTGCATCAAACGATTCAACAACACTTCTTGACCGATGACAGAACAAGAAGTGGCTGCCTACGCACTTCAAGAACGCCAGCAGCTGTGAAAGCCGTAGCTGCGGGAATTCGTCGAAATCCTCTTCGAAAACAAAATCATGGCACGAGAGATGAATATGCCGAAGAGAATGATGTCCCGCATCATCAAATAGGCTTTCATCAAATAGGCTTATAGAAGAATCACAGAACAACTGTTGACAGCAACTTTAAAGAAAATACGAGCCACAAGAGCCAAGAGGATACTCCAGCGGCACACGAACGGAAAACACACGCGGATCCTGTTCACCTATGAAAAAATATTAAGCGTACAATAAAAATTCTACCGATAAAATTACGGAATTTATGCCCACAGTTCTCCGGAAGGTGCCGAACAAATCCTTAGGATCCAAAGAGACCACCACCCAGCTTCCGTGATGGCTTGGTGGGGCGTGTCTTGCTACGGGGTGGCCCAGCTGCACTTTTGCGAATAGGGAGTGAAGATCAAGGCAGCAAATTAGCAGAACGATGTTTTGGAGAAGGTAGTGAAACAATTGAATCACACTGTGTTTTCTGGCGCAGAATGGATATTTCATCAAGATTCCGCGCCGACACATAAGGCGAAGATGAACCAGCAGTAGTTATCCAACAATGTTCCCCACTTCATAGCCGTTGAGGATTGGCTTTTAGACGCACGGATCTCAACCCGCTGGACTACCGCTTTTGGGACTACTTAGAGGATAACGACTGCAAGAAATTTCACAACTATATTAAGTCGATTAAGGCCGATTTAGTAAAAGCAGCCGCTTCCATACCCTATGATGTGGTGCGTGCAGCCATTGACGAGTGGCCTCAACAGTTAAAGATGTGTGGAGGCCATTTTGAATAGGCTAGTGTTTTTTTGATTTTCCGCTCCTTTGGTACTAAAGTACACGTCGCAATAAAGATTTCAATGAACTATAATATTTGGTTTTGTTTCGCCCATTTGAATAAAAGACAGAACATATGGTACGACTATATACGATGCATGCAGAATAATAAACTTCGATATGGAAACCATCAGCATTTGCGAAAGCGTTTGGGCTATCAATATACAACTGCAACAAAGCAGAAACAAAGATACTTTCTAAGTCTCCTATATGGGTCTTCTAAGTCTAAGTAAATCCACGTCTCATATAGCCTTGGTGATGAACATGAACGCGGTGTTGAAAACTAATATAAAATAAATGTTTCCAGAATTTTCCTACATTGGATAGAAATTAATCCACTTTGAAACAGATTTCTCTTCTATTTTTGTTTTATGTAGATTGAGTCGATTAACTCTCAAAACACTACACTATGATGGAAAAAAATGGCGTAAGAGAAGCCTGAAAAATTGTCTACCGTAGACCTGGTGAATTATTATAATACTTGGAATTTACAATTGATAACAATCGTCAAATGAAAGATGTATTGGATGATCTTCAAACAATACTTTCTGCTATGCTACTGGGAGGAAACATAATCTACTTTCGTGTAATTGAGGAGCCACAATTACTGAATTGTATTATAATTAATTTTAAATCAAGAAATATCAATCAATACGAGTATCAATATCAATCAATAGATGGACGAAGATTGTTAGAAGATTTAATATAATTAGTCAGAAGTACTGGACGTAAGTACTAAATAAACTATCATGTATAAAGAATAATTTGTCCTTGATAGTATAACCATTACAAAGTTCAGAGGATGATAAAGCCTTTTGTTGCGTATCACGTTCTCCCTTGTTTGTGATCTAATGTAAGCCTTCAAGTTAAAGACAAATTACGTAAGAACGGTAGTGTAAATCACTTTATCGATTATATTTGATAATTAGTGTTTAATATTTTTACGATTACTCTTTTAATTTACTACGATTTACTTCTTGTGTATCAGAAACATACATTTAGACATCATATCACATTTATAAAATGCATTTTCCTTGGTATAATAATGGCTAATAAAGGAAATAAGTAACATTGTTTATAACACTTAACAAAATTATGTATTGATAGATATTAATACCTATATTCCTAGCAAAATCACATTTTAAAAAATGAACAGATTTTTGGTTGCCATAGAAGGAACATTTTAAATTTTGGATTATAATGGTTATTTTAACAAAAAAGATATAAAAATTCTTATTGCTCAAACTTCTCCACACAGAGCTAGAAAATGGTCTTCCACAAACAAAATTATTTTATACATTTCAGAAATAGTTTTCAATAGAGTATTTTTCAATAAAATCTACTTCATAAAACAGCTCTCAAGTATAAATATACTACCAGTATGTACATCGACCATGTAAAAATATTGCAAGCAAACCAAAATGCTAAAATATAAGAAGCCATTTGAGCATCTCCTCTAAATAGTAATAGGTCATATATTTTAATATAAGAATAAACACAATGTAAAATATAAATTATCAACTGTACTTTGTTCCTTTTATTCAAACAGCTTTCTAAAATAGATCACCGAAGGAAAAAATAACGACACACAATTAAACAACTGATTTTATAAACATCAAGAAGATAAACAAATATGGATTATTCACGGGAAGTGAAGATATTAACTCCATCAACAACAAAAAATGTAACAACAAAGTGAAACAATCTCTACAGTTCGAAGATTATATATATGGATCTAATCACAAAACAGGAAGATTCTACGTTTAAGTAACTGCAGAGGACGAGGACTGAAGTCCAGAGAATCCTAGCTTCTTCGGAAGCGAATTAGGAGGAGGACCAAGGTCTGTTGACGCCTCATTATAGAAGCAATAAGGACGAGGGCAGGCGTTCTGAGACTCCTAGCTTCTGTAGAAGCACATTAGGATGAGGACAAATGCCCGAAGACTCCTTGCTTCCAGTTACGCCATTTCAAGAAAGAAGAGGACATTTTATATATAGAAGAGGAAGAAGAAAAACATTAGAAGATTCTACGTTTAAGTAACTGCAGAGGACGAGGACTAAAGTCCAGAGAATCCTAGCTTCTTCGGAAGCGAATTAGGAGGAGGATCAAGGTCTGTTGACGCCTCATTATAGAAGCAATAAGGACGAGGGCAGGCGTTCTGAGACTCCTAGCTTCTTAGAAGCACATTAGGATGAGGACAAATGCACGAAGACTCCTTGCTTCCAGTTACGCCATTTCGAGAAAGAAGAGGACATTTTATATATAGAAGAGGAAGAAAAAACATTAGAAGATTCTACGTTTAAGTAACTGCAGAGGACGAGGACTAAAGTCCAGAGAATCCTAGCTCCTTCGGAAGCGAATTAGGAGGAGGACCAAGGTCTGTTGACGCCTCATTATAGAAGCAATAAGGACGAGGGCAGGCGTTCTGAGACTCCTAGCTTCTGTAAAAGCACATTAGGATGAGGACAAATGCCCGAAGACTCCTTCCTTCCAGTTACGCCATTTCAAGAAAGAAGAGTACATTTTATATATAGAAGAGGAAGAAGAAAAACATTAGAAGATTCTACGTTTAAGTAACTGCAGAGGATGAGGACTGAATTCCAGAGAATCCTAGCTTCTTCGGAAGCGAATTAGAAGGACCAAGGTCTGTTGACGCCTCATTATAGAAGCAATAAGGACGAGGTCATTATAGAAGATTCGACGTTAAATAACCGCAGATAACGAGGTATTTTTGACTCCTTGATAAGGCAATGAGAAGGTTGACCGGAAGATTTTTATGTTTAACTAATTGCAGAGGATGTAGATCCGGAACGAGAAGAGAATTGGTTGTTAGTAAGTATAAAATAGTATTGTATATACATTTATGATTTTGTATTTTATATTTCGGTTTCAGTTATGCATGTATGAGCCTAGGGATTATTATTAAGGAGAGAAGTATGTTAGAATATTTTGTACTTGACGTTGACCTTTGTCCCCTTTTTACATCCCTTCATATCTCAGAGGTGTTTAACAGAAACGATAAGCCCGGGAAAAGCTCTTACAACCTCTGGGATACAACAGTCTGAAGTGCATTGTGGGTAACCTAGGGAAGGAGCTGGCCGCCTTATTATAACCCTAGGCAAGAACATTTTCTGTACTCAAACCTCAACTTTGCTTAGAGGTTCTGTTCTTCCCAATTTGCATGGAGACTGGGGCGGTCAGGGCTTCAATACAGCTTTGGATATATGAATATGTTTCATTCATTGAGTTCTGGAATACTTCACTAGAGCTGTAACTTGCGCTATTGTGTATGTAAGTAGAGTATTAACTAGTTTCCCTTTGAGACGAGACAAAACAGAATTTTCCCGACGGGATAGAGACGAGGCAGAGTTCTTCTAACATAAAACATTTCGACGGGACACTACTTTCAGGGCGCCTTAACTGCTTTCTTGTAGGGAACCCTGCATAGGGTTGCAAATTTAACAGTGATTTCTTTTGCAGTGTTTGGGATAAAAAGATCTCACTTGCTTGCTTCAAGGTGTAATCACGGCCGGCTCTACCATATGTGAAACACGTGCATTTGTACTTAGCGGCAAATTTTGAGGGACGGCAAAATCTGCCATAACTATATTATCTAAAATAAATATTTCTTGACGGAAACAGACTTCATGATGATGGTAGTTTAAGTTACTAAGCTACCTCTACTTGAATACTACATTTATAAATCATGTTTAGGTCGCATTAGTTTAAGGTCACATGGACAGTGCTAAAACAAATGGTCAAATAAATCCCAGCATGAATAGCTTAATTGATGTCAAATACAAGAACTCAATTCTGGAACAGTAACGAACACTTGTTCCATTTAGTTAGTTATCACAATTTTCATATGAAAACTAGTCTTGTCTTTGTCACAAACAAATTCTTTATCATTGAAGGTGGAAACAAGTTTTAAAACATTAAAAGATGTATTTGGAAGATCAAGAAATAAAGATAAAAGAGCTAGTTGCACTGCAATTGCAATCTGATATATTGAGATTGAAGCTCGATATTGAATTCTATAAAAAGGATTACCATCTTTCCTCTGCAGGCGTGTTTATCTTTCACTAATATAATAAATTATTATTTATAAAAGAAGAAACATACAACGAGGTTGTATTTGTAATGTTTAGGTCTTTCTGAGTGCGAGTGTTTTTCCTCTCATTCGTTGTTCATGTGGGGGGTAGCATACTTAAAATTGTGGCTTTTAAGATTTTTTTCTTTCTAGAGAATGGTGGAGGCTGCAAATGATGCCATTGCACGGAGCAGCAAATTGCCTAGGACCGACCCTGGGTGTAATTAGTTATAATTTGAGATAGTATCATGAATTCTTACTAGCATTCAGTCTACAAATGCCCATTGCGTAAGAATATAATATTACTACATAATTAAATTATTATCAAATTATGCAAAGATTACACATGTTGTAACGTTTCATTTTCGGAAAGAAGTTAACCCCATTGGAATACCAATCCAGAGTGAATATTTGCGACGTCTGTATGCTTTATATAACACACTTTATAACACATATTTGTTCTTTTTGCTCAGTTTCAATTGATCATTATAAAATCAAGACATGACTTCCAGTTGTGTGCCTACTGAAATGAAATATCGTATTTACTGAAATCTAATTCATCTTTTAATTTTATTTATTTTGTTCATATTGGTATCCAAAAGAAAAGGCTGCATTAAAATCGATTGCGTAGTTAAAATTAACTCCCTAATTTTATTCAAATTAATCTTTTCTTACATCACAATGCAATGGCGCAATTCTCGATATCGTTACGATTGTTGGCCTATTTTTGCATACAGCCAGTGGCGGTTCTAGAAGAAAAAACTGGGGGGCCAGTGTGTGTGTGTGTGTGTGTGTGTGTATGTGCGTGTGTGGGTGGGTGTGTAATATAAAGTGTTTCTATTTTGATGCTGTCCTGCTGTCCATAATCTACATTCTCTTTCTTTCCTCTTTTGCTTTTCCACCATTCGTTCCAATGCGTTTTTCCGTAAGCTCTTTTCAGACAATGACTCAACAAACACATTAGTCATTTTTTTAAATTGCTTATTAATTCTCCTCAGGTATATCTATGAAGGAAATACAAATATGTACCAAATTTCACAATAGTAAATCCCCGCGTTAAGCGGGTTATTATCGAATTGGGATTATTTCCAAGAGCTATTGGGTGAGTATTTGGTATTAAGGTGATCAAAGGTAGACACATGTTAACCCATACCCACCAGACCTAGATCCGTTTAACCCCAACTACAGAATTATCCCAATCTAGCTCTGAGATAGATGAGAAAGTTTAATTTAACAGTTTATTCAATATTTCCGAAAGTTCTTGACTAGTATCCAGTACTTGAAGCATAAACGATGAAGTTGACGGCATGTTATAACGGTTCCGTGCATGTAGCGCCCGTAGATTTAGCGCCCAGTGTTTCTGGCTCACAGAAGGAATTTTCTATTGATCTTATCTCATAATCAGGGATGTCCAGTTCATTTTACCACTCTTTCCACAGGTCGTTAATTCCTGTTATTTTCTTACATCCATGTTCAGTGTACTTAGCGTCCACTAAGTAAAATTGTTATGAGGAGGGAGAGAGAGAGAGCAGCCGATAGCACTGATTATGACGCTTCAATGAATCATCACCTCCGGGGGAGAGGGTGACATGCAGACAGGCTTGCAATAATCGGAGTTAGACGGCAGAGTAAAGCATCATAGCGTTCTTCTTGCCTCCATTAAGTTGTGTGATATTCCTGCTACTGAATTTTGCTTTTCTCGAAACAACATAAATATGGCATAGCACTATGTTGTCCCAAGCCTTTAATAACCCCCGATTATTTTATGTATATATGGAATAACATATAATTTTCAATAAATATTTGGAGAGAGAAGACAAGCTTTAGGAGGACCGTGCCCCCTATATATATATTGTGTGTGTGTGTGTGTGCCTGTACACAGTTCATCATTTTATTTGTATTTGGTATCGTCTAACTCAACAATACAGGTTTTCTTTTTTCACTTGGTTCAGGAATTGAAAGAAAAGGGTTTTGATCTGGTGACAGAAGTTTGGAGATATGAAAATGTTAAGTCTGATCTCTGTAAATTAAGAAGAGAAGCTTTAGGTACAGATCAAACTCCTGCAACAAGTTTGGACATGAGTTTTCCGGACGAACTTTTAAGTCTACCTGATTGCGGTAATTTTCTTGTAGTGGACGACGTTTTTGCAGATCAAAGAATATTAATATTTGCGGTTGAGGACGCCAGTATGCTGCTGAATCGTTTTTTTTTTATGTCCATGTGGAGCTTGATAGTACTAACGAAGTAAACAGCATTTTCCCCGTTGTATTCGCGTTACTACCAAGCAAAACCGAATTAATATATAGGAGATTCTTCAATTTGCTTAAGAGATGGGCTCCAGAGTGAAGTCTTCAGCTTTTAAAAATTGATTTTGAAGCGGCTGTAAAAAAGGTTCTTAATGATCTCGTCCCACAAACAAAAGTTTTGGGATGTAATTTCCATTTCATGCAATGCTTGTGGCGAAAAATTCAAGAGCTTGGACTTACACAAGATTATAGAGAAAGTGAAGAACTTAAATTATTTTGTAGAAGATGTAGAGCTTTAAGTTTTATACCCAAAGAAGATATAGATGAAGGATGGTTTATAATCATATCGAACGCACCTGACTCGCCGATAATAGTAGAGTTTGCTAATTATTTTGTAGATCAGTGCTTGGAGAACACTACATGGCCAATTGAGATTTGGAATTTCTATAAAGAAAAGCATAGAACAAATAACGTTGTGGAAAAATGGAATGGAAAACGTAATTGCATCATAGGGAGAAAACATCCGAACATATTTTTGATGGTGAAGAAGCTGAAAGAGGAAGCTGTAAACACTACCTTTATACGGAGAAGAATGAAATTTGGAGAGGCAGGCACCAAAAGAGCAAAAAGGTATATCAACATCGACAAGAGAATAAAGAATATTCTAGAGAAATACGAGGAAACAAAGAATCTGTTTAACTGCTTTGGCTTATGTCCAGAAGTTCGAACAAATTGCTAACTATGTAATTTCATTTTGACTGTAGTCAGAGACAGTATGCGAATAGGGTAACAAATGAAAGCACGCTTCCTGTGAATAACATCACTGACAAGGGTAATATCTGCAAATTATTTTAAGAAAATTAATACATAAATATAAAGAAAATGTTTTTGATTGGCTAAAACAATAATCAAAATAGCATGGCAAGGTCCACTTAAAAAAAAAAGCCTATATTCCTGTAAGGAATGTAACCAGTCCTAAGTCTGGAGAAAGTGTGAAGGGAGGTTTATGAAATGAAATCTTTGAGTTTTACGTCCGACGGTTATGCCAGGTATGGTAAAATGAGAATGAATGAAATAGTGGAATACAGAATGTGAGAGGAAACGGAAGAACCCCTAGAAAACCAAGCACGTGGTGTTTGTCCACCACAAAGGACAATTTAGAGTGAGCTATGATCGATTAGGGACCCCAGGCACCAGATGTGAACGCTCTACCACTGAGCCAGCGGGACCTCAAAGGAAGTTTATGGGCATAATTATCAATAACTAGTAACCAAACTATAATTTCCTGGCGCTATGATCGACCAATAACGACGCCAGCTTTAACGTCTTGGGGGGAGGCGGAGAAAATTTTAGGAGGGCAGTAGTTTTTTTTATATACCCAAAACTATAAGTTATTATAACTTTAAATAAATTATGATACAACATGTCTGGAAGAACGGGGGCTGAGGGACAATTTGCCACTAAAATTCGACAAAGCGCACTATTTGCCACCACTTTTCATCGACAGAAGCAGTTTAAGAGACATTTTTATTTAATTTCTATTGGATGTATCAATGGTGATGATTAGGAAAGTAACAAGCATATTAGATCCAAAGATTGTATAACTGTACGCCATGGTATTCAATGCTCTACCAATATTTAAATGTACTATAAACCAGGATTACATATGTAGCTTTTAATGTGAAAAATATGTAAAACAGACGTAATCTAGAATACTGCAATGAGGATAAGGCATACAAAAAACGGTGAACATATTCTCACGACTGAAAACCGGGACAAAATGTAAACTGGCGAAACACCGGAATAAGAGTCTTCATGGAG
Organism: Thermobia domestica; assembly: GCF_964235325.1. Lineage (NCBI taxonomy): Eukaryota > Metazoa > Arthropoda > Insecta > Zygentoma > Lepismatidae > Thermobia > Thermobia domestica. Next base: position 98,797,637 of record NC_137465.1, on the reverse strand, counting down.
ACCACGGTGGTTCAATAGTAGAAGCACTCACATCTGGTTCATGGGGTTCCTGGTTTGATCCCATCTTGCGTCAAATGGGCTTTGTAGTAGTCAGACGCTGCGTGCATGGATAAACTCGGGTTTCTCTCGTTTCCTCTCACTTTCTTCATTCCACCATTTCATTCATTCTCACAATCACCGTCTCCTCTATCCTACTCCTATCTCCTTAATCGTGGGATGTAAAATCCAAAGATTCATTTCATTTCAAGAGGTTCCAAATCGGGACTGTCCCGGTAAAAACCTGGCATATGGTAACTCTGACTATATAACAACATCGGGTTCGATACTAAAAAAGAAAGAAAGTCAAATTATCATATGGTATTACACAGTTTCAGAAAAAAACATTAACAAGCTAGCCCCATTAAGCCTGATACATATTTCATAACTTTATGCGTAATATAAATCTATAGTTAAGCAATTGATATCATACACTACAAGCACTAAAAAACAACGTAACGTTCTATAATAAAAAGAACGTTACTTTACGAACCAATAAGTTAATCGCTTTACGAACCTTATTGTACACATTATACCTTAAAGTTACAGCCTTATGCAGTAATCAATTCCAATCAGATATTGAACGAGTATGGTGTTTCCTTGAGAATAATCCATCACTAAGTTGAACAAGCGCCTTTGAAGGCTAGTCGTCTTCCATTTTACTCTCTTCTTCGGTAATTCATCTCGCTACACTTGTTCGATGCAGTTGAAACCATGGCCTCATCCTTTTCCAATGTCCATCCACAAGGAAGGATGGACAGGTTCAATCTTTTGGAATTTCAAATTCGAAGCTTCTGTCAATTTACTCGTTCGTGTCTCTTTCTGTAATGTTGCTATATGAACGGGTGTGTTGCGAGGAAACAAAAGAGGCTAGCGAAGAAATCGAAACGTAAGATCACCATAAGATGAAAGTCGCATACTCCAGAAACTACCTGATACGTAATGTTGATCAAAATAAATTAGGAATTCTTCAGTTTCTTCTGGTACGATTTGCTGTAAGTAATCCATCCCTTCTGACCCTTGTCAGAGAGAAGGAAAACAAATCCGTCAACCATTCCATAGAAATCGGACTTTCTCATTCTCCCTGTAAAAATTCGCCAATCCCAACTGCTGCAGTATGTACTTCGTGTTCGTGTGACTTATTTCTTATTTCTGCGTAACAAAATTTAAAATTAATTAGTCACAGGTAATTGTCTTATTGCATTTGCGACAGAAAGTTCTTGTTTTGTGGAGACTTTCTTAGGCTGTTTCTCTTCAGTATGCTGAGAAGCTTCTATTCTCCGTGATTTCTTCTCAACGTTGGCGAACTGCTAACCAGACGAAATGAAGAATTTACGGCATTTCAAACTTTTTAATGCTTGTTTCTCGTTTGAAATTACGCTTTGATGATACAATACCATAAATGTTGAGTCCACTTACATCAGTTATGTAAAATACTGTCATAGGCCATTTTGTTCATTGTTTTGTAGTGTAACAGCGAGCTATATGATTGTTAGTGTGAACGTCTGATTTTGTTGTGCTGTAATATATGATAACTGAGTTTTAACCTCCGCTCTAGAAGTGACCACTTCAGGATAGTTGTGCATTGTGTTTTGCAATTGTAAAATGGCTCGCACCCAAAAAATGAGAAGTTGTTCGTCTACAGTCATATTATATGTAAGAATAAAATTACACTGCAGAGTGTGTGAAGAATTTGCAACTTCACGAATTAGGAACAGTTCGTCATCAAGTATTCTAATAGTGCCGATGTTGTCATCAAAACATAATGCAGCCCTTGTAGGATCGCTTTTCTCCGGAGTTTTGCTTTTTGCATTATAACGTGCTTTTTGCATTAGCTATAGGTGCTACGCTTCAAACTTCTAACCCATTCTCTGAATAAGAAACTACTCAGCGTCTCATTTCAATATCGGTACCTGAACAAGAAACTTCAGTTGCATTTGTATATAAGTCTGCTAATATCTTATCGTCTATCGGGAATCAATTTCTTCATCGTTTATTGATTTACCAAAAATGTTCCCCCTCTTCCATCAATAGTGACGTGTATTGTTAGTGAACTGTTAGTCTACCACGTGCAATGATCAAAACACACTAACAATAAAAAAATTTTTACATACAATCAGTGGCAAAGCCAGGATTTCTATTCGGGGGGGGGTCAGTGTCCTACTCCGGAAAACTTTTTTGTCAATGTGGAGACTGAAAGCGCAAATTTAGATTTTATTCTAGCAACTTTTTAAAATGTTGGTTCTTGGGAGTTCATATCCCGGGAAACCCCCTGGATATGCAACTGCATACAATGGAAAAATTAATACAGTTTGATAGACAAAAGCAACTATTATGCTTCTGACAATGGACTTATATAAGTGAATAAATAAAGAAAAGCTGCTACTAAAATAAGCAAAATTACAAATAATTAAATCAATCAAACTAAATAATAACACATAAAGTTGCACTGACTTCATTGGGACAGTTAGAACATTATCAGAACGTTCACTCCGCTACGACCCACAATCTCAATCTATTCTGAATCTATCCTCATATTTCTTCATTAAGGCTCGAGTTTAATGGATCCACTCGGTACCCAATGCTATAAATTTTAAAAACTATCACTTAGCTCACGGAAATGGAAAAAAAAAACTTAAATAACATAATACAAGAACACAACCAGGGAAATGTCATAGAATCTCAATACTTACTAAGCCTTAGTAATTATTAAAGAAAATATGCGTACGAGTGCAATGGACCCACCTGGTAGTCCTAGGCAGTGGCGGCGATTGGACGTTAAAAGTGGGGAGGCAAGACATGATCTGAATATTTGTATGTCAATGTTACTTTTCCTGGTTGCTTGTAACACTTTGTTAGACTAAAGGCTGTAAAACTATTAGGATACTATCTTTTTCAGATAAAATACCGTATATCTTGTTTCATATTTTGTTACGTAAATTGACAAGAGCAACACAAGACACTAACTCTTTGTACTCTTATACAACGAAGGTGTAAGAAGAGATTTCATTCCTTGCTCATGAAATCAAAAAATCATAAAATCATACATCTTAAAATTCTGTCTGGAAAATTGTGTGATCAGATTAGGGACCTATTTAATAACAAATTTGCAAAACAAATAAATAGAAAGGATAATATTAATCAAATAATCATAGTAATGGATAATAAGGCTTGTTCTGCAAAAGTTATATTGAAACTGGAAATTAATGAACAAGTTATATTTTTAATTCCGCGTATGCTATTATATGTATTATTACGCTTAGAAAGACAGTGAATACTACAAGCATATGCTACGACATTCAAAGAAATACTTTTGCAGCTTCCCGAAACATGTTCGTTGCCATTAGATACAGTTTTCATTTTCTTGGAATACATCAAAACTCAACAATACTTAGAGTCACTCCACATTCCAGTTATACAAAATAATCCTAAAACCTAGAATTATGTTGAATTTACTAAATTTAATTGTATAACAAAACTGTATATGTACACCCCTAAACTCGTATATTACACTGCAAAATTATATATTCCTTACTGAGCTCCTTCGTGGCTAAGCGGTTAACGTACGCACCTTTGACGTGGGAGACCTGGGTTCAATTCCCGGAGAGAGCTCACGTGGTTCGGACTCTACGTTAATCATTAAATTCACGTCTCATATAGCTTCGCTGCTGAACAGGATGTTAAACTGAAAAAAATCAAATCAAAATATTCCTTACTATAAGAAAGAAGAAAAGATCTGTAAATTTTTCAAGAAAAGAACTGTTTTAGGAACTGTCAATTTTAAGAAAAGAACTGTCAATTTTTCAAGAAAAGAACTGTTTTAGGAACTGTCAATTTTTGTGCAATTAAAGAATAACTTGTGAAGGACTTCTTTTCTTGCGAAATGATATCTCAATTAGATCCAGGGCGGCTGACTAACATATCGAGCCCTTGTAAGATGAAATGAAAGTACGCTCGAATTGTCTCGCTCCAATAGCTTATTTTTTGGGCCATTTTTAGTGGCATTTTTAGTGGCATTTTTAAAACGCAATTTCTGTAGCTTTCTTAACTTCACGGAAAGATAACCAATACGCACTCATGGAACGGCAAATATTTTATGGCACCATTTGTATTCTATGAACCAATAATACATACAAAACTTTATATTTCCAAATGAAACTATATACATTAATGGGTCATTTCAAAAAAGTGGAGGGGTAACTGCCCCCTTTGCCCCCGTAATGACGGCTTATAACACTTGACACATGTTCATTAGAACGTTTTATTTTCATTTGATATAAAGAATTACCCAGAAAATTTTGGCATTTGAATTTTTTGACACCCTGTATTTACGATAGGAAATGAAGTTATGCAATGTGCACAAATAATTGCTGTTTTACATGCAGTAGTATTTGCATTAAGGTGCGTGTAATTATTATTATTTAAAACTATATAAATTTTAAAATAACGCTGGCACATGAATTCACATCCATATATGAAAATATCATAGGTGATATGGTAATGCTCTTAAGTCGTAATTAAATTGTACGTAATTACAGATGTACATGAAAAGTCAGAGTGTTAGAGCTGACGGTGATGAACAGAAGAGGAAGAAAAGAACACATTTCTTTCAACTTGCCTAAGGGGTTTTAAAAGTGACATGACAATTGTGCAGCAAGAATAGCAGGATCTTTCAAGTGAAAAATTTTTGTTCTTTAGTCGTCAAAAGAGAGGGGATGGGATAGATGATTTGAATACGAAGCTACATTTATACATATAAACTAGTTCTCTCTTTGGTCAACCCTAGCACACTGATAAGCATCAAATATTTTCTGGGCGCTAAGTACACGATATTATATGTGGGAGCTAAATCTACGGGCGCTAAGTGCACTCCACGGTTATAACAGACCGAAGACAAAAAAAAAAAAAAAAAATCAAAATAACCCGCATGTTTGTTGAAGATTTTGACTTTCGAAGTTCTCCCATGATGATCGTTCGTTTAGGCTATTTCTGTCCTTTTTGCTTCCTTTATAGAGCCAACTTAAATTGAGTTAGTATTGACTTTTCAAGACTTAATTGTCAACTACCATTAATTACAGTAAGTCACACATATATGCCAAAAGAATTGGTGCTAAACCTACATTTCAGTCAGACTCACATTCATACAGGACAATGTATACTTCAGGTTGCATTTAGTCGAATTAAACTAACCTAACTAAATTTCTATAGACATTTATTACATTCCAAGAAAACGTAATTTGACAGCGCAAGGAAAAAAAAATCGATACATGGAAAGAAAATAATAATAGTAATAATATGGTTTATAGGCATGCACAGAAATTTGTTACTTTTCAATATCGAGTAACACATTTCTCTTTGTAGATACATTAAAAGTTGGATTACGTTAAAAAAATCGACAAACAAAAAAGGAAGAAGAAAAAACAAAGCTTAACATTGCACATATTTAAGATTCAGTACGAACTAATACATATCAATGTGAAAGAGGAAAGAAAAAAATATATAATTGGTAATTCATTTTTTAAAAAAAGCACTTTGGTAGCATTTTTATTGAGTCTCTGTCCCAAGAGGAGAAATTTCGACAATTTTGTGAGTCCTTTTCTCACGTCCATAATAACTCCTTTATCAACTCTCTTTATGCACTATGATTGGTGTCCATGAGAGTAGTTAGTCGTTTTTCTTAGCTACAGACAAAATAGTTCCTTCACATTATATATATATATATATATATATATATATATATATATATATATATATATATATATATATATATATTATTTCGTTACTTGACGCACTTGGTACGAAAATTGAAAATTTCTCGAAATTTAAAATATCGAATCCAGTCCCGAACATTGGGAACATATTTCCATTCTACTATACGATATCTCAATGGAGCTAGGTCTCTGGACCTATCCTAGGTCCTGTATTTACATTACGAAATTGTTAATCAAATTTCAGTTCAATTTAATTTTATTCCTGGTCTAGATCGTGAAGTCAAGAGATTCAAGTCACTGAACTGGCGAATGACAAATAGTTATGTTTCCAGTCGTACGGGAAGGATTTGGGGCACACTGTTTCATAATTCACTGATTTCGTTATGGTTTCACAAAATAACTTTAGATACGGATTAGGGTTATTTTTTACGACCTGTTACTTGTTCTATTTACATGCAACACTTAACATAGTATTAAAAATTTAATAGTTACGAACAGTAATAACAAATCTGAAAGGTGTTATTTATTACAAGTTACGCGGTAATACTCTACAATCACAACTAGTTGGTCAAAATCGGGTGTCAAAAATCTATGGCAACCTAAAACAACCAGGGTAAATACCGAGCCCTATACATACATATTCGCTCATATATATATTCATATTACTCAATATAATAAATTTTACTACAATATCAATCTTAGTATTTGGTCGACACTTAATTTTCTACATAAACTTTTCATATTCGATAAGTATTCACATTTTCTTGGCTCAAAACAAAACAAAAAACCTTGACTAACAAAATTCTTTTTCTTTTAATAAGGTTGCAACATTGAAATGTATATATAAACCCGATAATCAATAATAATTCAATTTACTAAGATCCGCGTATAGAGAAATGTTTGATACTATTTAATAAGTTCACACAAGAAGTGGAAATACAACAAATGGAACAGGCACGTAACTTTTCAAACTATGTAAGCATACATATATAAATGTATATACAGAGAAAAAAATCAAAATTTTTTGAAATTAGTGGGCCCAAACTACTAACACATACACACCATATAACTAATCGATAGAAAGAAACCAGAAATCAGTAATCAATGGGTATAGTTTGTACGATCGATGAACAATAATCAAGCTTCTGGGAATCTGAAATGAAATCTTTGAGTTTTACGTCCCACTGTTATGCCGGTTAGGCCAATGGAGACGGTGATAAAGAGTGATGAATGAAATGGTGGAATGAAGAAGGTGGGAGGAAAGGGGAGAACCCCGAGAAAACCCACGCACACGGTGTTTGTCCACGACAAAGTTCACTTGGTGGGGGCTGGGATCGAACCCGAGGACCCAAGCACCAGAGGTGAACGCTCTACCACTGAGTCACCGCGGCCCCTTTCTGGTAACCTGAAATCGTAGAGTACCCTCTCATCAGTCCCTCCCATGGTGGGTTGAGTATCGTGAAAAACGGTAGTAGTTCTGAAATACCTGAAATACCTCCACGAATTGTATCCCTCGATGTCTCAGTTGGTACATTCGATCGAAATAAGTGATATGAACATTGTATGCTTTCATGAGTTTCAGAATCGGGGGGGAAGGTTTAAAAAAACTTTAGAGAAGGAATAGAAGAAAGGATAGGTAAAAAGAGAGGAGACAGAACACTACAACTACGAAAGATAAGTGGTCGAATTTACGTATACAACATACTATAACGAAATCTTTTCTTTTATGCCAAAAGGGGTTCGGCTTACCAAATAAATAGCCGAAAAAACGAATTTCTTCAGCAACGAGACGAGTCTGTGCCCTCAATGGGATTTAAGGAAAGACAAAGGCTTTAGGGAAATCCCACTACTCACCGTATCCGGTCAACGCCATTGAAGACCCCGGCCATACCGGAAGGTTAGTGCAGAATCTTAATTTGGAACTTCAAAAAAATCATCCGACCTCTCAGAAACTAAGAAAGTTTACAATAGTAATGAATCTAGAGTAATAGCTAAGATATCCCTAACGAGTAATTTGCCAAAATAAAAAAATAAATAAACTGAATTTTGGATCGTGATTTCAGTGATCATACATCACCGATGGCTACCCTGCGCAGACATGCCAAGGTCAGGGACGTCGAATAATTTCCATCATCATCTAATTAAACTTAAGAAAAGAAACGAAAATAATTAAGAGGACTAGGGGTCGACGTCCGGGTACGCAATGGAACTAGATATTAATTTAGTAGCGGTTGATTTAATTGGATACCCCATCCGATCCATTAGCTATATGAACACTGCACAGTAAATAATGTAAGCAACGTAGAAGAGAAAAAACCCGGAGTGTCAATAAATGTTAAAGGTACAACTGACCAAACTTGTACTTTCCGATGATTCCAGGATATAGCAGTTATTTTTCTTAATTATCATTTCCGTAAACCTTCAAAGGTAATTCCTACATGATGCTACCCTATCTGATGAAATTCTTAAGAACCGGGGCTGTTAATATGAGATACTTAAATGTGAAGTAACATATAATTCCCAACTACACACTACTATTCAATAGCAAACTCGGTTGGATGAATTTATCGGTGTAGAAGTCAAATTGCGAGAAATTTTCAGTAAACATATTCATATTCTCAATATATAATATACATTGGGCCTATCCATTTAAGTACAGGTGTCTTATCATCTCATTCATTTTATATTATAATCGTATTATTACTATATCATTACACTTATTCATTATTTACTAATTTTCACGCCAAGTAATATTTTACAGACACCGTATTACATACATTTACACGCAGGCCATACCCATATTACATTATGCACTAATAAATCTATAATTATCACAATCCGTCACGCTTAGACTGCTACACGATAACATTCATCGAACCACGAACTCTTTGCTCCGAAACACCAAATTATATTTACTTCGCAGTTTAAGAAAAATCATACGTGCATTCACTGAAAGTTTAATTGTCAACGATTATTTTATTTCTGATTTGCTGATAGAACTAAAGCAACAATGGAATATCTCTACAGCAACGGGAAAAGAGAATTTAATATTGCATTTTGAAACAGTAACATCATGTAGGCTTACTTCTATTAAGAAAATAGGCATTCTTGATTTCAGTGGATATTTAGGTTTCTAATTGAGGTAACGAGCTGTAATTTTCAGTACTAAAAGTTCTCATGCTATTTCATCGAAACGTACACTCATATGAACCGAAAACCATGTCGACTGGATGCAATTTAAGAATAAGGGGACAAAATCAAACTACCTAGATCGCTAACTCATGCAATGACGTAATGTCAACAAACGAGTGATTACCGAAAACGAACACGATGGCGCTGCAGTAAAGAAATAATTTACTGTGTACTAAAATATACCCTTACACTTATTAATCAGAACTCTAATATTTACTCTTGTTTAGTGTACTTCGAGTTAGACAAACGGTACTAAATTAACGCATGTTAAATACACTGTCCTCGCAATAAAAATCACGCACTCACACAGAACTACTAACTACATACACCACTATAAATACTACACATAAATACTAACTAAACAAGCACCATTTATTATAAGCATGTTAAAGACAAGTACCTTCAAACACATTACTCCTTATCGGTATATAAAGTTGGCTCTATTGAACTTTAGGGGGACGAAATCAGAAGGTTAACCCTAGGTCCAATTGACCTGGCCAATTGTTTAAAACATATTTACTAGAGTTTGAAGCCCTGGGGGCACCTTAACAAGGTTTATTGAGGGACCTTTTCCCTGGGAGGGGAAAAGGCCCTAATCACGAATATTATCTAACCCATTCCCCCGCTAAAAATGATTCAATTCGGAAAGTGAATAAAAGCCCTTTTAGTTAAATTAAGCTGTCATTTTGATGGTTAGTATCACAGTACAAAACCTACTATGCACTTACTAAATAATAAAAAAATCACATCTACCAACTACACGAACAAAATGTACAAAACAGGTCGTATTTGCCCTAATCCCTAACTGAATTTGGGTTTTTAAAAGAACAGGAACATGAAAAGCACTCTCTTATACTGTCTATTCTAGTTTGGCAGCATCATGGCGTCCTGTAAACAGGAATCCGGAATTTCACTGAATAATTGTTGCTTCTTTACTAAGAAATGTAGGTTTTTTGGGGGGACTCCTACACCGTCTTCAGTTTTAACTAGGAAAATAAATTAAATTTTACCTTGATTTAACTAAAATGTCAGTCCTTTCGCAGAAATTTAGAAGGTTTGCATATCCAGGGTTCTAACTATGAAAACATTTACGATCACTCCAACCCCAATCATTTCACAGATTCAACCTGTTGCATATAAGTTATTAGGAAGTAAAATTGAATGTAGTTTATACGAAAAAGACCTTTATGCATTGCAAGACCTGTAACGACCAAATATTCATCACAAACTTATAGTGGTATCCACATAAACAAAAAAAAAAAAAAGTGTGGAGCAGGAAACTACTTCACACAAAAGTCTAAAGAAGCTCAGTGAATATGTACGAACTGATCGAGCGATTTGGGTCAATAGTCTATCAATTGTATGTTTATGTGTTCAAACCCTGTAGGAAGTATTGGTTTCGCTTTTTTTCCCTTAAAAGTGTGTTCCTATTTTCATCAGAGGACTGAAAACATTTCTTTGAATAAATCTTTGGCAACTACTTTTCTCTCAAATTCGATTAGAAGGGAACATTATATGAATTGCAAATCTAAAATCCAAAACTGAAAACAAAATATTAAGTATGTTCAATATTTCATTATTATCCTTTGATTAGTAATGGAAAACTAATTATAAGCATTGATGATTTCAGAAGATTCTCCCCGGGTAATGGTCAATATATGAATGAGAGGAAATTGATAGAACATTATTAGTCCACTTTGAGCATGATCGAAGATATGGCCACAAATTTATGTCAACAGGGTCTCAAATTCTCCCACAGGCCATGCCCTGAAATCATCACTGTTTCAAATGTTTCCTTAACAAATACCTAGGTAGCATATTACATTTATTTCTCGTTCTACGTTTTGAAATGACAAAATCATAATTTTAAAGATAATTATAATACGATAAGCATAATGGTTTATAGAACTAATGAAGTAAATAGTATTGTGTAAGTTATAGGTTTCTAATCGGATTAAAACTAGATTTTTTTTTTTTTTGCATCGCACTTTAAAGTAAATCCTATCTATATATAACTCTTACTGGAAAGCACGTTTAACTCCGCCCATTAGGATCGCAATGTTTTGAGCCAACAATCATGGCGGAAACGAAAGTAGCCAATCAGACGATGGCAGAAAGGAGAGTAGCCAATCAGACGTGCCGATGCTCGGTTGTTTTTTTGACTTCATCGATTTAATAGGATGAAGATACATATAGGCAGATCCTCTATTTATAACATCCTTGAGTTATACTTATCAAACAAAAAAGAATAAAATAAAATATATTCAGTCTGTCTTGGCAATTCTAAAAGCTTAGAATGTAAATGTTTGTTTTTCTTTTTCCTTCTGCTTATGAACATTTTATATCTTTAAACTAATATTCGTCTTGAACAAAATATTCTTTTTCAGTAAACATAAAATCTTATACTTTTAAACCTAATAGTGTGTCCACGCATCATGATTATCTATCACTGCATTGATTCGACGAGACATGGAATCAATTAGTGACGAAAATAAGTCAGGTCTTCTACGGAAACTTTCCCAGACTTCTCAAACATGGTTATTCAGAGCTTCAACAGTTTTCTCTGGTCTCGGTTCCCAATTCGCACCATTAATGCCCATGTACAGTATTTTCAATGGGGTTAAGGTCCGAGGATTTAGATAGCCAATAGAGCAAAGAAATGTCAGGATGTCTCTCTAACCACTGTTTAGTTATTCACGAAGTATGGACACTGCTGTTATCTTGGATGTAATTAATGACAGGCATTTCCCTACGGATATACGGCCCTGACGGTTATTAACATATGTCATTCTAATATTTCCACATATCCCGAATCCATACTAGGCGATATGTCTACAAATTCTCCAACTCCTGCTGCTGATATCCAACCCCAGAAAGCAACGCTGATTCTTCCACTTCTTGCCCTCATTAGGATATGCTCTAGTGAATAACGCATGCAATTGAAGCGCCACACGGACAGTCTTCTATCTTGTGCGGAGGAGAACACTTTCTCGTCTGTCCAAATCACGGTATTTCAGAACTCTTTCGTAGCTGGCAGATAGTGCAATGAAAACGACATTCTTGTGGCACGGTGTTCTACAGTCAACTCTTTTTTTTACGGCAGGAATTCTGTGATGGATTCCCGCGTCATGTAATCGTTTCTTTACTATAACTGCTGATATGTTCAAATGCAGATCTTGTCCAAGAGTGGAAGCAGGCTGAAAGGGATTTTTATGACTAGCAGAGGCGAGTGCATTATCTTCCTCTGCTGTAGTTTTTCAACGTCTTCCTGATTTTGGGTGGTTTTGTAGTCCTTCTTCACCCTCTTCTTGATAGCGTCAGATCCGGTATTGAACACACGCTTTGGTTCGATTAACCGTAATAGCAATATACGAAGCACTACGACCACATGCCCACATGCCAACTATATGGCCTCTTGTTATTTCTGAACAGTGTTGCCAGACACGGCAAGCAAAATTACACACACCTTCCGTCCAAATTGCACAATTTTACACACAAGCTGGAAGACAGTGCACACAACATTACACAATACATAACTACCTAACTATATGTATAGTATGTCTAATGACGTACATACCTACATGTACACTCATGTCCAAAATGATTGTCGCATATCTATAACAGGCTTGTTGCGCGAATATATTTAGATAATGATATCGCAGGGTACATTTAACACTCTTACTATGTGTATAATCGGCAGAGACATGTATGTGGTAAATTTCTTGTCAAAAGATCTGTAAATAAGAACAATATAACGAAAAAACTTTTCTTGTCCATTTAGCAACATTTTGATGTACTCATTCTAATTTTTGTATTTATAATTTTACTTTCAACCATGCGCTCCTACTACGTGGGTGCTCCAGGGCTCCGGCACTCACATAAATAATATTGTGGGTGCGGCGCACCCACAAGATTTTTAGCTTGAACCCGGGTTTGAACCAGTTTCTCTTGCGTTTAAATCAGTCGCGTTACCGACTGAGCTAGGGCATCCCCAACTTATCCTTATAGTACCGGAATATTTTACTTTCTCACAGCACAGGCCTTTATGACAATGTTCATAAAATATTTTAACTAAAAGTAAATCAATCAAACATCGAGACTTCCCTGAAAACATATAGGCTAATATGACCCACCATTGATATGCACCCACATAAATCTTGGAAAGTCTGCGCCATTGCTTTCGACGTACTTAATGTTTTTAATTGGACATCGGCCACTCTGTCGTTCATCTGTTTGCAAAATGGCATTTTCTTCACAAGTGGTGAGAAGACAAGACTTCTTACCACCTCCGCCTCATGTTTTGGCCAACATTAAGGGTCAACATTCATTCACATTGCTTGCTTGAACAAAGCATCTTTGCTTAGGGATGTCATAACACTCGCCTCTGAAAAACAAGAATTGAGGTACCAAGGAAGCAAGATAGGTTTTATCACACTGTAGAGAAAATAACAAGAGATTAACGATAATAACAAATAACTTGTTATTTTCTCTATAGTTTTATTGCGCTGGCCTGGAGTCAGGCGTTGGAGCTCGTAGTTTTTAGAAGGCAATTTTCAGGAAAAAATGGTGGAAATAATGAATATTTGAACGAAAGGAACTTCGTAAAAATCATCAATGATCAAAATTTTTAATTGTGCCAAATTACACACAAAATGCACACAGATTGGCATTACACACAAAATGCACAAACAGGCCAAAATTGCACACATTTTGTGCAATTACACACACATTGGCAACGCTGCTTCTGAAGTATAAGGCATCCTATTAAGTTGTAGCTCACTTTCTATGTATTAACTCACAATAAGTACAATGCACAGACTAACACCCTTTACGGTAATATCAGCAAATTGAAGCAATCCATTTGACGTTACATTACTCCACCTTTCCTTAGTGAATGTGTCAAGATTATAGGATAAGGTTTGGTAGTGTACAAAAGGGTATTCAAAAAGTTTTGCACAGTAGTCTCTATTTTTTATTTGTTGCAGGAGGAGAAATAATTTTTTTGTGAACAACTTGGAACATTTAGATATACACTGAGCCTACTCAATGTAGCTTCCATCAGCTGTGACGCATCTGGTCCAATGTTCTTTACATGATGTAAATGCACTTTGGTAAAATTCTGGGGATTGACTTTTACACCATCGCTTGACACAGATGTTTCTCACTATCAAATGTTTTGAGGCCCAGGTGGACCTTCAGACGTGTTTTCTTCTCAGGTTCGGACAAAAACAACCATGTTTCATTCTAGGTAATGACGCCGTCAAAACACTGTTTCCACTCTTCAATAAAGGTCGTCATGAGACCCTCGCACACATCCTTCCTCATCTTTTTAATTTTTCTTGTCAATAATCTAGGCACCCAACTTGCACAGATTTTTTCTGTACCCTAGTGACTGTACCACTGATACCACACTACCCAATTACAAACCAGGCATTTCAGCAAGCTGTCGTGTCGTCACACATCTGTCATTTTGGATGATTTGATTAATGGTCTCCTTATTCACATCACTCACTACCGTTGATGGTCTACTGCATCGTGGATTGTCCAGTAGTGAGAAATCACCTTCTTTAAACCTCTGCAACCACCGCTGGAAACTGCTGCGATCCAAGGTGTCCTCATAAACAGGGAGCAACTTCCTGTGAATCGATGTGGCAGAGTCATCGTCGGTCTTGAAGAGGAACTCCATCAACGACCGTTGTCGCAACCTGACATCTGCTTCACGGTCCATTATGGCTCACATGTAAATAAAAGAAAATACTTTTATATACCAACTTATAGCTAAATGTTCCAAGGATGTTCGCAAAAAATTGCATTCTCCCCCTGCAACAAATAAAAAAATTAGAGAGCACTGTGCAAAAGTTTTTGAACACCCTTTGTACTAAAAACTCTCTTCAAACAAGTCAACAACATATCTCCAGTGGTCAAACTGGAAATAAATTTCTACCGTTTTACTTGTATGCATAGACCTGTCTAAAGTATACTTCAAAATAGAAGAGCATGCATCTTATTGTAATTTCTTCTTACAGCTGGTATGATTTTTGGCATCTTAATTTACTACCGGTATGCCGTATTGGCCCAATTTGATCGTTGTATGTCCTTGCTTCTATATTGACTGCTGCAAAGAGACATCTTAATGTGCTTTGCTTGTTAACCTGTAGGTTCTATTTTTATGGTTAGTTAGGCAATTTGGAATTTAACGTCCCGTTCAGAACTGGCTATATGAGACGTGGAACTACAGTTTAACGTGGGATCCGAACCATGTAAGCTTCAACCCGAGAATCGAACCTAGGTCTCTCGTGCCAACGTGCATACCCTAACCATTCTATTTTATATGTTCTCTGCTAACATGGCAAATTTTCAAACCAGTCTCCAATTCAAAATACTTGTATAAGTTTTATTTATTTTGTTGTTATCAGTAGCCTACTTAAGACCTAGAAAGTACTTTTTCCCTCCAGCAAGATGGTGTAGCAGTTAAAATTCCAGCCAAGTGATATGGATGGCCACACAGTGGATGATTTTACTTTTTATACATATTTTTGGACATTACTAACACCTATGGCCTTTAGCCCGTCGCATATGAGGTATGACGTCCCTCGGAGAGGGTCTTCTTGGAAGGTGGTAGGAAGAAAGGAATGGGAAGGGAAGGAAGCGGCCAGGAATATGTATGTTAGGTATCATCCCGGCATTTGCCTGCTATAAATGATATAAACCGAAGAAACGAAGACCTCATTTAGAATGTCTGGCCTGAAAAAACCGTTACACCTTTTCGACGGAGTGTCCCCATCGAACACACAGTGGATGAAATATATCTTGTTTCGCAACACTTTCAATCAACACTTTTGTTGTAGCGTTTTATACGGATCTGATTCTTGATTATTTAATGGAAGATGAAGACGTCTGAGACATTCTCCATTTGAAATGTTGCAAAATAATATTTATCGTTTATTGTGTGGGCAGCATATATTCAACTACAAAATCTTTCTTATACAAGCTTTTTTTTTCTTTTTACTCCTTCCATTGAGACTTAATTTCACTTATAAAGAACTTGTGGTCCAAATTTCCCTTCACAAACGGAAATAACGAAACTTGTTGAATTAAATGCTTGAAACAGTATTTCTGAAAACTTCACAAGCAGCAATTACGCGATAGATGATTAAGATATTTAACCTATACACAGTTATGATAATAGAGATGCTACCACTATGATCATTTAATTGAAATGTATGAAAGTAAACAAAGTGCCATATTGAACTCATACACATGCTATTTATGTTTGTGTGTGTGTTCTTGTGTGCAGAAAGTAGTATTGGCGAGAAAACGAGACAAGACGACCTCGTCCAATAGGAATAGGTAAACCTTTCTGAATACGAAGTTGAATGTTGATACTTCACGAGACGAGAGAGGCCGAAATATTCACGTGAACAACACTAGAAAAATCCCGAAGTTTACGTCGTGACCGAGGGAAATTCCCTTGTACCTATATACTTAGCGTACTCATCTTCGGCATGGGACACCTGGGACCGATTTCTGATGGAAGCTTATGTGGTTCGGATCAGTGCTTAAAGTGAGCCGGTATGAGCCGGTTATGCATCCGAAAGTTCGAAAATCGGCCGGTATGGCATACCGGTAAAAATCACTGATTTAAATTGTAATTTACGTGCAGAAAAGAAGATTTTACACATAGAAATGAGTACGACGTTAGCATCGAGTCAACAAATATGTTTGTACAAATATTTCGTTCTGCTACTTCGAAAGAAGTAACAGTTTCCTATCACCCTATTCAATGGCAGAATTTGTGTTCTTGATTTTTCAACATTTGGGCGAGCAATCCACTCCCTCTCAAAAATTTTTAACTACCGTACCACCCGCCTAAAATGTTTAACCTGAATCCTCCTCTGTCATTGACAGGACTCTTCTTTAAATTCAAAAGGATTATATTCAGATTGTCTGGACTTCTGTGTTTACAATTACCAGGTTGTCCCAAAAGCTTTGCACTATACATGAAGGAAAAAGAAATACGAATATCAGAAACAAAGGCAAACCTTTACTCAGAAAAATACAGGCCATCATGTTCGATGACCTTTACCCATGTTTGGGACAACAGTCCAATCTGATGGCGATACCAGTTGGAAGGTTTAGAATTGGAAAACTCGCGACAGATACCATGCGCTTCATCATATGAATTGAATAGCTGACCACACAAGAAATGAGAGAGAGAGAGAAAGAAACAAAGAGAGAAAAGCGAAACAAATAATAATCTGAAGGTGCAACATCTGGACTATAGACAGGATGAGGTAACAACTCAAACACGTCAAGTTCAGCCAGGGTGTTGGTCACATTTAGAGACCGATGACTCAGAGCATTGCCAATTTGCAGCAATAAGCTCTTCCTCTTGTTAATGCCGGATATTTCTCGTTCAGAATGGCATACACTCGGCGTAATTATTCAAAATACAGTTCACCTGTTTCAGCACGATCCTCTGGAACAAACTCAAAATAAATTATCCCGTCAATACGCCACCAAACACACAGCAAGAGCTTTTTCCCATATCTGTCTTGTTTCACATTGTCCAGGGCTCCCTGTCCTCTTTTCGCTCACTGTTTACGTGTGTGAGGGTTTTTGAAAAACATCCACTTATCTCCTGTCACACTCCACCAGAAACGAAGATATCACGGATTTTTTAAAACAAATTCTAGCAAATTGCCACTCCGAGCTGGGCCTGCTTCTCTGTCAGTTCATGAGGACTTTGTTGGGGCAGTTTATTGACGTAATGCATGACATGCAATCGACGGTTTCCTGTCGATTTGGATGTCCAAACTACTCTTGCTAACACACAAGTACTCGATTGTGGTTCAGCACTCACAGCATCTTGCAGAGGGCCGTTAATATCCAACGGAGATCTACCCTTACAGGGCTTGTCCGTGAGGCTTAAATCATCCGAAGTAAATTTTCTGAACCAACGGGTAGCTGTCGATCGATCCAGTATTCCCTTGTTCTGCTGTCAGTGTTATAAACGACAAAGAACGCCCTACAAAAAGCACTGCATTTCTTTGTCTGTCCGATTTGTGTGAGTTTTGGATACGTGGTAGCTGAGAACCCCTGGTCAATTGTTTATATAAGGCTAAAACCCTATGTCCAATCCTGTGACCTTCAGAGGTCACCAAGTCATACCGTACAAGTAGTATTGCATTTCCTCGTCTGTCCGATTTTAGTGATTTTTGGATGTTGTAGCTGAGGACTCCCGGTCAATTGTTTACATGGAGCCAACTCCCTATGACCAACCTTGTGACCTCCAGAGGTCACCAAAAGTCACATCGTTACGTGGACTATCCTGATTTGCCGTAGCCCAGTATAACACACAACTATTTTTTGTATGCCAAGTTTGAACCAATTCTACCAACAACCGTTGTGTGACCTTTGGTGATCTCTGGAGGGCACTGGGTTGGTCATAGGGATTTGTTCCTATATAAACAATTTCCCGGGAGGTCCTCAGCTACAACATATCCAAAAAAACATCCAAATCGGACAGACGAGGAAATGCAATGCTTTTTGTATGGTGTCCTTTCCTTCGCTACAGCTTTTGCAGTTAGTCCCTTTTCCCATAAAAATCGTAGCACAGCTCGAAATGAAATTTAGTCCTCATGTTGCCCATTTGGCTTTACAGGAACGCTCGCTACACACGCAATACTTGCCTTTATTTGATCCCACGAACCTGTCCTCTATGCATGCCCACAGTTTTCACTGGTAGCTCCACTTATCCTTCCAAAGTTTTAACTCATGCAGGTCAGTATACTGATGGTGCAGGACTTCCGGGACAGTCTGGTTAGAGGTCTGCAAGGGCTCGGGCCGTGAATTTTTAAATATACAACCATATTTCTCGGGCCAAACTTTATAAATATACTGTACAACGACATATATTGCACCATTCTTTCAGGAGAACTTTCAAAGCACAACTGCAAAATTAAACCTCTAATTCCTGTAAATAAAAATACAATTTTGCGTTAATTATTAAGTTTCTGTGATTCGGGCTTTTTTCGGGCTCGTTTGATTATCACACAAGCTCTGGCCTAAATGCTAAAATATATTTCGGACTCGGGTCAGGCCTAACATTGTAAAATCACAGGCCAGGCCGGGCCCGGGCTAAAAATTCAGGCCCGTGCAGACCTCTAAGTCTGGTATAAGAAAATTAGTGTTGACCACGAGACAAAACGAGACCAGAAGAAGCTTTAAATGGAAATAAAATTGAAAAAAATCATTAAATACTAGTGGATTACAATACAATGGAATAAAACGTAAAACAATATTCATTGAATACTAGGCTGATGATAATGGGGAGTAAAGCATTTACATATTAGTCCTCACTCACTCACTCATTCTCTTTCTATAGATTTTCACGTCAAAAATGGTGCAAAAATGTCAGGAGTAGAGATACTTTTTAGGGTTCTGTGAAAATTACTGCTCTAAGTGGTCATATTTGTTCCATACCGTCACCTCATCTGATGTCCCTTTAAGCACTGGTTCGGATTCCACGTTAAGATGTAGGTCCACGTCTTAAATAGCCTTGGTGCTGAACAAAATACTAAACTCCAAATCAACCCACTAACCAAGTAATTGAAGTCGGACAAGGGAGCTTCTTTCCCTGTCATAATTGGGGGATGGTGGCTCACTGATAGAGTTCTTACCTCTGGTTTCAAAGTCATAGTTTCGATTCCAGATTATGCCAAGAAGTTTCTGTTGAACAGTATCGTGTCTGTTGGTTTCTAAGGGTTCTTTTTTCCTTCCGTTTCATTATTCATTTTCTTCACTCATCGTCCGTTACCTTTAGCTTTCAGAACATAATTGTGCGATGTTAAAATTTTCGTTTCATTTCATAGTATTAGATCAATAATTGAGTCTTCAATTTCCAAAATCAGTCTTCACTTTTCACACCTAATTACTTGTGAGTAAATCATGAGCATTTAGATATCTAAATTAATTTTAATAAGCAACCTGGCACTTGTAAAGTACTGTGTATGAATTATTTTTCTTGTTTATGTCAAAAAAATTCAAATATTGTTTATCCCCTCTGTTTAAAAGCACTAAGTTTAGTATCGGAAAGAAGATTGCTTTTTAGCAGACACTGGATTTGTTTGACAGAAGAGGCTTGCTTACAGACCTCACGTGAAAGCAGCAAGTCTTTCCGAGAAGTTAACTCACGTGAACAGGGTTGGAAATATTTTCTCCTTTTAACCGGCTTACTTACTTCTTTCGGGACTGTACAATCCTTTCCTCATACATATCGTACTTAGATAATAGACAGTCCACTTTCATATGCATATCGAAGCAAAGAGAGGACCCAAGAAAAGATTAGAAAATGATACTTTTATTAAGATTTGACTTGGTATCAGAGGTATATAGCTTTATGTGATAGAAAAGTGTCTACATTTTTTAAAAAACTGTCCTTTCCTCGTACATATCTTACTTAGTTAATTGACAGACAAATTTATATGCATATCAAATGAAACAAGAAGCCCGAGAGAAGATTATAAAATGATAATTATATTGTTTTGATTTGGCACCATGAGGGAAAAATTTTGAAAATTTTTCGAAAAATTACTGTCCTATTCTCGTACCTATAATTTTAACATAGCAGACGGCCCACTTTTCTATGCATATAAAATGTAAGAGGGGATCCGGTAGAAGATTATAAAATGATTACGTTCTTAAGTTTTGACTTGGCACAAGAGATATATAAATTTATATGAGAGAAATGTGTTGATAATTTTTCGAAAAATTACTGTCTTTCCCTCGTACATATCATACCTTAAATAGTAGGCAGCTCCCTTTTATATGCATCTTAAATCAAAGATTGGACATTCTACAGGAGTATAAAATAATAATTTTATTAAATTTCCGCTTGACACCAGAAATACCTATGCTGTCAGCCTTGGATATTTTATAATATTGAAAAGTCAAAAGTCTACTGAAATAATCGTGTGTGAACGTAGCAGGGCAACATTTGAAAATTATAAATATGTGCATTCCACATGTTTATACTCCATTTGTACCAGTTTGTACTGTAAACATGTTCGTTTCTACGGGTTTCAAATTTCAGAAAATCGAAAAATAAAGTAGTCCTGCTAAGTTCAAGTGAACATAGCAGGACCACTAATACATTTCTGCAAATTTGAAGATTTTCTGTACGAATAGTTTGTACTGCGTTTGTTCCGGATTATACCGTAAAAGTTTCGTTTCTACCGGTTTCAAATTCGAGAATCGAAAAGTAAAGTTCCTACTAAGTTGAACATAGGAGGATTATTGACTAATTTTTTTCAAGTTTGAAGAATAGATGTACTCCTATAATGATTACACAAAAATTGAACAGACACAGAACACGAACCAAACTTTATTTACATTTTAAAAGTAAGAGCTGTTTTTACATCTACTATTTAAAATGTTTAAATAACCAGTCTTACTTAAAGTGCAAACAATTTTCATAAAATGAAGTGAAAGACTTATTCACAACCAATAAAAGAAATTAGCTCACATGTAAAAGTTTTATGTCAACTGTTTTGCTGACTATTTACTATTTAGCAAAATTGAAAACGAAGTTTAGTAAACTTTTTTTTTTTTAAAAAAAAAAAAAAAGAATTATCATGCCTTCAGAAAACACTTTAAAACCCAAATTCACGCAAAATGTAATAAGAATGTACATAAAACATAATTCACACAAACATACTGTATAATCTTTCTTAGTAGAGAAACATTACTTATTCATTACACACGTATTTTAACATAAGCATTTGTGCCATGTTTGTAATTTATAAAACTTTAATTATACTCTGAAATAAAAGTCCTATCTCTTCATCCTTACCTCTTCTACTTCTAAATGAAAAGAAAAACTATTTAATTTGGGATTCAAAATGTTTTTGAATGCAGATCATTACGTTAAACTCAAATGTTAGTTGTCAACTTAAATAAAAGAAATGGCGAATTCCAATCATTTTCATCACACACCATTGTTTTGTGAGAGTTAAAAGTACCGATATATATATAAATGAAATATTAAATAAAAGAGAATTCTCAGGGCTATTTTGCTTTAAATACGAATATGATGCACTTGCAACTTCCAACCAAACACAGCGATTAGACTATTAATTGTATTGAAACATTAAATTAATATTAATGCACACAACTTGTTAACATTTATCTGTAAATAAATTGTATACAAGCTGTTCGGAAATAGAAGTGGAAGATATTTTACTCGTTTTTTTCGAGTAAGACAACCCAGTTTTGTAATTCGATGTAATGCAGACAGTGAATGTACAGAATTCCATATTAAAAAGCGATTTCAGAAAACGAAAATTATTGAACGTTAGTGAATATAATAGTGAAACGCTTCTTCAGGAAGCAGGCAGAAGACCGGTGCTTGAACACAACTTCAAGAGAATTTCATTTCACGATTTATAAACGTGATACACATATCAATCCTAAAGCCCTTGAAAATTGCAAAAAGCATTTCCATGAATTTAGGATTACAAGAAAGTTATATCCTAAAATTTCGATAACCATGCTTATAGCTGTTGTTGTATTCAACAACATTTTTCTTCTTTCATTTGAAGAAGCACATTTGGAAGTATTTTTGTTTAATTTGGATAGGACAATATTGGATAGTCAGTTATGCACAATAAATTAATAATTGAGTACAAACACTTGTTTCAAATGAAACACTTTTATGCCTTGCGGGTCCTGCCGCTCCAAATGGCTATGAAATCTGTAATTATAATATACATAATGTTCTATGTTAAGATCACTTTCAGGAGGTATGAACTTCATTATACTCTTGAGAGAGTATGTCTTATCTTAAAAGATTGTAACTATAGGCAATTCTTTTAACTAAAACCCCTTACACGTTCGATTGTATGCCCTACAAACCTATCAAAAGTTGCAACATTATCAGTAGTCATAAAACCTTCTAATAATTAAAATGATACCTTCTGAAATAATACCTTCTGATAATTGGACGTATATGTGCAAATTCCATCGCAAAATGACTCCTCAGAATCTTCTGTTAAGTTTTGTTTAATCTTGCCACAAGATAGGCTCAAATATCAGTTCTGATTTATACATTGTTCTAATCCCTATATATGTTTAATTGATACAAGTTGTATTTATTGGCACTAAAACATGCGATCTGATAATTATTGGTGCCAGATCTACAAGTTATTGTTTCTGTCCAGGATGGAAAGCAATAAAAATTCGTTTTAATATATTCAAAACAGTACTTTCACAATTGAAAAGACAAATGCCGCCTTTCAAATTTCCATATCAAAGCAATCATTGTTCGTAGTCTATAGACGTTTCTACAAACACCCTTAGTTGATAATTATAATAAAAACCAAATTTGTATCTGGATTTACATTGTCAACTTCCTCCTTGAACTTCTCACTGTCGCAATAGAGGGCACTAAATGTATTATAACACAGATTCAATAGCACATGTTCTTTTAGTACTTGTTTTTTATTTCCAATCTTATAGGCAACATCCTATACTACTTTTTAAAGGACTGTTTATTCTCTTGCTACTTATATAGAGAAGTTGCCATTCTGTGCGTGGTCCCTTGTACGAGAATCGTACATGCTTTTTCTTGATATTTAAATTCTTCCAATTTTCTTCAACTGTTATATCATCAATAACTTTGTTATTGGTGTCTGTTCGTACTCTTTCTTTATAATATGATCAACAGAGTCTCTGTTGGCCGTATCCTTCCTCACAGTGCCGGCCTTAGGTGGTGCGGGGCCCGATTGGGATCATTTTGCGGGGCCCCATGTTTACAACTAACTTGCAGCAAGGTCTGTAGATCATATATATATATATATATATATATATATATATATATATATATATATATATATATATATTGCGCTCTTCCTGCTGGTCTATTGGTTAGCGCGTGCGCCTGTGGTGTACATAGTCTCGAGTCCGTTTCCCTATGGGAGAGTTCACAAAATTTAATTTTCTAATCACTCCCTTTCATTAATCATCCATCTCCTAAGAACAAATTCTGGGACCAGTAGCGTACGCATGAATTTATTTCGGGAGGAGCCCAAACTCAATATGAGGGTATTTTATATTAAAACTTTTAAAATTGCCTCTAAAATTAGGCTAAATTTACACAAAAGTCGAAATTTCGGGAGGGAGGTTCGGCCTCCCAGGACCCACGCCCTGCGTACGTCCCTGCCTGGGCGCCAAATAAAAAGAAAATATCATTTTCATTTCATTTCAAAAGTTTAATAGGGATTTTGCAATCAGAATGGATGGCAATCAAAATATATGCTTAAATAGTAGTCTACGTGAAAGTTAATTATCTGAACATATATATGGAACGTTTCAATAGGGCCTATATGTAAATCTACGACAAGCAATATTAGTACCGTATATCATACCTGAAAATGACTTAGTAATAATATTACTTGTTTTAGTGACTGTGAAATGATTTATTTAAACAATTTATTTAGTTTAGTTCAGAAAAGACAATACAAGAAGTGTTGATTCGTCCCCGCGAAGTAGGCCCAGAACGTCTAGCCGTCATGGTAGTTTGTCCAGAGAGAAAATTGTTGAATGGTCAGTGGGTCTTCATCATAGACGGGGCCAATTTCCCTTTATAACGTTTTTCCATCTGCAAGATGTTCTGGTAAAAAATCTCACCCTGTTCATTGCTTATAGCAGCTAATTCTTCAGAGAAATAACTCAAATGGAAATGCTGACAGTGAATGAATTCTAAAATTCAAATTTCACCCTTGTGCCTCACGTTTTTCTGAAGAAGGTTCTGTACCAGTATTTCATAGTTTTCTTCTCTTACAAGTAAACCTATCGATGTTGGAATCTAGTTTCTTGACCAAAGTTGGAAGAGAAGTGTGGAATATCAAGAAACGAGCTTAAGCAAAATTTAAAGTGCGTTCGTTCATAAGACGGACGCAGTGGCTAAAAACCTGATTGATCAGAATACGCCATAACAATGTGTTTCAAGTTTGAAAATTTCACTTTATTTGTAAAAGAGGTAAAGGGATGAACAACAAAAGCACATTAACGGATACTGGGACTAAGTAGACATCTATTTGAGGTATGCTTATCATGACCGCCATTTTGAAGTCGGTCATCTTGTATCTTGCTCGAATATTTTAAATAGGAAGGGGATCATGTAATACATCAAATTGGGCTATAATTTTACGAGAAATACAATGGTGAAGTCTATGTTTCTATAAATTTATATTTGTAAGACATAATGAAATGCACATTGGTATGAATTCATTGATTCAAAGATTTCTTAACAGCTGTATCTTCTGAAAAGAATTCAAGTCAGGGAAACCTAATGTACGCTAGTGATGATATCGTAGGTAGCTACTTATGAAAGGGATAATCAGCTTGAAGTCGTTATAGACTGAAGACAAAATGAAATGGTGGTGGGACGATCACTAACTTTAAGGAACTGACAAACGATGAATGACATATTTTCCATTGGATTATTCGAGTTAGAAGGCAAACCTTCATAAGTAGCCACCTATTCAGTACGCACTAGTATACATTCGGTTTTTCTGACTTGATTTTTAAAAAAATCCACGGATTTTTTTGCAGGAGAGGGCAAAGTTTGTGCTCTGGTTTTGTATTTTTAATGTAGCTACAATCAGAGAAAGAGTATGCAAAGAAAACGCACTGAGGTTGATTTATTTGATACCATCTCGGTATTCACGGTAGTATCACATGACATAATCAGTAAGAACGCCAGCAACTTTACTTAGTGGGGTGTTCAAAATAAAAGAGGTATGCACCAAGAATAATGATATATAATATTTTTACACAAAGTCAAAGAAAACAATACTTTTACGCCCAGGGGTGTGTATAAGGAAATTTGGGGGAGTGTTATAGGTGCGCAGAATACTTCCTGGACATAATATCTTACAACAGAAGTTGTAAATTTTAAAAAATAAATAAAGTACTGCAGCATTAAATTCAGAAAATACTTGCTTATGTCCGAAAACTTAATACAAACTATTCATTTACTTGTTAGGGAAACGTTATACTCTCCCTTGTGGGGTCCATGGATGCACTTATTGAGTTGATTTTGAGTTTACCGTCTCTTTCAGCAGCGAGGCTATATGGAACGGGACCTACTGCTTAACGTGGAATCCGAACCACATGAGCTTTCTCCGGGAATCGAACCCAGGTCTCCATGGATGTACTTGTATTGGTTTTGTTGTTGTGTGTACTTGACAACCGAGAGTAACAGAACCATTTTAACGGTACCATAGCCATTTGACCGGGGGCCAAGCAAGCATTGGGGGCCCCACGATCAGAATTGCATGTATTAATTACATGTATTAGGAGCAAAATTTAGTTATAGGGACCACAACGCACTTGTTTGCTCTTGGGGCCTAAATGCTATTAAAACGACACTGGAGAGTTGATTAGACTTTAGAATAGAGTAGATAGCACCAGCGCGGGGCCCCCTTAGGCGCGGGGCCCGATTGGGAGCAATCG